>NC_073385.1:60133613-60495641 GCF_028641065.1 Leucoraja erinaceus
ACGTGAGTCGCGCCGCCTACCGGATCTTAAATTACTTAAATTACTACTAAAACTCAAAAGTTATGCGTTACAACACCATGCGCTCAACCAAGAGAAACAAGCCAAAAGCCAAAGTGGTCTAAACTGCTTATACACACTTATACTATAGAACAATAACTAACTCCAAATGTAATAATAAGCTTTCTACATGCTAACAAGGATATAAAAACTGATTGTGTAGATGCTAGTATCATTGGAGTTATGAAGTGGGCACCTCCCTTCACTGGTGTTTCATTGAGTTAGCCCCATGGCACCTCGGGACAGTTAGTTCTGGAATCCCAGAACCAATCCCCTCAATACCTGCTCTCGCCGCCTATGCTATCAGTATCTACTAAATAAAGGAAACTACAGATGATTAATTCACTCAAACAAATGCTAAACACTCAAATCCTATATTACACTTATTCTAACTCGTTATCAATCATAGCGCCACAAATATCATCCTCGTAAATAAAACTGTGATACACTTACATGGAATAAACTTACAAAGAAATACACGAACCGCGTAGTATACATTTTCTTCCTCCCCCAACCGACACTGTTTCTTCTCCACCAAATCCACCTACTGCCTTGCTCTGCTGCCTCTGACCTCCTTTATGGCTTGACGGAAACTCGGTCCACAAATTCCTAGTTCTCCAAATAGTGACATGGTCGATCATGCTATGAAACCTCTATAACCCACCTCTACCGGATGTACTCTTCCTCTCCATCCTCTATGCTCATCATAAATAATGTCATTGAATTTTACAACTTGCCCAGCCAAGATTTGAATTCAGAATTTCTCAATTGCTGGTCCACTTCAGTGAACATTATTTTAGCATTTTAAGATAGAGTTATAGAACTGAGTTCTGTTGACTGATCTAAACAGATTGCAAAATAGATCTAAGGGGAAAATTACTAACCTTTAATCTTCTACTGACTTCAACAATCATCAGATTCATTGCTGTTTAGTGATATAGTGTGGAAATAGGCCCTGTGGCCCAATTTGCCCACACCGGCCCAACATGTTCCAGCTACACTAGTCCTACCTGCCACCCATCTGGTCCATATCCCTCCAACCTGTCCTGTCCATGTGCCTTTTTAACTGCTTCTTAAATGTTGGGATAGTCCCTGCCTCAACTACCTTCTCTGGCAGCTTGTTCCAAACATCCACCACCCTTTGTGTAAAAAAAAGTTACCCCTCAGATTCCTACTAAATCTTTTCCCATAAATCTTCCCCCTTTACCATAAACCAATGATCTCTGACTCTTGATTTCACTTTCTCTGGGCAATAGGCTGTGTGTCTACCCGGTGTGTTCTTCTCATGATTTTGTACACCTCTATAAGATCACCCCTCACCCTCCTGCACTCCAAGGAATGGAGTCCCAGCCTACTTAACCTCTGCCTATAGCTCAGACTCTCTAGTCCTGGCGATTATAGTTTCATGGAAAAATTAATGTAACACGTAAAGAATTTGTTTTCTTTGTGCTTCTCTTCAATCTCTGCTACGTATAGAAGAACAAAATAATGATAGAAGTGCAAAAAGCTTAATGAGCAAAAAGTGACTGATCTAAACAGATTTTATACACATGTGCACATTTTATATTTAAAAAATGATTAATTCAAATCTTTCTCACTGGTGTTTGAAACTCCTGATGTTTAGCTAATTATCATGCATGCTTTCTCCAGTGAATTGGAATTTTGTTGTTAAACAATGACTATGATGAAGATTAATTCTATAAAGACCTGAACCGGTAGATACTGATTGATGGCTTTTTATTACCTGCAGTATGGCGAAGTTTTAAACTTGATTATATCCAATAAAAAGAAAGGCAGTGCTATAGTGGAATTTTCCTCAACTAAGACCGCTGTGAGTATTGCACTCTATATTTTTCCATTTGAAGTTGATAGACAAACAGTTGTTCTTCCTCTTATATTTTCTATAAGTGGTGTGATCTTTGTGTGTTTTCTATAACCTTGTCACTCTGCACACTCCCCAGAGCTTTCCGCTGAGCCATTAGGGTGATATTATTTTTAAAAACTTCCATCTCCTTTCCCATTAATTCTAGTATGTACAAATTGCTCATACTAACAAATTAGAGTGTTCTGATCCACTATTCACATACCAGCACAATAATAAGTCCACATCACCATGCCACAGGAATTTCAAGCTGGATGAAACCATATACAACATATAACAAAACACAGGAGACTGAATTATTTCTGTTTAAGAGGCCAAGCTGCCAGGTTTAGCTTTTTTTTTTAAAAACAGCTGCTCTTTGAAATCCTTTGAAATTTGATCCATTTGCATAGGTTCTTTTTAACAATTTAATATGTACATAAAAACTATTTTGCGTGTGTTGGATTGCACAAGCAATTACTTGCAGGTTGATGAGAATCCATTAGGAAATTGGTCCTGATGCTTCTGGCCAGTTTTCGTCTTTGCACACTACATGCATCTGATACCAGACATCATCAGATGCTCAATAGCCATTTTTGCATACCAATAGAAATTTGTTATTAAAGGTACCATCTGCATATTTCACACATTGAGGCAAGGAGCAAACACCGCCGCAAGTCCACAAAATTCCAAATTAAAGTCCGAGCAGAGCCATCGACATTTGGCCCTCAACCTCTGCCAGATTTCTGCTCTCCCCCTTTATGTCCACAAGCAATGCTGCTGAGGATTACATAACAGCATAGTGCAAGATACCATGGTTACTGGTGCCTTGGTGAGTTTGTATCTCGCTGTGCCTTGGGCATGAGGTGACCCAGACCAGCTCGAGAATGCCGTGACCCGTATCCATTCTCACCCACAACCACTTGATTTCTCTCATCTCCATGGCACTTTTTACACTGCTTTGCTTTGGATGCCATGGAGCGTGTTCTTGAAAGTCTGACTTGTTTCCCAGCAGCCAATGCAGAAATGACTAGGTGCCTGTTGCCACTGCAGGCCACTGCCCTTCAGAAATGTAAGAATAATATTTTTGCTCAATAGTGCAGATGATTCCAGATCATTCCCAATGATTTATTTGATTGGATTACCCCCCAATTTTTCTGGATCATGTGATTGGCATTACTATTACATATAGTGCCTGTTTAAGCATCAGAATAAAAATGGATGAACAATTGCTCATCATCTCTGGTATAAACCCAATCAATCTCAACAGACTACCAAGTGCTCTTGAGACATTTACTTGGCCAAGAAGGACTCCTTTGCAAGCTTAGTCTAATGAACCTTCATATTTAACTATAAAACGATGTGCCAGCCACCTATTTACTTGTGCAAGAAATTATAGCCCAGATTTAATTTGGCTGATAGGTGACTTCTGGAAATGAAGCACCTGTCTTTGTCGGCAGGACTGCAGTGGAGAGCGTCAACAGTTTCAAGTTCCTAAGTGTGCATATCTCTAATGATGTGTCTTGAGCCCAGCACATTGTTGCAATTACAAACAACGATCAACCAAACCTCTACTTTTTCTGTATTTTGAGTGGATTCGTCATGCCCCAAAATACACTTATTGAACTTTCAACGATGTATGATGGAGAGCAAACTGAGTGGCTGTATCATGATCTGGTTTGGTCATTAAAACGCTAAAAAACAAAGGAGGCTGCAGAAAGCGGTAGACAATGCTTGGTCCATCACAGGTATTGACCTCTCTACCATTAAAGAGATCTACAGAAATAGCTGCCTCAGTTAATTAAAGAGACACATCACCGCACACTCCTCTCACTGCAACCATTAACAAAAAGGTAGAGGAGCCTAAGAGCAGTTAACCATCAAACACCAATTTTTTAACCACTGTGCACAACCCTAACTACAACCTTACCTCAGCACCAAACTGCTATAGACTTTATCTAAGGTTGCACCACATACCTAGGCACTATATATCATCACTTAGGTTAACGGACAATTTATTGTATCTAGATTTGTTGTGGTGTTGCATTTAATGTGCTTGTAAAACTGCAGCAAGCAAGAATTTCATTGTTCCAGTCTCATTGAATATTGACAATTTAAAAACTCTTGACACTCTTTTGTCTCTCAATGCTCCATTGAGGTTGTGGCATTGCGCACAGAGTAGGGTGCTGATTAGAAGCTTTAGAGAGAACTGGTTATTGGCTCAAATATGATCAATGCCAAATCATTCTCTCTTCACTTTGAGCAGGAGCTGGCTTTCAAGAATGAGACTGGTTTAATAAGTAACCCCTTGAAGATTTCCTGGCTGGAAGGGCAGCCCCCTACAAGCAACACAAACAACCCAGCAAACATCTCATCGTCTTTTGTGGAAAGTAGTACACACAGTCCATTACAGGTAGGATGGCATTGAATACATTTGCGGGTTTTGCGGTGTAATCATAACGCCCTATTTCAATTGGAACACAGGCAGGCAGCTGTGATGTGACGTAAATATTTTGCACTGGTGCTTCTCGTCTCAGACCATTTGTCTAAGTGCCTTAACAATTGAAATCAGATAGACTGACAGATAGACAGCGCACTTGGCCCTCTACCGTATGTTTTTCAATCTCTAATGCAGGTAGGCGAAAAATTAGCTGCAGTTTTTAGTCCTAAATTATATACAGTCACTCCTGTAGGAAAATGCGTGCAGACATTTGAATGCATTGGATTTGACTTTAGCTATCTGCTGACATATCAGTTCTGGGCTCGATGAGGTAAATTGTTCTGATATTTGAGGCAGTTTGGCAATTATGAATTACACCTCAGCAACTTTCAAGAGATATGTAAAAGAATGTGGGGTTTTCTTTTCCCCAGAAAAATATTCTCAGAGCTTATAAAATGTCTTTGATACCAAAAGACAACATTGTGTCCCGTCCATTGGATTTTTAGTTTAGTTTTGAGAGACAACGCGAAAACAGGCCCTTTGGCCCACCGAGTTTGCACTGACCAGCGATCCCCACATACTAACACCATCCTACATACACTTGGGACAATTTACAATTATACCAAGACAATTAGCCTTCAAACCTGTTCGTCTTTGGAGTGTGAAAGGAAACCGGAGATCCTGGATAAACCCACGCAGTTCACAGGGAGAACGTACAAACTCCATAAAGACGGCACCTTTTGTCAGGATCGAACCTGTGTCTCTGGGGCTGGAAGGTGTGTCACCCAATGGCATGTTACCTGATTACACATATTGTTTAATAATGCAACATGGCCATTTTAGTCATCATCCTTGTTTAATAATCTAAAAGCAATCCTTTAAAAGCCCTTTAGGGCTGCCAAATATCTATGAGTCAGCAATCTGCTGATTCAAACCACTCCATTATTTAGGGCATAATTAGAACTGACACACAGGGTAAGATATTATGAAAAGTTCATCTTTGAAGAGCAAAGTACGATCTATGTCATCCCCTCTCCATCCTTCCCCCTTCCCAGTTCTCCAACCAGCCTTACTGCCTGACTACATTTTATCTGTTTGTTTTGTTGTTCCCTTCTCCCAGCTAACATTGATCTATACTACATTTTCCTTGATGTTCATTGCCTTTGCCCTATTTCACACCTACACACTTCCTTATCTATCTATCTCCCTCCCCCTTGACGTCAGTCTGAAGAAGGGTCTCGGCCCAAAACTTCACCCATTCCTTCCCCCCAGAGATGCTGCCTGTTCCACTGAGTTACTCCAGCATTTTGTGTCTATCTGCAATTCAACAGGAATTGATCTCCTGTCCTGTTTACACAATCAGCTCTCGGAATAAGAGCCCTTAAAGAGTAAAGCAAGTTGGTAGATATGTCAGCTATTGTGGAGACCCCAGTCTACCTGGCAGAAATTCAGCTTGCTTTTTAAATACAAAGATGTAATCGAAAAATTGAATGCCTTTAATAAAAAATGGGAAATTCTTGCAGCAGGTTGGTGAATCTAATTAATTAATTAATGGAAAACATTTTACATCCATTACCAATATTTAATCTTACATTGAGAGTTGTTAGAAATTGGATGTATTTTAAAAAGATAATTTTTAATTATCAATGACGAGATATCATACCATGGGTCTGGCATAGACATGAAGGATCCATTCCTTATTCTGTATGCAACAATAATGTGTATTTCAATGTTTCAGATTTGGGTTTAATCCAGATAAACTGTTTGTTTCAGTGGTATCACTTATTTCTTGAGATGGACTTGATCGTCCTTTTACAGAATTGACTCTCAGTGTTTATTTATTTGTATTAAGCATAATCCTTGAGTACAATGTGATAATCCTCCCCCATAACGCAAGCCACATATGCTTTAAATGTTATCATACTCTGTAAATATACTGAGGTGATCCTAATTGGTGTACATTGTTGAGTTGCTGGACTTTTACAGAAGACTAGACCAAGTGCAGAAGACTAGACCAAGTCTGCTCCCCCAACGCAGCCGTTCCCTACCCGTAGCCCCCACGGGAGACGTGGTCCTCCAACTCAAGCGCCTCAGGAATCAGCAGTGCGGCTGTTTTTAAATGGCGTCTGAGGCAAGATGCGGGCGCCAGCAGCCGTTATGGTCGCTGGCCAGCAGGAGACGACAAAATGAGTGAGGGGGGGGGGATAAGGATTTTATTAAAAATGTGTACATAAACACGACAAAATTTAATGAGGAGTGGATACTTGGAATAAAAAGTGAAATCTCTACCGAAATGGAAAAAATCAGGGCGTTTGTGGGTCGGGTGTTGGCATGGCAACGAATCAAAGGCTGGCAGCCACAAGTCAGAAACACACACAGCCAGACGCACACACAGTTTAGATAGATAGATAGATAGATAGATAGATAGATAGATAGATAGATAGATATGTGGAGCAAAGCAAATTCAGATTCACTTGGCTCATTCTGTACAGTTAATCTTTGTATACAAATTTAAGAATATTTCTTTACATTGTTCATTTATCCTACTTAAACTGTTCTCCAGGATCTCTTAACCTCAACTTAAGCCCTTGCAATTTTCCCCTAATGCCTGCCTGTTAGCTTAATATCTTTTTCAATACACCTGAGTAAATTTCAATAAAAATAGAGCATGCTGGAAACACTCTGCAGATATTGTAAAGTTAGTGGAAGGAGAAACCGAGTTAATGTTTCTGTTCAAAGATCCTTCAACCTGAAATGTTACCTGTTTCTCATTCTCAAATGCTGAGTACTTCCAGCGTAACCAATTTAGTTGTCCAACATCTGCAGATTTAAAAAAAATTCTCAGTCTATAATTTATCTCGCTTTTCACTGTTACATGGGTCAAGTGGATTTCTGACGTCTTGGTCATGAGGTGTTCTTTCGATGTCTTAATAACTTAGCAGATGATTTATTAGATGGGATAAAATACTTGTGCCGGTAATTGTCCTGAAGCAAAGTAACTTATTTTCAAATCCTTTGTGTGGGATTTACACAAAATCCTGCAATGTGATAGAATCATAGTTCTGGTTTTCTCTTTATTCAAGTTTCTGTAGATTAAAGATCTTCTATGATTAAATATTGCAGTAAAAACTCCATTGTTGTTTAATGTGGGTGATAACTGCAAGCAATTCTCCAACTCGCCCACAAGTCGCATGCTGAAGGCTCCAATTCCACCAGAGACCAAATTCTAAACACAGTATGAAGTGTTACTGGCTGAAATTTAATCTCTGGGGTCTGATTTATTCTTAATATTGGAAACTTTTGGCATTGCTGTCAAGGTGTTGCAGACAGAACTACTGAACATTTCCAGCTATAGGTTTACATGCTGATGGGGAAAAGGGCAGTAACCACCAGCAGCAGGCTGCCATCTCAAAGCAGCAGTATTGCTAGGCACTTTAAAATAATTGTTTTGCTGTAGTTTTAAATGCAGAGATGCTTTTTGCTTTGCTGTAGTTTTAAAGTCATGAGTTGAATGGTAACTCGCACAAAATTAGCTCAGTTATGTATTTTTAAGAAATAAATCACTCCCTGATTTGGGCAAACAAGGTCAAAAATTCAGTTAAATACGAAAAGAACCACGTCTTTGTCTAATTTTCATTTTGAAATCCTTCAGAAAGATCCCAGCCCAAGTATCGGGAAAGTCAAAAGATATCCTTACAGGCATGCAAGATGTACATCTTGTTCCTATTTAAAAAAAATAAAAAATAAAAAATTGGTGCATTTGTCATTTTGATGGAGAACAAAGAATTAGCATTTCTGGCAAAAATCCCTAGTGTTGTCAACTTAAGGCATTGCCCCAGCTGCATGCACAGTTTACACAGTGGCCAATACCTGTTTGTCTTTCATCAAAGCTCTTCATGACTTCCTTCAAAAGTGTTCTCTTTACTTTTGCAAAAGGGCATATGGGGAATGTAAGGAAGTGTAGAGACCCGCAGTTACTTGTGAATAGGATTTAGTATGGTTGCATTCTATCATAGAACGTAGAACATGGTACAACACAGCATTGGAACAGGCCCTTCACCTCACAATACCTGTGCTGAACATGATGCCAAGATAAACTAATCTCATCTGCCTCTCATTCTTCCATCATTCACATCCTTCCATCATTAATCATGCCGTGCATATCCATGTGCCTCTCCAAACTCCTCTTAAATGCCACTATCGAGTCTATCACAATCCTCTGAACTGTCACTGTCATATTAGTGTGTTATCTTTAAGAGGGAATGCTCCACCCATCCTCTCTTTCCTCCTCCCCTCCTTTCCCATCCACCACTCATATCACTTAAATGGAAGTCATCTTTGAAGAGAGGCATTTTCTATTTACTATAATTTACTATGATTCCTTGCCAGCAGTAATGCCAGGGAGTAATGCCCAATAAGCCTGCCAGTTCCTGCACTAGCTGATATTTTTAAACTATTTACTATTACTATTAATTTATTTATAGTCTTAAACTATTTACAACGCCTTTGCTGTGGAATTAGATTTTTGCTGGAAATGCTGGTTCTGCCAACAATTACTCAACAAATGTTATCAGTAAGCTTGAGTACCTCTAAAAGGTGAAAGCAAATTGTGCTCATAATGGTGTTGTAGATGGCAGCCTAATGCCCCTGTCCCACAGGCGATTTTTTTCAGTGACTACAGGTGACTGGGCTATTTTCACATGGTCGCAGGGTGACACCTGTATGGTCGTGAGTCGTCTCCTCAAGTCGCCTAAAGAGTCGTAATGTTTTTTTTGGTCGCCGCCAGATTTTGAAATGTCGAAACTTTTCGGCGACTGGGTTTTTGACGTAGCTTGTCTTTTGTCGTCGGTGCTGTCGTAGGTTGTTGCCAGGATGACGTAGGTTGTTGCCAGGTGACATTGGTCGTCGCCAGGTGCGGACTTCGGTGAATACCATTGGCGAATACCTTCGTCAACCGGCGACAGGTATTGGCTTCAAGAGCAGTCTTCAGTTGTCACCGACAGGGTTTTAGCTTATCGTAGCTTGTCGCGGGTGGACGGAGGTTGACTTCGGTTGTTGTAGGTGATGTCGTAGGTGGACATCCTAAGTCGCGGCAATTAGGTCGCCGGTTGTCGGTAGCTTGCGTTAGCTTAACGTCGACTAGGTAGTAGGTTGTCGTAGACATTGTCATAGGGGGGGTCCAGTCGCCGCTTTTTAGGGCGACCTGCTACGACAGTGACTGTCGCCAGCAGTCGCCGAAAAAATCGCCAAATGGGACAGGCCCTTAAGCCACGCATAAATTCCGATCATGTGTTCATTGTAATAAATGCGTCCGCCATCATGATCATTTCATCACCGGCAGCAGTTCTTGCAAATTCTTGTATATTTCCTGGCTTTACTTAAGCATGACCCTCTACTGGCCAGTTGCATGGTGAAGGAGGAGGGACAGGGTGGTAGGAAGTTTGGCGTGGTGTTGGATGATAGTGCACTACCAGTGAATAATCATTAGGTCATTACAGTGCTGAATTAAACATAGAGTGTACGATTTAATCAAACACACAACAGATCCCATTTCCCATCCAATTGGACCCAGCTCATGCTGGAATTAGTGTCAGAAAATGTGTGTACCCATCATTAAATTGACCAGTCTAGTTTATTTGAAAACTGTGTAAGGCACTGGTGCGACTCTTCTGAAGTATTGTGTGCAGTCGAAGTCAAACTCTTCAATAAGACTCGTGGACGACTTGATTAACCATCAGCAGTGAATTTATTTTACTTGCAGAAGGAGAGAGTGTCACAGTCAAAGGCTGCGATCACAACTCCAAAATTAAGTTGGTACAGTAGAGCATTTATACACCAAAAAGATAATTACTAAGGAAGTACAAGGGTGAGGTAGATTGATATTACTAAGGAAGTACAAGGGTGAGGTAGAATCTATACTTTACTTTTTCATTACACAAAGGTTAAGGCTCCGTCCTTAACCGGGTACAAAAGGTAAGGGATAATTAGTATGTTAATAATCCCGACACTAGATTGCAACCTGGCCCCACAGGATACATGGATAATGAAGGTACCTGTGCTCAATAGTGGTTTCTGGCTGGCGGTTTCTGAGTGCCGCAATGAGCTAAGGCAGTGCTTCTTAAACTGGTGATTGGTTCACCCAAGGGTGAATGAAATTATTTTGGGGTGAATGAAACTAGAAGGGTGATTGAAGGGGGAATGACTTAATTTATTCAGATATTTATATATATTTTTTTCTATACTTAAAAAAGGCATTGCCATTAAGGTGGTTAGTAAGCTCTTATTGGTTTTAATGGCTATGGAGCTGGAAATTTGATGTTTTTTTCTTTCTAACTATGGTTTTCTAATTTCAAAGTAGCAGGATATTTCCCAAATTTACTGTAATATAACCTTTTAGGGAAGACCAGAGGAGCTGGTGGGATCATAAAAGTATAAATGGCAACACTGGAGGATCGCTGTAGGCAACTGTTGAACTGTAACTTTACTTCATGTAGCAATTTAGCTACCAAAGTTGGTATTTGGTGGTATTGTGAGTTTTTGTCGGGGAGAGTTATAGAAAGTTATATTAGTTGGATACTGATATATTAAATCACATACTCCATGTTTTTTTGAGCTAGTTTTTCAAGAAAAAAACTGCAATAATCAAAGCCGAAAGGGTAGGATGGCGCTGAAGCCCAGTGTTTAGTCGTTGGAATGGTTTTTCATCATTCTAATAGAATGATTTTCCAACTCCAATGGTCAATAAACTTTTTTCACTCCTAGTTTCCTTCACATATTTTTAGGATGTTCAAAAAGTTGAAAAAAATAAACACAAGAAATTAGTTAATTTATTTTTTTTGCTCATGTGACAAAATAAATTATATTTGAAATTTTACACAAGGGACGAAAATTACCAAAAAACATAAGAACATTTAGTCGAGGGTGAATGAAATTTTGTGATAGAGACTCAAGGGTGAATGGCACTGAAATAATTTAAGAAGCAGGTGGAATTTTGCACTTAACGGAAAACAAAGGTGAGGGAACAATGTGTTAATGGTATGTGACTCAGGGGCCGGGGTGTAGCGGAGTGTATGGTATTGGAACTTGACGCAGAACCAAAGAGATGCAGCAGAGGTCGTAACAGTGTTCGAAATGGGTTTGTGGCATGGAAGGTGCTCGTTAGTGACTTTATTAAATGTATTTAATAAATAAAGCACCTTCAAGTTTTGAGACTTCCACAGCAGTTCTGGCTTCTGTGCTCAGAGAAGAATGTAATTAAGCTAGACCCATACACGAATAGAAACATTTCTTCCATCAAACGTGTCCAAAGACAGGCAGCTTGATTTGTTACAAATACCTATGAGAGAGAAGTGAGTGTTACCAAACTTCTGAATTCACTGGGATGGAACCCTCTCCAAGACAGACGTAAAGCTCACCGTTTGACCTGGGTTTACAAGATGTTAAATAGGCAGCTCGACATAGCTTACCAAATCTACACCAAACCCAAACCTATTAAAAGCAGTCGAGGCCATTCGATCCAATTTGAGATGCCAGCTACCAAGACAGATGTGTACAGCAATTCCCTCTTCCCCTGCACAATTAAAGCATGGAGTAACCCTACCATAGTTACTCAACCAGACACAACTAAATTTAAGGTAGCTCTTCTCCAAGAATCCTTTTTTGCTGAAGTCCACCCTCTGCCACCTCCAGTTTAAATTAAATTTGGAATATTTTGGAGGACCAAGAAGAAGGGCTCAGAAAACATTCACAAGTATATTGGTTCAGTTATGAGGAGAGACTGAATAGGCTGGGACTGTTTTTCCTGGAGCAAAAGAGGCTGAGGGGTGACCTTTATTGAGGTCTATAAAATCGTAATGGAGCAGAAATACGGTCAGACATAATCTTCTTTTTCCCCCAGGGTAGGGGAGTCTAAAACTAGCGGGCATAGGTTTATAGACAATAGGTGCAGGAGTAGGCCATTCGGCCCTTCGAGCCAGCACCGCCATTCAATGTGACCATGGCTGATCATCCTCAATCAGTACCCTGTTTCTGCCTTCTCCCCAAATTCCCTGACTCTGCTATCTTTAAGAGCCCTATCTAGCTCCCCTTTGAAAGTATCCAGAGAACTGGCTTCCACCACCGTCTGGCAGAGAATTCCACAGACTCATAACTCTGTGTGAAAAAGTGTTTCCTCGTCTCCATTCTAAATGGCTTACCCCTTATTCTTAAATGGTGGCCCCTGGTTCTGGACTCCCCCAACATCGGAACATGTTTCCTGCCTCTTGCGTGTCCAAACCTTAATAATCTTATATGTTTCAATAAGATATCCTCTCATCCTTCTAAACTCTAGAGTATACAAGCCCAGCCGCTCCATTCTCTCAGCATTTGACAGTCCCGCCATCCCGGGAATTAACCTTGTAAACTTATGCTGCGCTACCTCAATAGCATTAATATTCTTCCTCAAATTAGGGGACCAAAACTGCACACAATACTCCAGGCGTAGCCTCATTCGGACCCTATACAACTGCAGAAGGACCTCTTTGCTCCTATACTCAACTCGTCTTGTTATGAAGGCCGACATGACTAAGGTTTAAAGTAAGGTGATAAGGGAAGGGTTTAAAGAAGATCTGATGGACAATTTTTTATCTTAAAATGTGGTGAGCGAATGGAGCAGGTTACAGAGGAAGTGATGGAGGCATGTACAATTGCAGTGTTTTAAAAAAAATATTTGGCTAGGTTAATCAGTAGAAAATGTTTGGAAGGTTATAAGCCAAAAGTAGACAAATGGAGCAAACTCAGGAAGACACCTTGGTTGGCATGGATGAGGGGGTGATGTGCCTGTTTCCACACCATATTGCTGTATGTCTCCGTTGTTGAGAGGGGTCTTTGTTTAGACTCATTAAGTTTTCATACAGAACCATTGTAAAGTTAACAAGGGAAAGATGAATGCTGGAAAAATCAAAGGAAAATTCCAAAGCAACCACAACTGGACGGGAAGCAACAAAAAGTTGAGCTGAGCTGGCAGATTATGGTAACATTGGTCCCGTGTGAGTTACTTCTCCCTCCATTTAAAAAACATCCAAGGAAATTAGATCAGGAATAAATATTGAATTTTCTTTTTTTGGTTATTATTTTTGAATTCAATCAATTGTGGGAATGTAGCATTTTCACAGTGGGAACTGGAAATTCAGATCTTGGTGTGTTTTCTTTCACAAATGTCCTCTGCAGGATACCTTATTATCTATTCAGCAACCCTTTGATTTAAAAAAATGCTTCCTGAACTGGGGCAAAAGACAGTTCTGCTTTTCATTGAATTTTGCAGCTGTTCTCGGAATGTTTCTTGCTCCTTTCCATCTAAACCTCTTCAGTGTTTGTTCAATCTTGTTTCTGTGCTAAATGAGATGATATCAGCAAGTGAGTAGACCATTGGTTTCATCATCTATTAAGATTGGTTCAAGACGGCTAATCATTGTCAAGGTTTTCACTTCGGTGTAAAGGCATGACCAGAACGCATGCATGTTTGCTAGGTAAATGTATAAAACTCTTTAATAACCTGCTCCATTGTAATAACCGGTTGTATTTTTTCGGTGAAATGTACTTAGAGAATAGGAAAATAATTAGAAAGTGAAGCCCATGTGTTAACCAATTCTCATTTTGAATCCACATCTTAGTCATTATTTGCATTAGATGGAGCATCGGAGTGCTGCATCATTAGAGATGCAAAACCAGCAAGCTATATAAAACTCAAATCGCACAGATATGGAACATTTTTTGACGTTCCCGATGTTGGGGGAGTCCAGAATCAGGGGCCACAGTTTAAGAATAAAGGGTAGGCCATTTAGAATAGAGATGAGCAAAAGCTTTTCTACCCAGAGAGTTATGAATCTGTGGAATTCTCTGCCTCAGAAGGCAGTGAAGGCCAATTCTCTGGATGTGAAGTTCAAGAGTGAGTTAGATAGAGCTCTTAAAGATAGCGGCGTCAGGGGATATGGTGAGAAGGCAGGAACGGGGTACTGAATGTGGACGATCAGCCATGATCACAGTGAATGGCGGTGCTGGCTCGAAGGGCCGAATGGCCTACTCCTGCACCTATTGTCTATTGTCATAAAAGATTCCAAAGACCAGGAGAGGTTCTTCAACTTCTCAATTGGGACCTCAATAAAAGTCTTAGCTGTTCACTTTTCTCACTAACTGGACAAATTTCCTCTAAACAATATATGCACTTATAAAGTATTGCATAAACAATTTTGGTTTGGAATCTCTAAAGTTGTTTCAAACCACCACCTCCTCTGTGGTGTGGATTCCAGCTGCGCATTCCAGATTCCAACCTCCCCTCTGTGAAAAAAATTCTCCCTCTGATTCCCTCTGAACTGCCTCCCTCACATTAAACCTATACCCTCTCTTCATAGACACCTTCTTTATAAGAAAACGATTCTTGCTATTTGCCTTATCTATTCCTTATAATTTTGTATGGCTTTGTCAGATAACCCTTTGGCCGCCTCTACTCCAGGGAAATCAAATTCAGCCTAAGCAAACTCTCCTTATCTAGAATACAACGTTCTGGAATAACTGAGCAGGTCAGGCAGCATCTCTGGAGGATGTGAATAGGCTACGTTTTGGATCGGGACCCTTGTTCAATTACTCCAGCATTTTATGTTCTATGCAACATTCCAGCATCTGCAGTTTTGTAACCACAGTTCAAGAAACACCCTGGTGAGTTTTTAACACACCCTAAAATTGTTTATTTTGAGAATTACAATTGTTTGAAAAAGTGACTGTCACTGCAATGCCACCCCAACCCTTCCACCACACTCAAACCCACAAGAACATAATTCAGCTTTCAAATAAATCAAATAGGGCTATGTAGACTTAATAGTTAAGTTATTGGACTGGTATCGCTGGTCCTGGAACACTGATCCAGAGACATGAGTTCAAATCGCACCACAACAGCTGGGGAATTTAAATCCAAATACTTAAACAAATCTGGTCTTCAAAGAAAAAACTTATCTGAGTAAAAGTAACCATGAAATGACCAGAGTTTCATTAAAACGCCATCTGGTTCATTCAATATCCTCGAGGGAATAAAATCTAGCACCTTTACACAGTCTGGCCTATGTGTGACTCCAAATCCACCATCACTTTACAAGGTGCTGGTGAGGCCACATTTGGAGTATTGTGAGCAGTGTTGGCCCCATATGTGAAGGAGTATGTGCTCGCATTGGATAGGGTCCAGAGGAGGTTTACGAGAATGATCCTTGGGATGTTTGGGTTAACGTATGAGGAGCATTTCATAGCTTTGGACCTGTACTCGTTGAAGTTTAGAATGATGAAGGGGATCTCATTGAAACTTACCGGATAATAAAAGGCCTAGATAGAGAGAACATGGAAAAGATGTTCCCAGTCATTTCCAGAGTCTAGAACCAGAGGCCACAGCCTCAGAATAAAATGATGTATCTTTTGAAAGGAGATAAGGAATTTAAGCCGGAGGGAGGTGATTCTGTGGAATTCATTGCTTCAAATAGCGGTGGAGGCCAAGTAATTTGGTATTTTTAATGCGGAGATTGATATGTTGATGATTAGTAAGGTGTCAAAAGTAATGGGGAGAAGGCAGGAGAATGGGTTAAGAAGGAAAAATAGATCAGGCATGATCAAATGGCGGAGCAGATTCGAATGGTCTAATTCTGTTCCTATGTCTTATGAGTTTGCTCAAATCTCTGGAAAAACTCACATTTCACTCGAAGGGACAAGCTAAATGAGAAAACTGCACACAATGTTGAACAGTTACAGAATGTAGTAGCAGTAAGAAGATTCTGCAGAAGCATTTGCCTTAGTATTTATATCTCCCATTGATCTGAGCTGTGAATTGAACGTGCATCCAAATCATTATCAGAAGGTGTAATTAAAGTGTTATATAAATTTAGCCAGAGAGGAAAGATAATGGGAGGGTTGGCTGAGGATCAAAACTACAAAGATAACCTGGAGCTTGATTTGATGGTGTTTGATTTTGGCAGTCTAATGTTCTGCCCGGAAGGAATATCATTGCTTCCCCTTCCTCCCCCCCAATCTGATTAGCGGTAAGTAAGGACGTGCCAGGAGAAGGATATGCTGTGTCCCTGCAAGTGGAACAGGAAAGCTCATAATGGAGGTGGTCCTGCTGCCAAGTCATTATCGTCCAACTCCCAACTGTAGGCCAGGGGAAGTTGTGTGTTCTGGAAGTTGAGGTACAGGATTTAAAATGAGTTGCCTTTTAAGTAAATAACTCTTATGTGATCAACTGAATATAAGCAACCAAAAGAGAAAGCTTCTCATCCTGTCTTTGTTTCACTCTTCGTGTGTGATTGCATTTGGAGTTACTTAACTCTTCAATGAGCCTGATGCATGCATTATTCAAAGCACACTTAGTATTTCCCATGTGCCGTTATAAAGTCGTTTGAGGGTAATTGAGAGCTGGAAGTGATTACACTCTAGTAATCTCGCCTGGAGTTTCAGGTTACATTATGAACTGCAAGAGAGAACCAAAGTTGTTTTACAGCTGTCATGCTAACCTCTCTGTGAGTTTACAGCTATGCTGTTAAACTTTACCATCAATCATTTTTCATAATGCTTGTGAACTGCCTGGGAGTTGTAATATACTGACATGTCTTCCAGCGAATGTGTCTTTGTGGTTGATCGCTGACGGTGAGCAATTTGAAGAATATGGCATGAGTGTGATAATCTTGAATTGAATTGCATTGAATACCTTTATTGTCATTCAGACCTTACAGTCTGAACGAAATTTTGTGCCTGCAGTCATACACACAATCATACAATAATAAACAACAATAAACACAAATTAACATCCACCACAGTGTATTCTCCAAGCACCTCCTCACTGTGGTGGAGGCAAAAATCAAAATTTGATTTTAAAGTTAGCCTTGCTGTTTTTAAATTCACCTCATGGTCTTGCTGCCCATATTTCTGTAATCTCCCCTTACCGAATAACCCTCCAAAATGTGTCTCCCTCCAGTTCTTGGCCTTCGAATTTAATCACTCCACTATTGGTAGTTAAGCCTTTGGTTTAAGACCTAAACTCTGGAGTTCCCTCCCAAAGCATTATCACCACCATGGTTCCTATCTCTTTGTCTAAATTTTATGTGGCTCGGCTTTGGTAATTTTTCAGACAGAAGGGACTTCTAGCTTACAAAAAAGACACAAAGTTCTGGAGTAACTCAGTTTGTCAAGCAGCATCTCAGGAGGACCTGAACAGGTAGAGTTCAGGTCAGGACCCTTCGGACTAATTGTAGTTGGGAGGAGAAAGTTAGAACCGAGGTGGGAGTGGGGCAAAGCCAGGCAAGTAATAGGTGGATACAGGTGAGGTGGGTTTTGATCTCCCCACTGTAATCGGTCTGATAAAGGGTCCTAACCTGAAATGTTGTTTATTCATGTCAGTATTTGTTTGTTGGGTTATTGTGATGATAATAGCACTATAGAAGTAGCACTTGTTGATAGTAGGTATGTTTGAGAACGGCCATCTTCGTCTGGTCCAGATAGTGTAATCACCTTAGCTAGTATAGGACATTTCCAATGAAATGTTTAGGTTTTTTTAATGGATCAGTTTGTAAAAACAATTCTGAGTCATGCCATTTAATCTCTAGGTTTCTTGTTTTACCTGAAATGAGTTGGACAATCATGATTGGGATGGCAATTGGGATGAAATTACAATTGGCCACTGCATCATGATTAGGACGGGAGATCATCCAAGGTTTATCTATGCTGATGGATAATGGGCAAGGATCATCCATGAATGTGACGCTTCTGATCTGTGAAACAGTGTGATGAAACTGCCTTGGCTAAAGTGAACCTATGCTATGGAATATTCAATTACCTTTAAAAATTACCAATAGTATACCATGTTGTTTTTAAATCTGTTGGGAAGACTGACAGCTAATCGAGTGTTGGTTAATTAGAGGCAGTTAATAGAATAATGTACTGAAGAACGAGAAATTTGCTGCAGTGATTGGTGTGATAATGAGATGTGAAATATGTTGAGATCAATGGGGCTAATACTTAACTACACTGTCACAATAAAGGACTCAGTACCACATGTATTTAATATGTTCTAAAGCACCTCACATAGTGTGCTGTAAGCCAATACGGTCAGTTTATTCACAGTAGGATCCTACTATGGCAAATTAACTAAATGATAGCCCAATCAGCTTATCTGGCTTGAGAAGCAAATATTTGTGAGACACATCATCTAGGTTTGAGCTAGTTTTTGAGTTTTTTGTCTTTCTTAAACTAGAGGATTTTGGGAAGCAGGTCTACATTCCTCCATACTGCTTTCACTGACAGTCTTCTTCTAATCCAATATTCTCGATCCTTTTGTGAAAATGCAGTCATAGGCACAGCTTTGCTCCAATGCTTCAATAAGCATTCTCCATGCAAGGAGTCACAGAGAACTTGCATATTATGGAGCAAAATGTTAGTTTACTTGCTTAATTACGTAACTAGGATTTTATTTCCACTTTAACCACATGAAGTGTTTCCACTGGAAACTAATTATCCTTATCAATTTTGGGAATATTAATATTCCTGCTGCCAGGATGTCCAGTTATATTCCGCATTTTTTAGTTGTATTTATGCAATGTCAGACAACATGCCCTTTTCTTAATACAGACCACTTTTCTATTGATTGACGACGTGATTTCACTACATTTCTGCTCCATCACTATATTTGCAAAGCTGGATGCTGATGATCAAGATTGGTTAGTCAGCTGCCTAAGGCAAAACAATAGAAGTGACACAGAGCAACATTGTTTTACTCCTCACAGACAGTGACAAACCCACAGCAAACTTCTAGCATTCCCTGGGGATTGTTCTGACAGCGACAGTGTACACTTGGGATGAAAATACTCCAGCAATTAAGCCCGCACAATACGGGATCAACAGTTCATGGGACAGCAGTTCCAAAGACCAGAGGGATGCAGAAAGGGCTTAAATGGGCTTTCCTGCTTGGGTTTTGAGATAACTTATTGCAGAGAACATGACTGCCAGCAATTTGACAGGACAGGTCGCTAGACAGAGCCATCAGCTCTTCAACTGATGAAGAGCCAACATTATTCTGAAAATTTGTTTCTGATCGTGGATAAACTTGCTCAATCATTTTTAATTTCAAACTATCACAGAATTTTCACAAAGCAGTTTGATTGATGTGAGGGATACACCGCAACATGGAAACAATTTCCAAAATAACCTTGATCAGCACCATGGAAGAGGTTATCTGGCCAGAAAATAAAATTATATCTGTCGATCTTGTTCAAAAGTGTGGACTGTGCAAGCCAGGTAAGGAGTGTGCACTTTTAGTGATCTGCTCACATAACCAATGAACAAATCACTTCCAATTCACTTCATTTTATAATTTCACTGGTCTACATCTTTCCAACTATTTCATTAAATAAAATCCCACTGGCCCAAACCTCTTTATATTCATTCCTACAGAGATTTTCAGTGGGGCCACATTTACCCCCATTGTTATTAATTTGCTCATCAAAATAAGATATTTATGGTGTCTTTCACAATGTCAGGATGTCAGAATTAAATAATTCTGAAGTTTAGTCAGTGTTACAATACACAGCAGTTCACTTACAGCAAAGTCTCACAAACCTTGATCAGATGGCTAAGGAATGAACGTTGTTCTGGGACTGCCTTAATCTTCTTAGGAGTCCTTTTCAAACAATTTGGCAGTTCGTATGTAGTCAAGTCAAGTCAAGTCAAGTTTATTTGTCACATACACATACGAGATGTGCAGTGAAATGAAAGTGGCAATGCTCGCGGAACAACAAAACAACCAAACAAATTCTAAACACAATCACACATATTATTTTACGTAATAAATAATAGAAGGAAAAACGTTCTGTACAGTTAGTCCCTGGTGAGAAAGGCGTTTACAGTCCGAATTGCCTCTGGGAAGAAACTCCTTCTCAACCTCTCCGTTCTCACTGCATGGCAACGGAGGCGTTTGCCTGACCGCAGCGGCTGGAACAGTCTGTTGCAGGGGTGGAAGAGGTCTCTCATGATTTTATTTGCTCTGGAGTTGCACCTCTTGTTGTATAGTTCCTGCAGGGGGGTGAGTGAAGTTCCCATAGTGCGTTCGGCCGAACGCACTACTCTCTGCAGAGCCTTCTTGTCCTTGGCAGAGCAATTCCCGAACCAGATTGTAATGTTCCCGGACAAGATGCTTTCCACCGCTGCTGCTTAGAAGCACTGGAGGATCCTCAGAGACACTCTGAATTTCCGCAATTGCCTGAGGTGGTAAAGGCGCTGCCTTGCCTTACTCACCAGTGCTGAGGCGTGTGATGACCATGTCATATCCTCAGAGATTGGCCTGCCAGTCCCATTTCAATTAATAAATGTAGACTTTATTCCAACAGGCTGAGACTTTAGAGAAACAGCGCGGAACCAGCGATCACCCTGTACACTAGCACCATCCTACACACTATGGTCAATTTACAATTTTACCGAAGCCAATTGACCTACAAACCTGAACGTGTTTGGAGTGTGGGATGAAACCGGAGGACCCAGAGAAAGCACATGTTGTCACAGCGGGAACATACAAACTCCTTAAAGACATCACCTATAGTCAGGATTGAACCCGGGCCTCTGGCACTGTAAGACAGCAGCTCTACCGTTGTGCCACTCGCACCACAGGTGAGACTGTATCTGGAAAATAGTGCATTGGTGTGTTCTCCTTGCATACAGTGCTCTGCATAATGCTTGGGACCAAGACCCATCATTTATTTATTTGTCTCTGTACTCCACAATTTGAGATTTGTATTAGAAAAAAAATCATACGTGGCTAAAGTGCACATTGTCCGATTTTAATAAAGGCCATTTTTATACATTTTGGTTTCACCATGTAGAAATTACAGCAGTGGTTATACATAGTCCCCCCATTTCAGGGAACCATAATGTTTGGGACACAGCAATGTCATGTAAATGAAAGTAGTCATGTTTCGTATTTTGTTGCATATCCTTTGCATGCAATGACTGCTTGAAGTCTGTGATTCATGGGCATCACCAGTTGCTGGGTGTCTTCTCTGGTGATGCTCTGCCAGGCCTGTATTGCAGCCATCTTTAGCTTATGTTTTTTTTTATGGGCTAGTCCCCTTCAGTTTTCTCTTCAGCGTATAAAAGGCATGCTAAATTGGGTTCTGATCGGGTGATTGACTTGGCCACTCAAGAATTTACAATTTTTTAGCTTTGAAAAACTCCTTTGTTGCTTTGGCAGTATGTTTGGGATCATTGTCTTGCTGTAGAATGAATTGCCGGCCAATGAGTT
This sequence comes from Leucoraja erinaceus, assembly GCF_028641065.1. Taxonomy (NCBI): domain Eukaryota; kingdom Metazoa; phylum Chordata; class Chondrichthyes; order Rajiformes; family Rajidae; genus Leucoraja; species Leucoraja erinaceus. The sequence goes on from NC_073385.1 coordinate 60,155,268, forward strand.
TTGAAGCATTTGTTTGAACTTGAGCAGATAGGATGTGTCTGTACAGTTCCGAATTCATTATGCTACTATCATCAATGAAGATAAGTGAGCCAGTACCTTCAGCAGCCATACATGCCCAGGCCATAACACCCTCACCACTGTGTTTCACAGATGAGGTGGTATGCTTTGGATCTTGGACAGTTCCTTCTCTCCTCCATACTTGCCATCACTCTGATGTAAGTTAATCTTAGTCTCATCTGTCCACGACCTTTTTCCAGAACTGCAGTTGCTCTTTTTAGTACTTTTTGGCAAACTGCAACCTGGCAATCCTATTTTTGTGACATACCAGTGGTTTGCATCTTGCAATGTAGCCTCTGTATTTCTGTTCAGGAAGTCCTCAGCAGACAGTGGTCAATTACAAATCCACACCTGACTCCAGAAGAATGTTTCTGATCCGTCGGACAGGTGTTTGGGGATTTTTCTTTATTATAGAGAGAATTCTTCTGTCATCAGCTGTGGAGGTCTTCCTTGGCCTGCCAGTCCCATTTCGATTAATAAGCTCACCTATGCTCTCTTTCTTCTTAATGATGTTCCAAACAGTTGATTTTGCTAAGCTTAATGTGTGGCTGATGGCTCTGTTTTTTCCTTGTTTCTCAGTCTCATAGCCTCTTTGATTTTCATTGGCACAACTTTGGTCCTCATGTTGATAAACAGCAATAAAAGTTTCCAAAGATAATGGAAAGACAAGGTACTGAGAACTTTCTTATACCTGCATTAAGGACGCAATTAAATACACCTGATCAATTACAAACACCGGTGAAGCCATGTGTCCCAAACATTATGGTGCCCTGAAATGGGAGGACTATGTATAAACACATCTGTAATTTCTACATGGTGAAACCAAAATGTATAAAAACACCCTTTAATAAAATCTGACAATGTGCACTTTAACCACATGTGATATTTTCTATTACAAATCTCAAATTGTGGTGTACGAGGCAAATAAATAAATGATGGTTCTTTGTCCCAAACATTATGGAGGGCACTGTACAGTATACATGCAACAGGAGTGCAGCCCAGCTTCACCAGTTGACTCTTGGGATGGCAGGTTGATTATATGAGAAGAGATTTAAGTAGTATGAATTGGTACTTCCCAGAGTTTATTAAAAGGAGGCGTGATATCACTGAAACATCAAATATTCTTCAGTGGTTGATCAGGTACGGTGCAGTTGATTTACCCTGGCTGTGATGTCGAGAAGTAAGGGTCATTATCTCAAAATAAGGGGTTGGCCTTTGAGGGGAGAGATGAGAATTTTTTCATCCACACCTGGTGGGTACTGAATCCTTGGAATTTTCTCCCTTAACGAACTGTGGCAGCTCAGTTCTATGCATATTCAAGACACGAATCAATACATTTCTAGTTATTGAGAGAGGTGGATTCAGTTAAAGAAGGTACTGAGATAAACAAGTAATCATGTGGTAATTAGGCAGGAAGAGCTCGAGTAACTCAGCGGGTCAGACAGCATCTCTGGAGAAAAGGAATAGGTGACGCTTTGGGTCGATACCCAAACTGAAGAACGGTCTCGAGCAAAAACGTCACCTATTCCTTTTCTCCTTTCCTTAACCCGCTGAGTTAGTCAAGCATTTTGTCTCTATCTTTGGTTTAACCCAGCTTCTGCAGTTTCTTCTTGAGCACCATGTGGAAATTACTGGATGTCAATCTGGATTACTGAATACGGGACTGGAATATTAGCATAAATAATGCGTTCTGGAGTAAGACTGGAACTGGAACTCACTGCGTGAGACTCGGTTAAGAACGCTACCAACCATAGACAATTTGCACTCCGTAAACTTCCAGAGATTTTCCAGTGAATAGGCACGGTCTCACAAAAGAAAGCTCCAGGTTTCATTTCCAGCCTGCATGTTGTTAACTGATCTCAATCTTCACAACATCCTGGCTTTAAGAAGGAGCAGTTAACATTCTCACTGCTAATCATTCACTGTTGACCTCTGTTGGAATTGTGCATGCAGGGAAGTTGCATGAAATTCATCTGTGATGCATTCAGCAGTTAAATAGTGTGCCAGCATCACAGTGAAGACACATGCTTGATTCTAACTATTTGGGGCTTTTCCAAACTATTATTAGTCCCCTAAACCCAGGCTTTAGCTTGCATCAACAATCTTCACTGAAGCCCACTATGAGAATATGCTCCCCTGACTACTGACATTTTTACTACTGCTCTTCCCTCACCTTGTCCATTGTTCTCAGACACTTGCATTTAGTAACTCATCCAGAATCAGCGATGCACAACTGTGTTAGAATTTGATGTTTGGTTCACCATAGCCTGTTAAAATACATTGAAATGAAACAATTGAGGTGTTATTTCACACACTGTTCCAGATATGGCAACTGGATTGAGGTCAGATAGGTGTACAATGCATGTAAAAACACAATGTCTTGCCTGGTTTCACAAACAAATCTATGCAATCTTTTTGTTTGCTGTAGCAAATCTACTCTGGGAAAAAATCCAGAGAGTTTATGTGCAAGTCAAATGGCCAGGCTTGAACCCTGTCCCTGCTAGGTTGGTGCTATTGTTAAACCGCCTCAAACCACATAAAAAATGCTGGCAAACTTCCCGCTGCTTATGTAGCCATGACCATCCTATGTTAAGAAGGATAATTCCAGTGCTATCTGGGAATTAATTGCGGAGAACTACAATCAATGGTAAGTGGATATCTGTTGCAGTTTATATTGATGTATAAAGTAGCTGATTAGTATTCAGTAGTTCACTAAACTAGTCATCTGGGTATTTTATTTCTAACTCGGCCACAGATGTTGGGTATGAATTTCACCATGAGGGATGTCAATCTTAAATCTCTCAGAATCGGAGACTCTGTTTACTTCTGAGCCAATTAAAAAATTATTAAACCACTAATTAGAATGAATTTAATTCTTCACAATATCAATAATTGAGGTGAGCTATCTCATCTTGCATAACCTTTAAACACCATTACACAATGCAAATTGGAGGAACAGCACCTTATGTTTTGCTTGGGCCGCATACAACCCAGCGGTATGAATATCGACTTAGAGAAGTTAGAGAACTTCAAGTAACCCTTGCTTTCCCTCCCCATCCTAGTTCTCTTTCAGCCTGACTATCTTCCTGATTAAATTTTATCTTTGTATGCTTAATTGTCACCTTCCCCTAGCTATCAATGATCATCTATTCTACATTTTCCTTGAACCCCCTTTGATGTCTCATTTTCACACCTAAACTTTCCATATCTGTCTCCCTCCCCTGACTCTCAGTCCGAAGAATGTTCTCGACCCGAAATGTCAGCCATTCCTTCTATCCAGGGATGCTGCCTGTCCCGTTGAGTTGCTCCAGCATTTTGTGTCTGTCTTCAGTGTAAACCAGCATCTGCAGTTCCTTCCTACACACAGTTACACCCATTGTTTTCCCTTATGACCACAGCAACTATAGCACAAATGTAAACTAAATGTGTAAAAGTACATTCATTTAAAGAAGATCTTCAGAAATTAATTTAGTTTTGTTCATGAGTCAAGTGCTGGAGGAACTCGGCAGGTCAGGCAGCATCTGTGGAAGGAATAGACAGATGATGTTTTGGGTCGGGATCTATTTTCAGACTGATGGACAAAAGGAGAAAAAAGCTGGAAAAGGGAGGTGGGGTGGGCCAAAGCCTTGTACGTGATAGGAGGATACAGATGAAGGGGGTGGGTTTATCCGCAGATAGGTGACAAAGGCCAGAGTTGAAGAGGAGACAAAAGGATGTCAGATAAGGAGAAAAGAGTGGTGAAATGTAGACCCGGAGGAAGTGACATGGGTGGTCGGGGGAGGGGCAAGATGGGAAATAAAAGGGAAACAAACATGCGGCTCGGGGATGGGAGATAAACATTTTGATGAGAAAGAAGCAGAGTGATTAGGATAGTGGGAGAAATGTATGCGCAGTAGATGGAGGGGCAGCAGGGGAAGGATAAATATGGTAGGGGGGTTAATTTTCATTTGGAGAATTCATTGTTCATATTGTTGGGTTGAAAATTACCCAAGCAGCATATGAGGTGCTCTTCTTCCAGTTTGCATATTGTCTCACTCTACCAATGGAAGAAGCCAAGGACAAAGTTCAGAATTGGAATGGAAAGGCGAGTTAAAATGGTTAGCAACCGGCAGATTCGACAGGCCTTGGCAGACAGAGCACAGGTGTCAGTGAAACGGTCATCTCGTTTACACTTGGTTTCGCTGGCAATTCGCCAACAATGGAGCAAATGTCCTGAGCCACTGTTATGGGTGAAACAATTGAAAGATATTTCAGAGGTAGACACAAAATGCTGGAGTAACAGCGGGACAGGCAGCATCTCTGGAGAGAAGGAATGGGTAATGTTTCGGGTCGAGACTCTTCTTCAGACCTTCGATTTAAACCAGCATCTGCAGTTCTTTCCTTCATGTGAAAGATATTTCAGGCTGTTATACAGCTAAAATCTGACTGAGAGCTCTCACGAAGAATGTTTCATACTTTTTGAGCAGTGGATCAGAAAGGTAATTCCCTTTCTTTCTGAGTTGGTTGATGTCTACTGGGGTAACATTGGAAATCAATACAATCAGCCTCATTTGCTTCTGTACGATAAAAAAAGAGGAATCACGGCAAGAAACAACATGCATAGAAATGTCTGAAGAATACTTTGGTATCAGATCCTCAATGCTTTAAGGAGGAGGAGTAGAAAATGTTTGTAATTAGAACTGTAGGATTCCTCATTTACATGAGATCTCCAGTAATGCTATTACTTCACATGCATGGGCATATTGTATAGTAAACCTATGTGTACGTGTGTGTATATATATAGTACAGGGGGAGAATGTAAGCTTCAGGATAAGAGGATAGCAGATTCAAGGTTGGCTAGTTTGAAGGTTGTTGACTCTAGCCTCAAGATTTTGGCAATGAAACAGGACTGGGAGACTATTGCAATGTTAGAGGAGCTTTGGATCTAACATTTAATCAAGCACTCAGTTCAGGAAATATACGTGGTATCCTGGTCACCACCAAATCATCCCTTGTGTCACTGATTCTGTCTCTGTGGAAAAGTAATTGGCTTTCATTGTGCACCTTCAACTTTGCACTTTAAAAGATTTGGGTTTTAAGGTTTATTTAATCGTCATTTTTACATAGCATTAAATAAATATTTAATGTAGATTCAAATTTTCAAATTAACTTCTAAAACGCAATCATGAATAATGCTGGAAAAGGCACGAGGTTGTGGGACACGGTTGGAATGAGAAACGTGATGCAGGATCGAGTTACTTGCTGCACTGACAGCTCTTCCGCCACTAGATGTCCTCTTTGAGCTGTAGAAGGGGCCAGTGTCCCCAGGCGCAAAACAGTCATTTGAAGAAGGGTTTTGGCCCAAAACGTCACCTATTTCCTTCGCTCCATCGACGCTGCTGCACCAGCTGAGTTTCTCCAGCATTTTTGTGTACAGTCATTTGAAATACAGTTTTTAAAACTATAACCAGGCATGTAGAACATGGCATAGACGAGTTTTATTTTCAACTGCAGGTTTTGAATCTTTGGAATATTTCTGTAGTAAAATTTCACAGCAGGGTAAGTTAACATTTACTTATTATGACATGGGTTTCTGCCAGCTTCCAGCAGTCTCATTTGCCCCTCTCTCCCACCAAGCATGTCCCTGTGGCACTGCAACGCATTCTCTCTCATCAGCCCATCAACTCTTCTTTTGCCACTACCTATGTTAATAGGTAAATTACAGTAGGCAATTAACCTATTAGCACATGTCAGAACCCCATAAAAACACAGGAAGAAACTCCACACAGCCAACATCCATGGTCAGGATTGAATCTGGGTTTCTGGAGCCATCATGCAGCAATACTAGCACCTAGTATTGGGTGCCACCTCTAGTTTGAACTAAAGCACCTTATGCCATTAATTGTAGGATAGTTTAATCTGTAACTGCATCTACTAGTCCAAGAAGAGCACAATAAACAGAAGCACCTCACCCTCACAGTGTAATTGAGATTGCTCTCATTCAATGAAACCAAGTTGGAAAGGGTGTATGAATATTTTTTTTTTGCTATAAATGTGGGCTTGGAGAAAAGATTATGCACACAGCACCTAGCTGTAATCTATAATTTGGGAATGGAGAAATTCAGTGTAATCAGGTATGTTGACATCAAGTTATTTCAGCAAGCAATTAATTTACATCATAGAAATTAAAGTTTTCTCTGCACTTGTCCTTATTCCACGCTTGCATTTAACTTCTTGAAGTGATATGCACACTGCCCCAATTTGGCATGCCTGCTTTTCTAACAATTTTTAGTCTTTGAGTGAAACTGTGGATTTAAACCATTGCATTGACTAGACAACATGTAGCAGATTAAGAGAATAATGTAATTTAAATGTTTTGCTATTGTTTCTATGTTGCCATGCTGCTAGGGTGGAAGGTGAGGAAATTTGAAGGACAACACTATCCCCTTTCTATCTCTAAAGTCTTGAACTTCCTCGTGATTATCCCCAGAGGTTCAGCAATGTGACCCGAGTACCTTACAGCTGGGAATAGAAAACAACATAGCAACAAATATTTAATCAAAATGTTCTCAAAAAACTCCAGCTTTTGTAAATCTCAATGCAGATCAATCTTGTGTAGCGTTCCATCCTCAGAAGTCAATCGTATCTGTAGATTTAATTAAAAATTCCTGCACTGTTTATTCATTATTGAATGCTTTGTTCTCCTTAGTCATTAGAGTACATGTTGGTTGCTAAGGCAACTTGATGATATTGTGCGCATTATCCAAAGTCGTTTAATTCAATACCATAACACCAAGCAATTAATAAAGTTTTACTGCTGTGAAGTTGCAGATTTGTGATTATCCATTATTTTGAGGATATCTTCCAGTATCGAAGGTCCCAAATCCAGCTTAAATGAGAAAATAGATTCAGATAAGTTTGACTGAGATTGGTCCATGGTTCTCTCGGCTGAGCACTGCTGGCCACCTACGCCTTCAGTTTGTTGCGGGTCTTCATCGACTGTCTGCTTGTCATGTGGTAAGGCATCCTCGGAGACCTCCAGCATGTAGTGTTGGAAGGAGGATGAATGAAGAGTTGGTGGTTGTTTATCTGGAAACATGGAGATTGTCTGCATAGGATTAAAAGATGCAGCAATTGTGTCGTCAGACTCGCTCAGATGGAGTCGCGGGGGTTTGGGAGGTGCTGTGCCTTTTAGATCTCTCAGTGTACTCAAGGTTGACAGGTCACCTTGGCTCCCCAGGAAGGAGATATCCCCAAACATGTCACTCTCTCCCCTATTCCCAATGTGCGATTTGTGGTGAAAGTCACCGAGAGGTGGGCTGATCATGTCAGCTGATAGAACTTCCCGCAGTTTGTGCTTCTTGTCTTTTTTATTCATCCCAATCTTAAGATAGATGGGAGCTTTGATGGACATTTTGTAATTGACCTGTAGCTTTCCAAGACTTAATTATTGCGATTGCACTTGAAAATGATGACAAATGGCCTGGAAAGGTTGTCTTCTGGTAGCCTGTTCCTATGGAAATAAAAATGTTACAATAAGTGACTTGGTTTTGATGAAGCTAATTAGTGAGTAAAACCGAATTCAAGATAAAGTGGGGGGCAAAAAACAACCTACTCGAGGACATCTGCAGTGAGTCAGGCAGCAACTGTAAAGCAAAGGGATGGTCCTGATGCAGGGTCTCATCGAGCATCCCTTTTAACACAGATGCTGCCAGATCTGCTGAGTTCCTCCAGTAGTTTTTTTTTTTTTTTTTGCTCCAGATGACAGCATTTGCAGTTTCTTGTGTCTCAAGATCGGGTGAATCTGACGTGGAGGACTTCAGCCTTCCCTTCCCAGAGACTGTGCTGAACAATGTACAATCTGCCGGCTTGTATCCTATTTTCTGTTCCAAACAACTTCTCCTAATGTGTGGGCCTGGACAGGTGGTCTCAGCAGGCCCTTAAACTGGAGAAGTCAGCTGAGCAAAGTGCTCATTCAGGGGTAGAATCAGATGCTCTGTCCGCCAAGGACTGCTGGAGCTCTGGGTTGCAAACCATCTTCACTCCTCTTCCCATTCCCATCCCGACCTTTCTGTCCGTGTCTCCTCCACTATCAGAATAAAGCTACATGCTAACTGGAGTCTCTTTGCCACATCTAGCTGTTGTCACTCCCTCCATCCATCTGTGAACAACCTCCTCATATACCTGCATACATCTATTACTTGCCAGGCCATGCCCTACACCGCCATCTCTTTTTTCTGATTTCTCCCCATTAATCTATTAGTCCAAAGAACTGCTGACCCAGAACGTCATTGGCCCGTTCCCTCCATGGATGCTGCCTGACCAACTGAGTTCCTCCACCTCCTTGATATAGAATTGGAAGCCCTGTGGCTGCCTTTGCCTACCCACTCTTTCCTACCACATATTTTGCAAATTAGCATTTTTTGAATCTCTGCCATCTTTCCAAGCACCCAATTCCAGATTGTTGCTTTTACAGGTAAAATAAAAATCCTTTTACAATGATTGATCTCCCTTTTGCTGATGCAAGTAGTGTCACGCTGTTATCTATTAAATCCTTTCTTGATGTAGAACATCTCAATCAAATGTAATCTCTTTGCTTTTAGGATAACAATCCCAGCTCCCACAGTTTACACAGATTATGAAGCTGCCTGAGGCACCAGATTTATACTCTGGGATCTGACAAAGAGATTCATCTGTTATTTTGCACCTTGAAAGATAATACATTTTGATTTCCCCATACATGTTGCTGTTTTCTAATTATTTATTATGGTGCAATCATTCCCTGGTAGTTTGTTCTTCATAATGTGTACTGTTTTCATCATGTTTGCACGAGGTATCTCGTCCCTATGATAGCTGACATTTGAATGTCAATACACTGAACATTATCAGTTTTGCCTTATCGAACCATTGAATGATAGGGCGCTGGAAGAAATCTGGCACTTTGTATCTGTCAGATCTTCCAGAGCACTCTCTTTCGTCTCACTTTCCCCATCAAAATCAAAATCAGCTATTTATTCATATTTTTAAATTGTTCATTAAAGTTAAATTAAAATGACTTAAACTGAAGTATTTGAGTTAAACTTTGTGCGAAACTTGCAATGATCTAAGAATCGAAGGAATAATTTATACTTTGTATAAATGATTGACTGGGTAGTATTGATTGAAAAGGTCTGTGACAGCTGAGATGGTAAATGATTGCACAAAATGAACAGTGTTTGTAAAAACGTAGCACTTCACAGACAGTTTAATTTAGTTTAGTTTAGTTTTATCACTTGTATCTAGGTATAGTGAAAAGCTTTTGTTGCATGCTATCCAGTCAAAAAGACTTTACATGATTACGATCAAACAAACCGTCCACAGTGTACAGATAAAGGGTACAACATTTAGTGCAAGATAAACTCCAATTCAAGATGCCTCCAATGAAGTAGCTGGGAGGTCAAGGCCGCACTCTAGCTGACGAGAGGATGGTTTATTTGCCTGATAACAGCTAGGAAGAAACTCCCTGAATCTGGAAGTATGCGTTTTCAAACTTCTGTACCTCGTGCCTGATGGTAGAAGAGAGAAGAGGGAGTTACTGGGTGAGATTGGTCCTGAATTATGCTGGTGGCCACGCCAAGGCAGTGTGAATTATAGATGGGGTGCAAATAAAGAGTGAGTACTTATTGAAATAAGTGACCATGCCCACACATGTATGGTATTAATAAGGTTGTACTGTAGACAATGCCATCTGTAATTATTACTTGGCATACTTTGTGGCACAGCTGGTAAAGTCACAGTCTCTCGGCCCTGGAGAGCCTGGTTCAGTACTGACTTCAGCTGTTATCTGTGTGGGATTTGCATGTTCGCCCTACGACTGCATGTGTTTCCTCTGGGTGCTCTGGTTTCCTTGCATATCCCGAAGAAGGGTAAATAGCTTAATTGAATGCTGTAAATTGTACCTAGTGCTTAGCTGAGTGGAGGGAGTTGATGAGAATATTGGAGTATGAAAATTAAATCAATGCAGACGGCTGATGTTGTCAGAGCAGTGAAGCATTGTAGAAGAACAGTTGGTAGAAGAAAATACACCAAGGTGTCTAGAGTGAGGAGGAATTTCTGATCCATTACTCATGACCTGTACTTACTGACAACTCTTCAGAACTGTGTCAACCTGTGCATCTTATAACTTCAGACTAAACAATGACTACATACAGTGTATAGCACATAGCTGCAGGCTTTCTTGCCTAAAATGCTGGTGTTTATGCTACACATGAACCTCCTACTGCACCTCTTAGAGTAAGCACATAATCATACTCAGTGGCACAACTAGTAGGGCCACAGCTCCTGTAACCCGAGTTCAATCCTGACCGCTGATGTTGTCCAGGTGGAATCTGCACATCCTACTTGACTGTGGGTTTTCCCCAGGTGCTCTGGTTTTCTCCAATATCTCTAAAATATGCAGATTGGGAGGTTAATTGGCTGCTATATATTGCTTCTCATGTCTAGACGTGTAGAAGAGTCTGAGGGGAGTTGATGGGCATGTGAGGAGAATAAAATGGTGAGGGTAGGGTTAAAGTATAAATTGGGTGCATGGTTGTTGGCACCGACTTAATGGGCCAAACAGTCTGTTACCACTATGACTATCTCTCTATGACTATCCTCCCATTCCTGTTTTCCTTTGTGGTGTATTTATGTAGTGTATGTAAGACACATAGTCACAGGATGTAATGACACCCTTGTTTGAAGCTTCTGTGTCCTTCAACTGTTGTTGTGAGTTAACTTACCAGAACTCCAGCAGTATCCCATGGTCTGTCTTTACATGCATTGCAATTAACTGCCATGACTCACCTGAAATCAGCAGCAGCACAAGAAAGATTGGAAAAAAAATTGGGAGAAATTAGGGGAAAAGAATAGTTTAAACTTGGATTCTGAAAGTTTCGGGGCTACGATAAGTCTCAGAGAATGGGCCCCAACATTGAATCCCTAAATTGCACCCTCAGTAAGTACGTTTTGCTTGGGTCTTGTCGATCAGGTGAAATGGAGATGGGGAGAAAGAACTTCAGGTCATCACTTTTCCAACTGAATCATAGAATCAGAGTCATAGGGTTGCACAGCACAGAAATGAGCTCATCATCCATACCGACCTTTTTGCCTATCTGCACTAACCTTGTTTGCTTACATGAGGTCCATATCCTTTATCTGCCTGAATGTTTCTTAAATGCATTGAACACATTGATTGTATCTGACTCCAATGCCACCCCTGTCAGTGAGTTCTATATATCATCCACTCTGTGTGGAGGAAAATATATTTATCTTTTAATCTCCTCAAAATTCCTTCCTCTTACCTTCATTCTATGTTCTTTTTTTTGATACGCCAACCATTGGAGAAATATTCTGACTCTATAGCCTATCTATGCCTTTTTATAATTTCATATACATTGTCAGTCTCTTTCTCTCCAGAGAAAACAAGTCAACCTATCCATCTCTTCTCTTAACCAAACTCCTCCAATCCAGGCAACTTCCTGGTGAATCCCTGGTGCACTCTCTCCATTGCAAGGATACACTTCCTATGGTGTGGTGACCAGAACTACACTCAGTACACCCTGTGGTTTAACCAGTGTCTTGCAAAGTTGTAATGTAACTCCCTACTTTCATATCCCATGCACCAACCTATGAAGACAAGCATACCATATTACCCAACTTGCCACCAACAGGAACCTATGGACTCAAACCCCGAAGTTCCTCTATTCATCAATATTCCTTAGTGATCCATTATTTACTGAGAATATCAGGCATGCAGGAATGTGCCGACCATGAAAATGGCAACTAAAGGTGCAGGGAATTCCATCCTGTGACAAACGTAACAGTAGAAGCGGGCCACCCAACCAGGGCTCATCGGGCTTGACTGTGTGTTGGGTTAGGTTGTGTATCAAGAAAACTACGAGTCCTCAGCCTTGAATTGGATTGAGCTAGGCAAATTCTTAACTTCTAAATGCAGTGGCTCACTGTCCACAGTTTGCTGGGAACACAGGAAGTCATTTCTCTTTCTCAGTGTTTGGCCGCACAGGACATCCGGTGTTAATTCAGGAATCAGCCTTTTATTGCTCCTGCCTGCAAATGGGTCAGTGTTGCCAAGCAACTCCTGAATAAGCAGAAACAACCCATGACCATGTTATTGTAAAATTATTTGTTAAACGTGCCTGAACACTCCAGTACACAGGTCAAAGTAGTACACAAATTGCTGACAGACAATGAGGCACTACATTAATGAAGTAGAGCCTGATATGCATAAGGTGGAATTGCCTTGCCTTTTAAAAGTATTTTATCAGTTTTTTTCTGAAAGGCATCGTATTCCAAATTTAGGTTAGTCTGACAAAATGACTGGGGGAATTTCATAATGTATTTGATAATTGGATTTCATTGACACACCAACCAATAGGGATAGCAGCCCATGGTGATTTATCCTGAAATAATAAAGCAATTTTGATTTCTGATGTCTGATTTCAACTGGAATAACATAAATAAATAGTAGATTCTACAACTCTTTTGAAATGGATTCCCAGGGCAGAGCCTGACTTCTGAATTTGCGCTGACTGAACTATTCAAATTAATCTCTGTTGACTTTTGACATAAGGGCAACGATTGTTTCCTTGTGCTCATTGCCTGCTTGGAATGGATTGCATGAAGACATAATTATAGAAAGAAAAATGAAATGTTAAAAACTTGAACTGGACCTGTGGCACAAATAGAATGCTGGCAAAATTAGTGTCCCACATTATACCGCATTCACTTTTAGTATTGATTTATTATTGTAATATGTTTTAAGATACAGAAAACCCTCGTTATAACGGACCGGAGTGGGAGGTGTGAATGGTGTCTATTATTGTCGATTGTCCACTATAACCAAGTAAGAGTTTTTCTCCCAATAACATTACTGCCCAGGCGCCAGATCAGAATCCTGGAGCCCTGTCACTGAGAGCCCAGTGGGACCTCTCACTACACGGAGCGCAGCAGCCAAAGAAAACCGCCTGGCACCACCTTGTCCAGTGCAGCCGGGGAATGCCAGCCAATAAGCTCTGCCCCTGCTGCTGATTCCCACGTTCGGAGATTGAAAGCAAAACGGGAGGTCTGAGTCGTTGGTGTGGTGGGGTGGGGTGAGATAACCCTGTCCCACTCTAAGTAAGATTCCACAACCAGCTGCCCGCCCGGAATTCAGTGTGAAAAGACATCGATCTTAAACGTTAACTATATTTCTCCTTCCAATGACACTACCCTGCTGAGTGTACAGAGTTCTTTTTAACTGCTAAAAATGTGTTTTTGTTACTGCAAGCTAAAAATACTGAAGGCTGTTTATTATATTGTTTAAAGAAGTTGAATGCGATGTGAGCGATAGCTTGTTAATTTCAATGCCCTGTCAATTTTAATGGCCTCCACAGTGTAATTAACAGCATGTTCTTAGAGGTAGTTCGCTATAACCGAAATCGATTATAAAGAGGTCCGTAATAATGAGTTTACTGTACAGTGAAAGCTTTGTTTTACATGCTATCCAATTAAATCATACCATGTGCGAGTAAAATGAAACCATATATGAGTGCAACTGGTGGTGCAAAAAGAGAAAGGAAACAGAGTACAGAATATGGCTTTACAATTATAAAGAAAGTGCAGAGTTAAAAAGTGCAAGAGCCGCAATGAGGTAAATTGGAAGATGAGGAATACAACATTAGCTTATGAGAGGTCTATTCAAGAGTCTGATAACATTATTTATTTAATAATTTTATGCAACCCAAAGGCAGCAACATATTCAATCCTCTATACTCTGTAGTGGGGCAGTTGATGGATATTATAATGCGTTTAAAGAAACAAGTGCTCCGACGTTCACAATAAATCATTGAATGGTTAAATTGTTTAAATAATGTGCAACTAGTCCTGGTGTCAATGCAGTCATTCATCTTAGAATTGCAGAATAATTGTGAGTTCAGCCAAGAAGTTGCAAGTTTCTTGGTTCCAAGCATGAAAACATTGTCAGAGACGAAGAGGTTGAACTGAGGAAACCATTCATAGACTGACTGAATCTGCAATTCTGAAGATAATTACAAATTGTTTATATATTTTGTTTTATTACAGAGAGGGAAAGCAGAATTATATATTTAGGTATATGTGAATTAACATCGGAAGCATCTCATAAGTATGCATATGTTGTAGGCACAATGTGGAGTAATTTCCTTGCTGTTGGAGTGGAATCAAGTAAATACGCTTGTTTAAAATAACAAACTATTGGAGGAACTCAGCAAGTCAGGCAGCAGCTGTGGAGGCAAATGTACAGACAATGTTTCGAGCCGGGACCCTTCTTTAGACTGATAAGGTAGAGGGGCGATAGCTGGCAGAAAGTGATGAGGGAAAGGGGTGGGTCAAGAACTAGCGATAGGATGGGCAAGGTAAGTGGGGTTGAGAAGGACAGAGATGGTAACCAAGGCTGGAAATGAGGATTGGCGAAGCCAAAAATTAGCAAATGGTGGAATCTTATAAGACAGGAAGGTGGAGAATGAAATATTGAACCAGAGGACAGGATGGTGGAGAGATGGAATGGGGCGGGAGGGAAAGGAAAATGGGTGGTCCAGAATGGGTTCATGGAATGAGTGAATGGAGGAGAAAAATGAACTGTATGACTGGGGGGGGGAGCAAACTGCAAAGTCACCAAGAAACACTATGGTTTAAGGCTCCTGTATATTGTAACAGATTTTGAGTAGATTATACCAGCACTCCAGTGTGAGAATACCTTTGGTCCTTAGGATACACTGCATCGACAAGGTAAACATTACAAACTAGTACAGTATACATTGACCTGGGGTAGAATGACATGGTGTTAAGCCTGTGTTACTAATATTTACCAAAGTTCCCAGAAGTTTCACAGAATTAGACGGGTAAAATGGTTTACTATGATGAGATAGGCTGTCAATTTTGATATTGTTTAGCCTAATATTTTGATTATTATTTGGTGTCAGACCCTGGCATTCAATTGCTATGTCACTGGAAGCCTCTCTAGTCGTTCCGAAGAAATGGCAACATTTAAAAGAGGGATAAAAATGGATCGATCAAGCCTCCTTCTACGTGCCTCTCAATCAGCACAATATCTACCACATCAATACTACATTACTGTGTTTCAGATAAAAAAACATATTGCCACCTCCCATCCCCACCCCAGAAACCAGCACTGAAATATGTCAACTCACACAAGTCAATTGCAATTCAAAAGATACCAGCA
The DNA here is from genome assembly GCF_028641065.1 of Leucoraja erinaceus. NCBI lineage: Eukaryota > Metazoa > Chordata > Chondrichthyes > Rajiformes > Rajidae > Leucoraja > Leucoraja erinaceus. The sequence continues at coordinate 60,170,542 of NC_073385.1, forward strand.
TCCAAATACCACAGAGCAATCTGTGCCAATAGTTTTTTGTTCAACTACACAGAACATTCCAACAATGCGAAAAGAAAATAGCCACACTAACCGCAGTGCAAAATGCACGTAAATCCAGAGAGTACACTTCAGTCACCCAACTGGCTTGCAAAGTAGCAGAGGCAGGCAGGCATTCCCTGAAGCTGGTGCTGACACCTCAAACTAAAGCGCTGCAGCACTGGCACTGTATGGCTCATGTTGCTTGCTGTTCAGCAGTTTGTTGGGAATTGTCATCTATCCCGAGCAGTCATGAGGTCAGAGGAGTGCTGCCGCACAAAATCCAAACTCTCTCAGCATACCCTTCCAGAACAAATGTCAGACGAGAGACCCAAGTTGGTGAGCATTCCCATAAATGAGTATTTGATGGGATCTTTTTACCCAGTCTTTCCTCCTTTTACCCTGCAGGTTCTCCTTTTGCTCCCTAACCAAGCTCAGTGCCAGGCACTTTAAGACCAATATATGAGGAGGAATGATCACCACTTGCTTTGTTTTTTCACTCCCTTTCTGAGGTGACCACCACTTCCCTTCCCACACCAATCTATTTCATATCATCTGCTGAAAAAGTGCTTTATAAGCTGCCGTCTTGTTAATGAATAAAATACATATTAAACTCCAATGCTATTTGATTGTTGTGTTGGAAAATGTGCTGTAGAAGTCCCCACTTACTGGAGAAAGATCAGAACAGATAATTACAACTCCATGAATGAAAATACAAGGCCCCTTTTTAACATTTCCCATGCAGCTTAAATGCAGAATTGGTTCCACAAATACAATAATGGAGCTGATCTGAAGGGGCATTACAGGTTGGATGCTGGAGAAAGTCAGTGGGTAAGGCAGCATCTATGGAGCGAAGGAATAGGTGACGTTTTGAGTCGAGACCCTTCTTCAGACAGACAACATAGGAGAGCATAGTTCTCTAGACAGACAACATAGGAGGTCAGGATTGAACCCAGGTCACTGGAGCTGTGAGGCAGTGGCTCTACCAGCTGTGCTACTGTGCAATTATTTTTGTGTCTGATATACTTCATGATGATGATATCTTGATTGAAAATTGCCATTTTAGACTGGACGTATCAGGACAGAGGAAGTAAGAAAGACAGGAAAAAGAGTGGGCAAAGCAAAGGAAAATCCTGAGTATACAGAATCTTAAGGATAAAAGGACGATTGAAGAAAGATCCCCTTAAAGATCAGCATAGCCATCTTTGCGAACCACAAGAGTTTGGAGAGATATTAAATTAGTATTTCTTTATTTTTACTAAGGAGAAGATCGTGGAAGCTAGGGAACAGGGTCACAGGAGTTATGATGTCTTAGATCAAATATAAATTACTAATGAGAAGGAATTGGCAGAGTTAAAGTAGATTAAGGCGGATCAATTCCATGGGCCTGATGAAGTACATCCTCGGAACTTGTGGGAAGCTAAGGTGGAAATTATGGCGATCCTTACTTAGAAGTTTGCATCAACTTTAGCCACAGATGACTGGAAAGTGACTAATGATGTACTGTTATTTAAGAAGGACACAAGGAACAAGCCAGGAGACTATAGGCCAGTGAGCCTGACTTCAGAGGTAGAAAGTTGCTGGAGGAGATTCGTAGGGACAGAATCTACCAGCATTTGGACAGGTATATTCTATTTGGAGATACTCAGCATGGTTTTGTGCATGGGAAATTGTGTTTCTCAAATCTGATAGCTTTTTGCACGAAGGACACCAAGAGGGTGGATGGTGGCAGGGCAATGGACATTGGCTTTATGGACATCAGCAAGGCCTTTGACCAAGTCCAGCATGGTAGGCTAGTCTGGAAGGTTCGAATGTGTGGAGTCCAATGTGAACTAGCCAATTGGATTCAAAATTGCCTTGGAGGAAGGAGTTAAAGGGTAGCTGTGGAGGATTGTTCTTTTGTTTGGAAGCCTGTGACCCTGAATGCTGCAGGGTTCTGTGCTGGGTCCTCTGTTATGCACATTAACAATTCGGATGACAGTAGTTACCATTGTTAGTAAATTTGCTCAAGACGCCAAAATAGGTGGTATAGTGTACAGTGAGGAAGAAAATCTAAGCTTACAAGACTGAGATCAAATGGGCAGGTGTGTGACGGAATGGCAAATGGAATTTAACTCAGACGAGTGTGAGATGTTGCATTTTGGTATGTGAAACCAGGCAGGACTTGCGCAACAAATGGTAGAGCCCTGGAAGATGTAGCAGAACAGGTTCTGGAAGTACAGGTGCATGGTGCATTAAAAGTGGGGGGTTCAGGTGGACATTGTGGTGAAGAAATAATTTGGCATGCTTGCCTTCATTGGGAAGGGTATTGAGTACAAAGGTTCAGAGGTAGTCATATCAGGAATAAGTTGCCAGAGGGAACTATAAAAGTGGATACAATTATGACTTTTAAAAGCCATTTGGACAGATATACAGTATGCAGAAGGATATGGGTGAAATGCAGCCAAATGGTACTAGCCAATATGCCAACTTGGTCAGCATGGATGAGGTCGGCCTAATGGCTTGTTTCAATACTGTGCAGCTCGATGCATCTCTGTGACTCTTAAGTGTAAATGTACATTTATTTATATTTTTACATTGACTTTCACCTATTTTCAGACAGTGAGGGAGTTGAGTCATATAGCATGGAAACAGGCCCTTTGCCCAATTTGCCCATGCCGACCAACATGCCCCATCTACACTAGTCTCACCTGCTTCTGTTTAGCCCATATCCCTCTAAACATGTATCCATATACTTGTCCAAATGTTTTTACAGAGTTGGATGCTGGATTGAATAAATTAGTGACCTTTCACCAATGGACTCCCATGCAGATTGTTGGGTACAATTCTTATCACTAGAGGGAAAGCATAACGTGTGGTATTTTTCCATCTGACCAAAGGTTCCTCAAGTTTTAGATTAGGATGCCTGGGAGTAATCTTTAATAATCATTAAAATGGTGCAACTTGGTGATCAATTTTGGATCTAATATCGCCAAGCCAGAGTGAAAGCATCTTAACACTGTCCTAAGACGCAATCCAAGGGTAGTTACAGCATGTGCCAGATACAGAGTAATGTGTTCTCTATATTGTTATCTTGAAAGCTCTCGGCTGTTTATGTACAAAGTGTTGCTCAGTCAGCACTCTCATTTTGAAGTGTTAGCAGCTGCAACTTTTGAGATAATTTATTTCATGTGGAATAAACTTTACACCGTACAGTGAATTATACCCATGTTATAGAATTAAGTACAGTCCTGTTGAGCAATTTAAGGTCAGGCACAAGTTAGCTAAATGAAGAACAAACCTCCATTGTGTATCAGTGGCGTATCTTGACCACAATTGCAACCACGGAAAGGTTCCGGTTATCATGGAAAGATGTTGTGGGAAATTGCTTTCCATTTTCCACATGAATCACCTAACTCTCTGGTGAAACTCCGCTGTCATAGTGTTCTCACATGTACTCGATGAGACTTTTGCTACAACAGTCTGGGGTGGAATTAACCAAAGTCTACTGATGAAAGGCACCAACTAACTTCCTCCAGCACCCAGTTTAATCAACATTGGCACATACTGACTGGGTTTATGAAATGTTGCAAGTATTTTAGTATACGATTCACTCTATTTATGTAATGTACAATACCCTTCCTCTTCAGTCTTTCAGCCTGACCCAGGTTGTGTGCGTCCAATAACTTTCCAAGTTATTAACATTATTAAAATAAAGACAGAATATCTATCTAAATTTAGATTTAGTCTGGTCTGGTCTTTGTCTCGTCTTGTTTGTCTGTGATCTATGGAGCTACGCCAAAACAGTACACAACAGCGCAACATTTTTTGCATAATCTTACTCAGCTTTTTCCCCGTGGTCGTTCGTATCGGGTTTCTTCACATTTGATGTTATATTTCACAAGTTATTGATATTTCAAGTTTTAAAAAAAAAACAACTTTGAAAATAATAACTGCCTGTGAGTGGGGGACAATTCTGGCAGTTTCCAGTGATGATGCCACAATGGCATCTCACAGTCGTCCAATCGCAATGGGATCTCATTTACTCACGCTGCCGTGAAGATTCCGAAAACCGAAAATGTGAGTGGTGGAAACGGGTTGCGATGGGGAAACGGGTGAGTGGTGGAATATTGCGTTTGGGAAACAGGGCCCAACGGGTCAGGGGGATAGGGAGGGGAGAGAGGTTATGGAGGGTGGGAGGGAGTGACTCCGGGGAGCGCCTGCATGAGCGCTGATGCCACGTTTGGGGACCAGCCCTTCCATGTTGGGGGTCTGGGCCCAACGGGTCCCACTTCGTCTAGTATATTACTAAAACACTGTTTGTTTGTATGTATGTATGCATGCGTGTGCGTGATATTTCAAAACCCGCCAAAACGGTACACGGTAGCGCTCCAATTTTTGGCCCGCTTTACTCACCATTGTCCTGGGATGTAAAGGAAACAAGTTTCATTCGGATTTTACAAGTTATTGACATTTTAAACTTTACCAAGATCACTTTTCAAACCAATTTTCCACTTGCCCTGCCCGTCAGCCGCGTTCGACGTCAAAATGATGTCACAAAGGAATCCAGAATCTCATTTACATTAAAAAATGCGATTTTCAAAAAAACTCAATTTTAATCAAATTCTTCTGCTTTCATTAACAGCTAACATTATGTTTAGGTTATCTATATTACTAAAACTCTGTTCTTGATCGGTTTTGGCGATCTTTGCTGCGATTTCTGAGAGAACGCTGCCACCTGCGACCGTCATTTTTGGTCACCTTGCTCAGAGCCCCCCTCCGCCGTATGTGTGCCGAGGATTTTTCCCGTCGATGAAATATGACAGAGATATTAATGTTTTTACAAAATTCCCCATTCCCTCTGCTGCCCCCGCTGGAGGCAGGGGGAGGGACTATAAAAACCAGGAAGTGGTGTGCCTCAATTAGTCTCTGCAAGCTGGAGCTCTGTCAATTAGTCTCTGTCACTCTGAGCTCTGAATGACACTGAACAAATGTCTACAGCACTGTGAGTACCCTTAATTTGGTTTGAAAATGAAAATATAGTTAGTTTGAAGTAAAAAAGCACTGCCTGCAAATGGTTGTTTGGGTTGAATTAAAAAGGAACTCTCTCCCTCTCCTCTCTCCCCTCCCCCCTCCCCCCCCCCTCCCCCTCCCCCTCCCCCCCCCCCCCCTCCCCCCCCCCTCCCCCCCCCCCCCTCCCCCCCCCCCTCCCCCCCTCCCCCTCCCCCCCTCCCCTCCCCCCCCTCTCCTCCCCCCCCCCTCTCCTCTCTCCCCTCTCCTCTCCTCCCCCCCTCTCTCCCCCTTCTCCCCCCCCCTCCTCCTCCCCCCCTCTCTCTCTCTCTCCTCTCTTTTTCCTCCCATCCATCCCCTCCCCCACCATCCCTTTCCTAATCCCCCCCCACTCCCTTCCACACACCCCTAACCCCTTCCCTCCACCCTCCCTCCCCCTCCCTGCTCCCCACCTCTCCCCCTCCCCTCATCTCACCACCCCCTCTCAGCACACCCCCTCTCTCTCTCTCTCTCTCTCCTTCCCCTCCCCTCCTCCCCTCCATCCCCTCCCCCCCCCCTTTCTCCTTCCCCTAAAACCCCCTCCCCTCCACACCCCCTATGCTCTTCCCTCCACCCTCCCCCCCTCTCTCTCCTCCCCCTCACTCTCACCCTCTCCCTCTCCTCCCCGCACCTTTCCCCCCTCACCCACCCTCCCACTTACCCTCCTCTCCACCCCCCTATCCCTCTTGCCCCTCTCTCTGTGGCTCTGTCTCTGCCCCTTCTCTCTCTGCCCTCACTCTCTACTACCCCCCCCGCCCGCCCCCCCCCTCCCCCCCTCTCTAGATGTGACTGCAAGTTGGGGGCTATGCGTCAGTAGGTAGGGTGGTTATGGGGTAAAATGAGCAAATTAATAGTATTAATATAATATCAAGGGGGGTAATTAGCGTGAGTGCGGGGGGGTGGGGGGGGGGAGGGGGATAGTTAGTGTGTGACGCTGCATGCCGCCTCCCCCCCCCCCCCCCCCCCGCCCATAACTGCACGTTGGGGGAACAGACCCAACGGGTCTGCACTTGGTCTAGTTTTAAAGAAAAATCGCAAATTTCATTGTGGGGCAACTGGATTATGGGGAGGTTTCTTTTTTTTTAATCGCTATTTTCATTGTGGGGGGGGGGGGGTGGGATGGGGAGAAGATCCATTTTTAAAAATTGCGATTTTCATTGTGAGGGAGTGGGGGAGCAGTGAGATAGAGGACGAGGGGGAAGTAGGGAGTGGGGAGTAGAGGGAGACGATGGGAATTGAGGAGAGTGAGAATGGGATAGGGGGAGGTGAGGAGTGGGGGAGCAGGGAGCTAGCGGGAGAGGAGGGGGTGGGGAGGGGAGAGGAGTTATGGAGGGGGAGGGGCAGGGTAGGGGAAAGGAGAGGGAGGAGGACAGGGGAAAGAAGGGACGATGAAGAAGTGTGGGAGGGAGTGCTGGGGATGAGGGGGAATGGAGGAGGATAGGGGTAAGAAGAGGGATGGCAAGGTGCAGTTGGGGGAGGGTTGTCGTGACTCGAGTCACAACGGAGATCTCTGGCATCACAATGGCAGCCCCTCAGCCACGCCTGTGCAGTTGGGATCAGTGGTGGAATATTGCCTTGGGGGACGGGCTCAATGGGTCCGCACCTCGTCTAGTTTGACTTAAAAATGAGGACTGGATTAGATGCTTGTCTCAGGTATACAGATTTTTCTGACCTGAAAATTGCACTCAGACAATCACATCTCGTGTACGTTTCTTTGGTGAATCAGGTAGTGAGTTGTAATAATTCGGTCAGGGTTAATAGTGAATGTCTCAGGACAGCCTTGTAACTGAAAGGTTGCCGCCATAGCTTTCTGTTCGCAGCATTGCTGGGCCACGGAATTTCTTGAATTTCAGCATAAAAAAATTACCTTGTCCTTTTCCCCATGTATATGTGGTTCCACTGCAGCTTTATTCACTTACACGTTGACATGGCCCATGTATGTGTGGGTAGAAGTTGGTTTTAACCTCGCTGCTCTTTCTTGCTTAGTTTCAGAGATGACATGCATTGGGGTGTTACCGAAAATTAAATGTATTCTACTGTCTAAAAAGGCAATTAATTTGCTATTTTAACATCATGCAACATCTGTACTATTTACCTTCTGTACAAGCAGTTACATGTTTTATAATTTTTTCTTGTATTTCACGAATCATTAAATTTAAGATCGGGCCTGTAGGGCTGAGAGTGCAGCTAACATAAAACAGATAAGACAATAAACAGCGTGTGTTGCTCCAAGTTCAACTAAAGTTGCATCCACTTTTACATCCACTTGAACCTTAATTTTATACCAAACACAGGTTTCAAAGAGCAGAATTACACTGTTTGCTGCTTTCATGGTTCTTATTTTGTGACCAATTCACCTATCCATCCCTTCTTAATCCTTGTTGCATCTGTGGGCTTTTGGCAGCTTTTTGTCCCCAGCTGCTTTTGTGCAGTTGGGAGCAACAGGTGTAAGAGAAACTATTTGGATCCATTCTCTACAAACAAAGACCTGAATGTTGATGGGCAAGTTTGTCATCTTGGAAGCATATCACGCTATATTATAATGGATTTCATATTCACTGAACGATCTGTCAAACACTGCCAAACCAAATGAAAATACATTGAGATCTCCAAAATCACAAACCTGATCTTTACTGCTGTTTGTTGCTCAAGGCTCCTGTGTTGTTAGGACTCCCACATTGTACAGCTTTGGTGAACCAAGCGCTGTTCATCTGCCACTTGTTACCTGCACTTCTCTCTGTATGTAGCTTCTGATCCGAGATTCTGGCTTGTAGTTTTGCATTTAAGGAGGAGTTAATCTTAGGCATTACACAGAAAATCTGTGGCAATCACTGCTCCCTGCCTGGAGCAACACATGATGAGAACAGGTTTTACACTCTGATGCATATCTAAATCAGGAAGTTGCTCAAAGACGTGAATATCATGTCTGACCCACCCAAAACAGATTAGAATTGCTCAGACAATGATGTTGGCAAAGTCCAGACATACTCTGAGAACACGTCACCACAAACCTACATTATGGTTGAGAAAAGGGGGGGGGGGGGGGCATCTCTTAAGGTAAAGAGCATATGTCTGGATACCGTCAGTCCAAATATGCTGGGTTTTTTTTTCAACCTGCATCAACAAATGACAAATTTTACCACTGGACCAGTTGCTTGTCGCTCTTTATTTTGATGACTGCCTGTTCAACTCCAGAGATGAGTGAAGCCGTGTTGAATCATTCACCAGATTAAATTGGTCAGCATGCAACTCAGTAAGGAAGATGCATCCTCCTGAAATAGGGCCTGCTAATTAAAAAAAAATTGTATTCTTTTTTGATGAACTATTTTGAGCTTTTTGTTTATTTTTTTGCTTTTATGCAGTAAAGCAATCTGGGAAACCATCCTAGCAAAATGCTGTGTCAATACAAACCCTATAGTACTCAGAGAAGTGTTGATTGAAACCCGGTACTATGCCTCTAAAAGTATAAATTGGGGGCTGTTGCAACATGTTGGGTGCAGTGGAGATCAGCGGGGACATTTCGTCCGGGGCCCCTCGATATAAAACATCAAAAATGTATGTATGTGTGCATGATATATGTTTATTGTACCCCGCCAAAAGCAGTCCCACTTGAATTTCAATGCAGACCATGTTATGAATGCTAACATTGGAACTGCTGGTACCAGTGCAAATACAAATACTGGAAACTGTTTGTATTGTTACAAGTAGAAACGACAGCAGTTCCATAGCAGTCTAAATATAACCGCCAAGTAGGTCTGCCTAAGTGTAGATAGAAACTCTAGCGGTGAACTCCACTGCTGTGTGGATCCAATCCCCAGGTGAACCATGCAGATCCCAACGTTGTGGCACTGCAGCTTTCACAGCCAGTGCAGATACTCACTTCAAGTTGGGTGTGTCCAGCATTGTCACTTATAAAGCTTGCTGCTGTGATCAGTGTTGACTGATCCTTGCTTGCTTTTATCTTTTCTAAAGAGCCTATCCCACTTGGCCGTCATTTACGCGACAGGCCGGTAGTGACTGATGCGTGACGTCATTTGAATACCCAGTGGAAAGTTGTTTACTGCATAATACAGCATTTTCTTTCAAATTATGGTATAATTCAGAAAATTGGTCGATTCGGGTTATGTTTCCATCCTCCCCTCCCCCCCCACGGAATATAAATGTTTGCTCCGTGCTCAGTACAAATGGTATTGGTTCCAATTGCTGTATTGCGGATGGTACCCCGCACTGAGGAAATGTCTAAACACCTATTAATTAAGTGACTTTTGCGCATTCCATTGGGTGTGTGGGATGGGGGTTCGTAATGACGAGAACTTGACATGTTGTGAGTGAAGCTGGAACAAAAAATAAATGAACAGGTAAAATAATCAGAGCCGACTCAGCGTATAAGCAAAATACCGAATATTGTTCTTTGACGCCCTGATCTTGCATTAACATTGAACCTTGCGCCGCAAACTCAATTATCGGTGCAGCTGCCCGTTGAACAAAATGTTTTAAACTCTATAAAAGAGTGTCAAGTGTCTGAATATTTGCAATTTTTAATGAATCATCATCAAATGTCGCAGATCTGTCTACCGCAACATGTATACAGGCAAATGACTCAATAGACATGACATTCTCTGGGGACTTTCTGATTTCAAATTCCATCGCAAAATGCACCTACATTCCACCATCAAAAGCATGTACAATCAAGATATTCATGATAGTTGATTCGTATACTACAGTGCTGCACGTACGAGGTCAGGACGTCAGCGTGCGACCGCAATACGTCACGCCTTAGGCGTGCAAAGATTTTGTGCACTACAAAATCCTGGAGCGCCGTGCGCAACTCCATACCCCTGCGCGCTTCTCCATGCGACCGTCCCGCGCCGCCCACACGCTACCCGTGCGTCTCAACGCAACGACGAGGTCGAGCGAAAATGGCGCACAAATGACGGCCAAGTGGGACAGGCCCTTAAGGCTCTCAATATTTAGTGAGTTATCATTTCCACAGCAGCAATATGAATGTGCTTTATGAGCATGGTGAAGTTATTATGACTATGAAGAAATTAATCTGGTGAAATCATTAAGCTGGTCATTAAGGGCATTTACATCCGATTATATTCAGGGCAATGAACATCAGTGATATTCTGAAACTGACAGGCAAATAATGTTGCTCATTTGTTAATCTTGCCTCAATCTGCAGGTTTCACTAAAAACAATATTATCCCCAAGGCCTGTAAGGATCGTGTATGAATGGAGATTTTTTTTTCCCTAAGAAACCATTTGCAGTGAAGGATGCTCCTTAGCATAGTTCTGATTTATTCTTGTAATGGGTCATTTAGCCTAGAGAGTTGTGCTGTTCTAAGTGAGTCCATTCGGCTGATTCAGTATCGATCCATTTCCTAGAGATCCTTATTCAACCTGGATGTCCATTAAAATAAAATTATAAAATGCTCAAAGCACTCGGACAGAATCTGTGGCAAGAAAAAGAGTTAACATTTCACCTTGAAAGGTCTTTATAGTTCAGATTTCCAGCATTGGCAGTTTTATTTACCTCCAATTTTACTGTTGATATCCATTTGATTGGGGAAATGGTAACACTGCTCGGTGTTCATTATGCTGCTTCTAGGCACCAATCGGGACAATTCATTTTAGGGGATTTCAAGACATCCTGTGAAAGTTGATGCTTTATGACATTATGTCATTACATTTATGGGATGATGATTGTATAGATGATGAGCGGATTTCTTGAGGGATAAATTTGAAATCCTTTGATGGCACCATCTGATTCCCATGAGGCTACGTGCTTCCACTGATGAAAATGCCTGGATTTCAAACCTTCCGGGAGACTGCTATCTTAAATGTTGTTATATAACTCTATCAGTGAATGTATTTTTGCTTTGCTTAATGCTTTCACAAGATGTGAACAGCAGTATTTATTGTTCCTCCTTATTTGTCACTGACCTGAGGAAGTGCTTGAGATTCAATTGCATGTTGGGTGTGCAGTCATGTACACACCCTACTGGGTAAATTCATCAGATCTCCTCAGAATCAGATGGGTCTTTACAGTATGGTAATCCTGAAACCACCAGAGATTTTTTTTTTATTTCAGCTTAAAGGACATGATTTTCAATTCCCCAGTTAACTTGGTGAACGTGTCTCTGGAGCAAGGTGCAAAGGTCCGGTTGATAGTTCAACTACTTGATCACAATGCCACTGAAACCATTGAAGTATACAAAATTATTAAGGGGTTTCAATTACTTAGGGAGGCTGAGTGCATAATTAAGATATTGATGGCAAAGATTGACACCTTTTCTTTAAATTTCCTACTTTCATATTTTCTTACAAAAAGAAGCCATTTGACACAGATGCTAAACCGGCTCGTGGGCAATCCGATCAATCCCATTCCCGCACTTATATTCCTACAACTTATTTCCTCTCACGCTCCCATGGATTCCACCTGATTCCCCATCCCGTCAACCTCATACTATAGGGTTGGAAATTTACAATAACCAATTAACCTATCCTCCAGCTTCGCTTTGGGATGTATGAAACCTTGCGTATCCCAGGAAACTCCATGCAGTTTAAGGGAGTGTGTGTGAACGCCACACAGACAACACTGGAACATGGGTTGCTGTGAGGTACAGCTCTGCCTGGGTTCGCTGTCGGCTACATTGGTGTGCAATGCACAGTCATAATTCCTTGGTCTTTCTGTAAAATTGCTGTTCTCTTTGCAAACCTCACCTGATCTTTGAAGACAGCATTAATTTTGTCTTTCTTATCTGACACTAGCAAGGGATATGTATTGTCATCACAAGGTGTCGCCAATTAAGATTATTCCAAGAAGTAATGGTTAAGGGTGAAAAGTGTTGTCATCAGGAAAATATTTGAACAATTAAAGAGTCTGACATAAGGCAAAATATAGCCCCACCTCCCTGCTGAAATGAAATACACAATCAGTATCTCAGAACTTGTTGAACCTGTGACTTGAATATTTTGCTTTTTATATTTGGCTCATCTTTCATTACATTAGGGTTTATGAAACTTCATCAGAATTTGTTTCCAAATTAGGATGAAGGGATGTTGACCTGAAGCAATTAAGTTTTTTTTTCTCTCTGTGCAGATGCTGCTGGACCTGTTGAGTATCTCCAGCACTGTCTGTTTTTAATTCATCCCCTAACTCAAGTCAGAAATGCTATAATAATCGTTGCTGGATGATTGCAGAAATTGGTTAACTTTTATTGATGCGATCAAGCAGAAAATTGAAGCCTCCGCCTCAATAAATCATCAAAAAAATTAACATGACTATTAAATATTTTATAGTGCATTAATGAATACATCTGAGTCGGTCTCTACCTGACACCCCCACTATGAGCAGTCTCCACCCCCACCCTCCCCTTCCCCATAGAGTGGGGACATCTTGATATCTTACCTGGTCATGCTTCCCTCCATGTTAAAGCCAGCTCACTACAGAATGAATCAGGGCTTATAGATGTACGGGGTTGGGAGGTGTAAGGTCATGTGAAAATGGCCTGGCTGGCCCTGTTACAAATGTTTGGGTTTATTCGCGGTGAAGAGGGAAAGGAGATGAGAATACTCCATTGGTTTGCTCCAGGAGACATGTTGCTGCCATACCCAGAACAAATAAGTTCTTCAAAGAGCCGGTGATCCACTCTCCAAGGTAACACCCAATTCGTAAAGCCAAAACTCAGACTTTTAAAGTCTTCCGATTCCAAAATGAGGTTTTTAATCCACTTGGACTGATGAGAATGAATCTCCTCACCCATTTTGTGGTAGTTTGACTGTATTTGGAACACTTTCTACTCGGCTCTTGATGAGACAAAACCAAGAAAGAAAACATTTACAGGTCCTCCTCATCTTACAAACACCTGACCTACATACAGTCCCGACATATGAATCAGTATTTTGGATAATGGTGGGTTGGATTTACCAGCTGCTGTAGGCTGCAAACATCTTCCGCAGTGTGGGAACTCAGTTTTCGGCTGCATTTCCAACTTGTGAGCTGTTTGGATTACAAACGGTTCTTGGGAAAAGAAGATAGACACAAAAAACTGGAATAACTCAGCGGATCAGACGGCATCTCTGGAGAAAAGGAATAGGTGACGTTTCGGGTCGAGGCACTTCTTCGGGAAAGGAACCGTGCCATAACCTGGGGAGGACCTGTGCTTGGTTTAGCAATATGAATGGTGAGGTATGACCATGAAAGAGTTTAATCTGCAATTATTCAATGAATATTTGCTCTACGTCGAGTCATAATGTGAGTGAGGACGCAGGGATAGCAGAAGCTGATTTATATAAAGGTAAGACTCAAAGTGCTGTAGTAACTCAGCGGGTTTTGTAGCATCTCTGGAGGACATGGATAGGTGACATTTCAGGTCGGTATCCTTTTTCAGACTGATGGTAGTTGGGGGGAGAATGGTGGAAGAGACGTGGGGGTGCAGCAAAGCCTGGCAAGTGATAGGTGGATAGGTGAGGGGTTTTGACTGGCAAATAGGTGGACAAAGGCTAGAGATGAAAAGAAAACAAAAGGCTGTAAGGTACGGAGTGAAGAGCAGAGACGTTTGAGCCAGAGAAAGTGATATAGATAGATGGGAAGGAATGGGAAAGGAAGCGGAATAGTAAGAATGCTTGACGTGGTGTGATGAGAATTCTGAGGTGAGAATACTTGACATGGACACTGAAAGCCAGAAATTTGAGGTTTTGCAATTCTCAACTGACCTTCTTTATTTTGATCAGAATTTGACATGCTTCATGGGGATTGGCACATGAATAAAAATAAATTGAAAACAAAAACCAGTTGATTACACAAACGAGCAAGTAAGAAGTACTTTTCTATAAGGTGCAGTCCTGTGCTCACACATCTGCATTTATATATTAACAATGTGAACTCAGGAATCAGACATACTTGAAACATTGGAGTAATTGAAGCAAGACAACACATCTATTTAAGAGGAATCCTGATATATCGTAGTTTAAAGATACAGCACGCCACCAAGTCCATGTTATTGCTCTCTGCAGACAACACTCTTGACTCTTTATGGTTTTGTCTGGCAGGAAATACTTAAAGAACATATAGTTGCTATTTCATCTCTGCTTCTTTAAAGACAGAAGGAATTTCAGCAGTATCTTAAGAAACTGAATTTTGTGTATTTCACTATGAAAATAATTGTACTTTTTCTCCTTCACCATTCACTAAATGTCATTATTCCTTGCTTTCACCTTTTGTATTCTCCTCGCTCTTATTTACCTTCTCCCTCTCTTCCTTATTCATCTAATCGGTTTTTTTTTTTGCACCCTCGTGTACATGCATGTTTTAAAGGAACTTCATTCAAAGGTTACCCAGTACATTCTAGATCGAGTGTAAATGCTGGAATCTGGAACAAATAAAACAAGTTGCCGGAGAACCTTAGTGAGTCAAGAAGCATCTGTGGAGGCAAAAGGGATGGTTAAAGTTTCAAGTTGTGGCTGCTTCAAGACTTTGTTCAGTGCTACTGAATAAAATGTATCGGTACACTTAAATTAAGTGCTGAAGATTATGGATCAGATAGATTTTTTTCTCAGGAATTGTAAACTTTGTGGATGCACAAATCCAGAAATGAAAGGATTAAATAAATGTCTATAGGAAAAAAAGCATAGTTCCAGTTAGTCTGACTCATGAAATAACCTGGAATTTGGAATCCTGAGTAAAATGAAACTGCTGGAGGAACTCAAATGCTGAGCAGATTAGGCAGATTCTTTGAAGGAAAATGGACAAAGGGCCTCAATCCGAAGCTGCCTAACCTGTTGCAGCATCTGATTTCCTTAAGCAGTTTATTTTTTTCATGATATAACCTTGTGATTAGGGATGGTTTTTCTTTGTAGCTCACACGCTGTGAAAAAACATAGCTTTGGCAACTGCATATTTGTATATTCCAGATCCGACATAAAATCTTGGTTCATTGATATTCTTTTCATGTTTCATGGATTCTGACAGTGTTATTGCCTTATTGGTTTAATAAGTACATTGTCAGTAATTGATGTGCAGAGATAAAGTGATTTTAGCCCTTAAATCTGTGGCCCAGAACTTAGCCATAGCAAAATTGAGGAAATGGATTCCTTTCACCTGCTTCATCTTCCTGCCAGGCCAAACAAACATCATGCACACCTGGTGATAAAATATTACATGCTTCTGTGGCTGTAAATAAAATAAATACTAGATATGCAAATTGTTGTCGATGGTTTGAATAAAGTATTGTAGAAACTATACTGCCATATGTATGGATCTGATATTTATAAAGACCCTTTGGCATTTGACCAGCTTGAGAGTGCAATGAGCATTGCATTAAACAAGTTAATACATTCATCTCATGTGCACAGATCTGAGGAAGCACATGGCGTATTTTTATTCCAAACTTCTATTCATTAGATTTGAACTTTCTCCAAAGAACACACATCCAACAATGCAAGGTGTAGAGAGTAGTTTAGTAGTTGATGGAATTGTCCAGTGTGAGAACAAATTCAGTTATGTGAAGGAGGGTGGTGGTTGACTGTTTGGCCACTGTTCAAGACCGAAGCAAAGGTCCTCAAGGGCATACTGGTGTCCTGAGGGCTATAAAAGAGCAAGCAGAGCGATGAAATGTTGTTCGTGCAGCTTGTAGCTGGACGTTTTTTGGAATGATTTGTCCTTATTAGGAAAATACTAAAGATAAGAGTAGACTGGAAGCAACTGGAAGCTTAAGGTCATCCTTGCAAGCTGAATCAAAGTACTCAGTAGTCATCCAATCTGCTTTTGATTCCCCCAAGATAGAGACTACCAAAATGTGAACACTGAATGCAGTAAACTAAGTGCACAAATGTATATTCTCAGTACTGACCATTATTTTCTGCCTCCCAGAACACTGCTCGGACTGAACGGGATTATGAAAGTCTAGTGATGATGCGGATGCGACAGGCAGCAGAAAGGCAGCGTCTCATCGAAGAGCTTCAGAAAGATGATGATTAAACATGCTGCAGGACTGTGCTTTACACATTAGTTTCACCGGAAATAAACTTTTTTTTCATGAATCTTTATCGTGACTCTGTGTCAGTGCCTGGAAGTAATTCTATGGGCAGTTGGGTGGCACTTTAAGGAGCGATGTCAGCTGCTGATTTCTCACATACATGATTGTTGAGCTCAGTAGCAAGCCTCACTGAAGTGAAAATGCCTCTGCAGAAAATTGCTCCTATCCAGCTTCCCTGGTTGCTACCTATCTGCTTTCAGATAGTCATTTAAACAAGACATTTTAAGAGTTAAACTAGATGCCAAAAGAACATTCAAAAAGCAATTTGTGAAAAATTAAGACTACATTTAATGTTACCGGAGGTGATAAGAAGAATTGGAACATTCTTCTCTGTACCAGTGTACTAAATACATCCACTGACAGCAGGGATTAAGATTTGTATGGATTGCATAAATTTAGAAAATGCATATGGACTCTGTCATGATATTAGGACAATCAATAGACTATCACACAAACATTTCAAATAAAGTATTTTATTTATCAATCATCCATATTCTACAAAGCATGGGGATCGCAGTACATGTTTTGTGAGTCTTCAGGGTTTTAATGAGCTTAATGTAGCGTTACATTTATGTGTCCTTCCCTAAAGATATACATCCAGATATGAGGTTGTTGTATTATAAGGAGTGATTAAGATTGTCCAATATTAACTAAATGTGGGAAGAAGGAGAGGTGACGTCATTGAGAAAATTCAGAGAGAGTGACAAAATAGATACCAAGAAATTGTCCCATTCAGCTGGAGTGTGCAGAACTAGTGTCAGGACAAGTTTTTGACAATTTAGGACCGTTGAGGAGAAAGTTTTTTAAACATCAGATTATAAATATTAAGAATTCTCTATTTCAGTCATTCGGTAAATTCAAGTCTTGAGCTGATAGATTTTTAAACACTAGACACCGAAGATGGTTATAAAAAAATCACAACAGGATCTTCAAGTGGGCTGAGGAATGGCTAATGGAGTTTAACACAAATAAGTGGAAGGTGTTGCATTTTGGGACATCAATCTAGGGCAGGATCTTCACAGTGAATGATAGGGCCCTGGGGAATGTTTTAGAGCAGAGGGATCTAGAAGTACTGGTGCATAGTTCTCTGAAAGTGGGGTGATACTATGCCCTCCATAATGTTTGGGACAAAGACCCATCATTTAATTATTTGGCTATACTCCACAATTTGAGATTTGTAATAGAAAAAATCGCATGTGGTTAAAGGGCACATTGTCAGATGTTAATAAAGGCCATTTTTATACATTTAGAAATTACAGCTATGTTTATACATAGTCCCACCATTTCAGGGCATCATAATGTTTGGGACATATGGCTTCACGGGTGTTTGTAATTGATCAGGTGTATTTAATTGCCTCCTTAATGCAGGTATAAGAGCTCTCAGCATCTTGTCTTTCCTCCATTCTTTCCATCACCTTTAGAAACTTTTATTGCTGTTTATCAACATGAGGACCAAAGTTGTGCCAATGAAAATCAAAGAAACCATTATGAGTGAGAAACAAGAATAAAACTGTTAGAGACATCAACCAAACCTTAAGCTTACCAAAATCAACTGTTTGGAACATCATTAAGAAGAAAGAGAGCACTGGTGAGCTTACTAATTGCAAAGGGACTGGCAGGCCAAGGAAGACCTCCACAGCTGATGACAGAAGAATTCTCTCTATAATAAAGAAAGATCCCCAAACAGCTGTCTGACAGATCAAAAACACTCTTCAGGAGTCAGGTGTGGATTTGTCAATGACCACTGTCCGCCTAAGACTTCATGAACAGAGCCTACACTGCAAGATGCAAACCACTGGTTAGCCGCAAAAATAGGATGACCAGGTTACAGTTTGCCAAGAAGTATTTAAAAGAGCAACCACAGTTCTGGAAAAAGGTCTTGTGGACAGATGAGACAAAGACTACCTTATATCAGAGTGATGGCAAGAGCAAAGTATGGAAGAGTGAAGGAACTGCCCAAGATCCAAAGCATTCCACCTCATCTTTGAAACCTGTTCGTCGGGGTGTTATGGCCTGGGCATGCATGGCTGCTGAAGGTACTGGCTCACTTACAGTGCATTCAGAAAGTATTCAGACCCCTTCACTTTGCCCACATTTTGTCACGAGCCTTATTCTAAAATGAATTAAATTCATTTTTTTAATCACCAATCTACACACAATACCGCATAATAAAAAAGCAAAAACAGGTGTTTAGAAATTTTTGCAAAGTAATTAAAAAGAAATAACTGAAATATCACATTTACATAAGTATTCAGACACCTTTGGCAGCGATTATAGCCTCAAGTGTATGATTACAGCCTCTTGGGTATGACGCTACAAGTTTGGCACCTGTATTTGGGTAATCTCTGCAGATCCTCTCAAGCTCTGTCAGGTTGGATGGGGAACGCGACGCCTCCTTCCTTGAGGAGCTTAATCACTTCTATGGCCGCTTCGACAGGGACAATCTAGAGACAGCCATCAAGGCTGTGCTACCTGCCGATCACCAACCCCTCACACTCACCCCCTACGATGTGTACGTGGCACTGAGTAGGACTAATGCACGTAAGGCTGCTGGCCCTGACGGCATCCCCGGGCGCGTGCTCAGTGCCTGTGCTGCGCAGCTGACAGACGTCTGGACTGACATCTTCAACCTGTCACTTGCCCAAGCAGTTGTCCCCACTTGCCTTAAAGCCACCTCCATCGTGCCAGTGCCAAAACACTCCACTGCGGCAAGCCTCAACGACCTCCGCCCAGTTGCACTTACCCCATCATCACCAAGTGCTTCGAGAGGCTGGTCCTGGCACACCTCAAAAAGCTGCCTACCCCCCACACTGGATCCCTATCAGTTTGCCTACCGCAAGAACAGGAGTACGGAGGATGCCATCTCAACGGCACTTCACTCCGCCCTCTCCCACCTTGACAACAGAGACACTTATGTAAGAATGCTGTTCATCGATTACAGCTCAGCATTCAACACCATTATTCCATCAAAACTGATCACCAAACTCGGTAACCTGGGCATCGACCCCTCCCTCTGCAACTGGATACTGGACTTTCTAACCAACAGACCCCAGTCTGTGAGGTTAGACAAGCACACCTCTTCAACCCTCACCCTGAACACCGGCGTTCCTCAGGGCTGTGTGCTGAGCCCCCCTCCTCTTCTCCCTCTTCACCTATGACTGCACACCTGTACATGGTACTAACACCATCATCAAGTATGCAGATGATACAACGGTGATTGGCCACATCAGCAACAACGATGAGCTGGCCTACGGGGAGGAGGTCCAGCACTTAGCAGCATGGTGCGCTGACAACAACCTGGCCCTTAACTCCAAGAAGACCAAGGAGCTCATTGTAGACTTCAGGAAGTCCAGAGGTGGCACGCACACCCCCATCCACATTAACGGGACGGAGGTGGAACGTGTTTCTAGCTTCAGGTTCCTGGGAGTCAACATCTCCGATGACCTCTCTTGGACCCACAATACCTCTACTCTGATCAAGAAGGCTCATCAGCGTCTCTTCTTCCTGAGGAGACTGAAGAAGGTCCATCTGTCTCCTCAGATCCTGGTGAACTTCTACCGCTGCACCATCGAGAGCATCCTTACCAACTGCATCACAGTATGGTATGGCAACTGCTCTGTCTCCGACCGGAAGGCACTGCAGAGGGTGGTGAAAATTGCCCAACGCATTGACTGCCAATCAACCCCCCCCCCCCCCCCCGGACACTTATTATTTATTTTTTATTCAAATCGTTTGCTATGTCGCTCTTCAAGGGAGATGCTAAATGCATTTCGTTGTCTCTGTACTGTACACTGACAATGACAATTAAAATTGAATCTGAATCTGAATCTGAATCTGAACGTCGATGCACAGCTATTTTCAGGTCCCTCCAGAGTTGTTCGATCGGGTTCAAGTCCGGGCTCTGGCTGGGCCACTCAAGGACATTCACAGACTTGTCACAAAGTCACTCCTGCGTTGCCTTGGTTGTGTGCTTAGGGTCGTAGTCCTGTTGGAAGGTGAACCTCCGCCCCAGACTGAGGTCCTGAATGGTCTGGAGCAGGATCTCTCTGTACTTTGCTCCTTTCATCTTTCCCTCGATCCTGACTAGTCTCCCAGTTCCTGCCGTTGAAAAACATCCCCACAGCATGATGCTGCCACCACCATGCTTCACTGTAGGTATGGTATTGGCCAGGTGATGAGCGGTGCCTGGTTTCCTCCAGACGTGACCCTTGGCATTCAGGCCAAAGAGTTCAATCTTGGTTTCATCAGACCAGAGAATCTTGTTTAGGATGCCTTTTGGCAAACTCCAAGCGGGCTGTCATGTGCCTTTTACTGAGGAGTGGCTTCCATTTGGCCACTCTACCATAAAGGCCTGTTTGGTGGCGTGCTGCAGATATAGTTGTCCTTCTGGAAGGTTCTCCCATCACCACAGAGGAACACTGGAGCTCTGTCAGAGTGACCATTGGGTTCTTCGTCACCTCCCTGACCAAGGCCCTTCTTCCCCCGATTGCTCAGTTTGGCCAGGCGGGCAGCTCTTTAAGAGTCCTAGTGGTTCCAAAGTTATTTAAGAATGACAGAGGCCACTGTGCTCTTCGGGACCTGCAATGCTGTAGAAATTGTTTTATACTCTTCCCCAGATCTGTGTCTCGACACAATCCTGTCTTGGAGGTCTGCGGACAATTCCTTCGTCTCATGGCTTAGATTTTGCTCTGACATGCACTGTCAACGGTGGGACCTGATATAGACAGGTGTGTGCATTTCCAAATCAATCTAATTTACCACTGGTGGACTCCAATCAAGTTGTAGAAACATCTCAAGGATAATCAATCGAAACAGGATGAACCTAAGCTCAATTTTGAGTGTCATAGCAAAGGGTCTGAATACTTATGTAAATGTGATATTTCAGTTATTTATTTTTAATTACTTTGTAAATTTTTCAAATCACCCGTTTTCGCTTCTTCATTCTGGGGTATTGTGTGTGGTTAATGATTAAAAAAAAAGAATTTAATCCATTTTAAAATAAGGCTGTAACAGAACAAAATGTGGAAAAAGTGAAGGGGTCTGAATACTTTCTGAATGCACTGTATCTTCATTGATGCTACAAGTGCTGATGGTAGTAGCATAATGAATTCTGAAGTGTATAGACACATCCTTTCTGCTCAAGTTCAAACAAGTGCCTCAAAACTCATTCTACAGCAACACGATGATCCCAAACATACTGCTAAAGCATGTTAAATCTAAAAAATGATCAATTCTTGAGTGGCCAAGTCAATTACCCGATCTGAACCCAATTGAGCATGCCAAATAAATAAATGATGGATTTTTGTCTCAAACATTATGCAGGGCACTGTAAGTAGAACGGGTGGTAAAGATGGCTTTTGGTACATTAGTCTACATCCGTTAGGGTATTGAATGTAGATATCGGAACATATTACAGTTGTACAAGATGTTGGTGAGACAGCATTCAGAGGACAGGCACTCCAGAACTTAATAGATAACTTGCATAAACTCACACTTATGTAAGCAAATGGATTTCAGCAAAGCATTTGACAAGTATCTGCATGGTAGGCTGCTCTAGAAGGTTAAACCCATAGAATTCAATGAGAGATAGCTGAATGGGCCAATTGCTGTTCGTCATCTATATCAATGATTTGGATGAGAACGTATGTCATAATGAGCAAGTATGCAGATGACAAAAAAAAATGGATGGTATTGTGAAGATGGTTGTCAAACTTTGCAGCAGGACCTTGTTTGGTTGGGCAGGTGGGTTGAAGAGTGGTTTATGGCATTTAATACAGAGAAATGTGAGGTGTTGCATTTTAGGAAGATTAACATGGGCAGGACCTACACAGTGAATGATTGAGTTCTGGGGACCATGTTATAGGAAGGATGGTATCAAGCTGGGAAGGGTGCAGAGAAGATTTATGAGGATATTGTCAGGACTTGAGGGCCTGAGCTAAAGGGAGAGGTTGAGCAGGCTAGGGCTTTATTCCTTGGAGCACAGGAGGATGAGTGGTGATCTTATAGAGGTGTAGAAAATCATGAGAAGGATACATCGGGTAGACACACAGTCTCTTGCCCAGAGAACGGGAAATCAAGACCCAGAGAACATTGGTTTATGGTAAAGGGGGAAAGATTTAATAAGAACCCAGGGGGTGACTTTTTCCAACAAAGGGTGGTGGGTGTATGCAATGAGCTGCCAGAGGAGGTAGTTAAGGCAGGTACTATCACAATGTTTAAGAAACATTTCGATAGATACATGGATAGGACAGGTTTAAAGGGATAAGGGCCAAACACAGGCAGGTGATACTAGAGCAGATGAGATATGTTGGTCAATGTGGGCAAGTTTAGACGCAGTGCCTGTTTTCTCATATGACTAATTCTTTAATCCTACTGCTTTATTTCCTTGTCTCGGTATCAGTGTGCCACTGTGCATGCGGCCATTTCTACATGCCAGTCAGCTGTTCTCATGGTCTCCATTTGCGACTTGCGTAACATCTGATTCAAGCAAGCATCCTCAGGATGTAACCCTTACATAAGTCAAAGTACGTCTGTACTAAATTCAGTCTCGATCACCCTGCTGCAGGAAGGATGTCATTAAGTTTCTTTTCGAGTGCAGGGAAGGTTTAAGAGGATGTTGTCAGCACTTGAGGGCCTAAGCTATGGGGAAACGTTGTGCTTTATTCCTTGGTGAGTTTATAAAATCATGAGGGAAATAGATGAGTCTTTTACACAATGTAGAAAATTTAAGAACCATAAAACATAGATTTAAAGGGTAAGTTTTAATAGGGATCTGAGGAACAACGTTTTCCAGACGGTGGTGGATAAAAGGAACAAGCTGCTAGAGGAGGAAACTGAGGCAGGTACTATAATAGCATTTAAAAGACACTTGGATAGGAAAGGTTTAGAGGGTTTTGGGCCAAACATGGACAAATGGGACTAGCTTAGATTGGGCATGTTGGTCGGAATGAATGAGTTGTGCCAAAGGACCTATTTCCACACTATGACATACTATTGGAAATGGTCAAAGGGAGATGGGAAAGTGGACAAGACACAATCAAGCAAGAAGTTATTGAATGGTGGAGCAAGGCCACACCCTCTTAACTTGTGCATCTTTTCGAACAAGTTTACAGAGCAACGAAGAGAAACTGCACATTACTATCTCTCTACGATTACTGAAGCCGATCACACTGTGGCATTAGTCAAGATCAGAAAGCATGAAAGCAACAGACATTCTCTCTCGAAACAGACATTCTTATTTCTTGAATCAAAAATTACGTCTGAAATGATGCAGTTCCAATGAAAACAATTCAAGCTTTTATTTAAGCATGTCACTGTCAGTCCCCTGATACATGAAATTTGAAATCAAGCTTTTTAGCAATCTAATTTTTTGATGTTTGGATCAAATATCATGCTCAAACCCAGTAATGGGCAACACTGGTAGGTAAGGGAATCATTTAGTAGACATTCACTGAAGTGGCCATTATTCCAATGTGTAATTGGACAGTATACATCCAAGGGAAAATTAAATTCACATTCTTACGTCATTTTGAAAAATGCGTTAATTATGACACACTGTATTTAAACAGTCAAAGGCAGTCTATTCATCTCCTACACTCCCACTATTGCTTGTGATTAGGAGTGAAAACTCTTGTTTGTGTTCTATCCTATGCTTTGGTCAATAAATCCATGGAGTAACTCATTATACTTTTACAGTAAGACACTGGGATAGTTATGTCAATGAAAGGCTGGTGAGAGACTTATATTCCATTAATATACCAAACATCACAATCCGCCAGTTGGAGTCTCCTTATTAATATTGCACCGGTTTTCAAATTGAATAGTTCAGCACATGGTGGGAATGTTAATTTTACCTTTAAGTCTGATAAGAATGAATTGGATGACTTGTGATTAGTTACTGACCTGGTAGGTGCAGCAGCCAATAGCTGGCAGATGTGGGTGGAGGACAAGGAATTGGGCTCAAACACTGTTCCCTCTCACAAACCAGTGGTCTATATGCACGAGCATTGGAGAATGGTAGTGATGCTTCTAAATATCCACAATAGCAACACTCCTACTGGCATTCACCATCTAGACTCATGAATGAGGGAGGTTCTAGAGCACCTGATTGCATGCCGGCAAGCAGAAGAGAACAACTATGACAAGGAGGGGAGAAATAAAAGGAATGGATCTATCGGTAAATCCTGACTTTGAATATTTTTAATAAAATGTTTCTGAACGTTGGTCCCTGAACAACATGAGTGAGGGTTCAGTTGTCCCTTCAAATGCAAATAATCCATCTATCATATTGGGGCAGTGATACTGTTTCATTCATCCAAGGCTTTGTGTAAACACCAGACTAAGGTCTGCCCCACACCTGTCATGGTGACTACACGGTAACCAAGTTCTTCCAGCTTGTCCAGCACCATCCGTGGAGGGTATTTCACTCGATATTCTGAGCTGTGGATACAAACACAGGATCATCTCTCAAATCAACAACCTCTAATATTATAAAATGAAGCATACTTTAATGTGGATTTAGTGAGTCTATCCTTAGCTGGCCATCTATCATACTTTTTGATGAAGCATGCCTTGAACATTTCCAAACTCTGCTCCAACAGCTCATTTGTCCCTGGAAGCCCTAACCAATGCCTTTGACATCTCCAAAATCACTATTCAAATGCTCTCCCCCTAGTGTTTATCTTTCATATCAGCTGAGATAGGAAACAGAACTTTAGAGCTTTTTCCATAGCATCCTATTCACCAATTAACCATACCTGCTGGTTTGCATTGATTCCAGTCCCCATTGATACCTATTAAAAATAGGATTAACTGTTGGGCATACAATCTCTCACCCCTCAACGCTGCAATCTGCAATATTGTGTTATCCAACACTACATTGTGCATTTAGTGCACTTTTCTACTTTGCTGTTGCCCTGGTGAGGTGCCTTCCACAGGAAAGGTGTGTGCATAATAAAACAAATCAATGCAACTGCTGTAGCTCTAGAACTTAAAAACTAAAATTGCAGGAAACACTCGGCAGGGCAGGCAGCATCTGTGGAGGAGGGAACAGAGTTAATCTTTCAGGTTGAAGATCCTTCACCTTGATAATTAGCCATGTCATGCCCTGAAAGTTCTTAATATAAAGGAATTTTGCAATGCCTATAGTCCATGGAAAAAATAACCCTAGAACATGCCACAGTTATCCGACTGCCTTTCCAAGGGTCAGGATTGGTTTGTTTCCGCTCTGGTTCAAGTAGTACAGCTTAAAATGTTGGAACTAATGATCTGAAAATGCTCCCTGTAAAGTAAATGAGTGGACTCCATTCAGGGATCTTGCAGAATATGGAAGGCAAGATTTGGCCCAGCAAGAATTTTCCATTATTCTGTAGAATGTACATATGAACAAAAGAAAAACTAGAAAGCAGGAGTTAAATGATCAGAATCCATAGGCCTAGCTGATCTGATGTCCCAGGACAGGTTTGGGCCAAAATACAATCCTCAGGACAACAGACCAATGAGTTATAAATATAGGGCAACCCCAGAATGCTAATCTACGAAGACATTTTTAAGTTCTGAACCCTCCATATATCATGTTACTGCACAGGAGATAGGGGAATGATGGATAGTAAGTCTGTGTGCTTAAATAAATAATTTTTACATAGTACTCAGTTTAAGTATAGCCAAGGATTGTTTCCACATGTTACACTGTCTGACGCGGGCCAATTTGACTGGGGAAATCAGGAAGTGATACATCTTCCCAACACTTAGCTAAGCCAAGAATGGTTTGATTTGATTAGCATTTTGTAGTTTTTTTTTTGCTTTTCAGCTGACCCAACATCAGGAATGAATTTTACAGGTCTAAATTGATCAGATAATCTGATACAGAGAGTGTAACATGAAGAAGATAGAGAGACACAAATTCATGGCCACTGTTAAACAAGGTGCCTGCCAGGATTATGCTCCTTCTCCCTCAAAGAACTATCCCTGCTGGATTCCATTTTAAAATATTTTTAAACAAACATGTTTGATTGATGTGGATTTATATGCGATCCAGGTTGAAACTTGCAAATCTCTTGATTCTTGAGCTGATCCATTAGGTTGGAACACATGCCACATCACTAAGGAACGAGGGAAAAGTATGGACCCGTGGGCCCACCATCCATCTTTTAGAAAATATTGGAATGTACTGTTAAGAGTGCATGAAAATATTTTTCTTAATTGATCAGAGAGCCAGTAGCGATTTCTGTTGGTAGATAACACCAAAGGAACCCATAGAATTTTGTGGAAAAAGCAATTAAAATAATATACAGCAATGTGTTTGTAAGGACTTTGAGATGGTGTTCATCAAAGTATCTCCAAAGAAAGTATGTCATGGCGAATAAATTAAAATAAGCTGCAGATGCAGATCCAAATAAAAAACAGAAAATAATGAGATTATGCAGCTGGTCAAGCCATATCTGTAGAAAGGGAAACTGAGTTAATGTTTCGAGTTAAAGACCCTTCTTCAAAATTGCGAAGAGACAAAAAACACGTTAAGCTACAGGGAGGGTTGGGGAGTGGGGCTTCTCTGAAGTAGTAAAACCATTGTGAACAAAGAGATAAATGGTAACAAGGTAAACTAGTCAGTGAGTGAATAAAAGCAGATAGAGAGGGAGAAGAGACAAAATAATGTGCGAATTGCAAAATTCAGAGCAGGAAGACCTGTGCTGGTCCCCTACTTCCAGAGTAAGAGAAAAAATATATAAACAAGTCTGAACTGCCTGGCATGTCTCGAATCTTGCCCTGTATTTCCCTGTCCTACATTATTTTGTCTTTCTGGTAATTTCAAGCAATTGCCTGGCTTCTACTTTATTTATTCAGCAGAACTATCTTGTTATTTACTACACAAAGAACATAATGACCTTAGAGGGAGTCATGCAGATTTACTAGAATTATAACCTTCAGATTTACAATACACTATAGTTGTAGTCCTCAGAATGTGGGACACTATGGAATGACCACCGGGTGGCGCCGTGAGAGGCAGCCTCACCAACTCTTGTCCCTTTCTTCTTTGTGGTTTTTAGTCTGTTTTGTTTGTATGCTTTAGTTAATCTTTAGTTTTTATATTATGTGGGGGGGTGCAGGAAACTTAAAAAAAAAATCTCTTTCCCCGATAGAGATGCAAC
The DNA here is from genome assembly GCF_028641065.1 of Leucoraja erinaceus. NCBI lineage: Eukaryota > Metazoa > Chordata > Chondrichthyes > Rajiformes > Rajidae > Leucoraja > Leucoraja erinaceus. The sequence goes on from NC_073385.1 coordinate 60,197,795, forward strand.
TTTTTCCGTGTCGTATCTCCGTCCGCACTGCAGCCTAACATTGTGGTCCCTTTGTTACGGACCGACTTCAGGAGCTCCAGCTGCAGGAGCTTCGACCGCTCCGACCACGGGAGCCTCGATCGCCCCGTTGCGGGGGCTTCGAGCGCCGACTGCGGGAGGAAAGGAGGAAGAAGGTAAAAGTTATTCACCTTCCATCACAGTGAAGAGTGGGAGGTCACCGAAAGCAAGATGGATGCTGCCTGCGCTGGTGGGGACTCGGAGGGATTGCGTGAGTGCGGTCGTCTCGGTGTTTGTGGGGACATTGCGCCATGGGAGCGTCCTGGAGTCTGGTGTGAGTGCGGGCGGCTTTCTGACTGTTCGGGCGGACAGGGACTGCAGAGAGAGTGACAAGCGGTCAGTGCAACTGTGGTCACATCAAGGTGGAGCTTGTGTGTGGCCTGGACATTGGACTGATGGCCTTGGCTCTCTGCTTTTGCTGTGTGCCTAGGGATTCTCACACGCCGCTGTGATGGCTGTTTATGTTTAATTGTTATGTGATTTTGTATCTTGTTGCTTTTTATGGTATGACTATGGTAAAATCAAATTTCATGTACCTTACAGTACACGTGACAATAAAGGACTATTGAACTATTAATTGAATGTTTTAAACAGAAACAATTGCCTTTTATGTTTATTTTATATACAAGAAAGATCCAATATTGTTAAACAATGTGGGGCAAAAGTGGGTAAATATTGTTAGATTACAGATCAGCATGATCTCATTGGTTAGAAAACGATGTTCCAGGACTACGTGGCTATGAATTCCCCAATCATATGCTTTTCAGTTGCATTAAACACCCCTCTCACCAAATCTTCCCTGCCAACTTTGCCACCATATCTGTTTTTATGCCAGAATCTCCTGTAATATAGTACTTCACTTCAATTAAGTACTGTAGGTGTAATTTTAGCACTGACTAAATTGAATTAGATTGAAAGCAAAGGAGTAAGTGGAAGAAGTTCCTCGTGCAGTTTAATCACAACTGTTCAGCTCAGTCCTGGGCTCCTCCCCACTTACACTCCCCACTCAGCTTTAGCAACGAGTTTATAGTATTTGGATTTTCAAAACAATTTTTAAAATTTAAATTGTGTTGTGTACCGGAGTTTCTCAGTGTATACAACTCCCAAATACACACAAATGGTCTGATTGCTCCAGTGATAATTGTTGAGTCCTGATTCCCCCCCCCCTCTCCATGCTGTCACAGGGAGTTTGCACATTCTCCGTGTGACAGTGTGGATTTCCCCAAGGTGCTCCAATTCCATTAGGGATGTGGGAGATGAGCTGGTTGGGAGGTTAATTGGTCAAATTACCCCTAGTGCAAGTGGACTGCGGGAGAGTCAGGATGGTGTTGATAAGCATGACAGAGAGAATAGGTTACGGGGAAATAAATGGGGAAATGGGACTGATGGGGATACTCAGAGCCACCTCTGCTAAACACTCCATCTAATCTATTGAGCAATTGGTGAAAATTCCAAGTGGTAGAATAGAAAGAGCCAAAATATGGCCACACAATGAATTATTAGGAAGCAGAGAGAACAGATGCGCTTTTCCGAGGTGGTTTGATGTGTAGTACTCACAAGTTATTTCCTAATATAGTGGTTTTCTCAGCTCCAAGATAGTTCATAAGAGTCACATCCGAGTTCTCGTCTCCCACAATTGTGGGTCCGGTTTCCTGAAAAAATAAATGTCCCTATGTTACAACTGTTTAAGCAGCTTGTTACTTACTCATACACCTGCCCTCCCCAAAATCCCCTTTGTGTTGCTAAAAGCAATGCAGTGGGATGTGCCCAGAAGTCAAAATGAACTGATAAACTGAACCAGTATCATGGATGGATAACTTACAGCAGAAGTGGCCCAGATGAAGTGAGCTATTTGAAGTTGGAGAATTCAAAAAGAGACCAGAAGGCTGCAATATGCCCAAATGGTAGATGAGCTTGTTTTACTTAATCTTGCATTGTGCCTCACTGTAATAGTGCAGGAGGCCACTAGTAGGTCTGCGTGGAAGTACACTGCAGTAGTACACTGCAAACCAAGGATCGCTCTTACAGACTGACCACAAAATGATCTCTCAATCTGTTTTAGAGAACACTACAATGGGAACACCAAATATAGTATTATAGATTGGAAGAAGTGGAAAATTACATAGGGGATGGGGGATGGATGATGTTCTCCCCTCCCCCCCCCCCCCTCCCAATTCTATTTGCCCATCACCTCTCCCTTATCTGGTTCCACATCACCTTGGGGCCTCTGTCACTACCTTCTCCTATCCCTCTCTCACCTGGTTCCAGCTGCCCATTATTTCCCACCTCATCTGATTCCACATCATATACTAGCCCTGGCCTCACCCTTCTCTCTCACTCTCTGATTTTCTATCTTCCATCTACAATCAGTTCTAATGTAGGGTCTTGAACCAAATCATCAACAATTTATTTCCCACCACAGATCCTGCTTGAGCCCTCGAGTTTCTCCTGTAGTTTGTTTTTTGCTTCAAATTCCAGTATCTGCAGTCTCTGGTGTCTCCAAACTTAGAACTATTTTCAAAGCTTGGTAGGTAATATTCTAACATTGTTTGTTACAAGGGGAAAGGCACTCAATTTTCAAGTTAACGTCCTTCAACGTGGTAACTTCCTGCTAAAATTGCCTGTACATTTTCTTGCGTTGTGTTTTCCAGAGTTATATGTTTTACTCTAGCTAAGGCATAACTTAAATTCAAAATTAAAGTCATATCAAGTACAGGATCATTTCACTTGTACTTTTACTTCAACGTAGTGCCCTAATCCAATTCTCATAATGTGATCTTCACCATGTTCAAAAAGACAAATATCGATTGGGCAATTCATTTGTAGAACGTTTAGCATGCAAGGACAACCCCGAGTTTCAATCAATTTGCTTGTCACTTCAATTTTCCACTCCATTCCCACTGGGATTTCTGTCTTCAACCTCCTACAGTGTTCCAATGTTGCCTCGCACAAGCTCAAGGACCCCTTGGTAAGCTCCCTTTCATGACTGAACATATTCCAGCCATTATGGCATAATTGTTAAATATGACATTCAGTAATTAATGTAGCTCTTTCCCTTCTCTTTTTATGATAGGGGTTTTCTGATTACTCTGCAATATGGGCTGCATCAGTGAGGGGAGGGAAGCTGATTACAGACGTATAGTCAACAACTTTGTTGAGTGGCGTGGGCTGATTTACCAGCAGCACAAAACTGACAAGTTTAAAGGACCTGTCCCACTTTCACGACCTAATTCACAACCATTTTTAGTCGTGGACATTTATCAGGCTAGAAAAACGCCCCGACCTACGATGCCACGAATACCTACGACTAACATCACGCCCTACCTACGACCTTGTGACGACCATGCTGTGAGTATGAGTCAAGGGCAAACTCGGCTCGGCAGAGGTCGTGAAAGTGGGACAGGCCCTTAAGGAGTTACAGGCAGACTTCAGGAGGAGAAGAACACCCCTGCCCCCCGTCTCCATCAATGTGTGGATGTGCAGTTTACCAAGGAGTACAAATACCTTGGAGTGTACCTGGGCAGTAAACTGGGCTGGACCAGGAATGCTGTCATGTGCTGGGACAGCAGGGCGAAGGCAGGATTACCAAACTCATCAGGAAGGCTGGCTCCGTCCTGGGGGCGGAATTGGATTCATGGGAGGTGGTCTTGGAGGGGCGGATGCTCCTCAAACTGCAGAACCTCTTGGACAAATCAGCTCACCCCCTACATGACACACTAGTCAATCTGAGGAGTGCCTTCAGCAACAGACTGGTTCCACCAAAATGCAGTACAGAACGCCACAGGAGATAGTTTTTCCCTGTGGCTTTCAAACTGTACCCTTCTGTTGACTACCAGCCCCCATCCCCCCATCCCAAATCCTTTCCACTCGTCACTTTAATTTCATGTTTCAAGTATCTTGTGTTTTATGACTGGTGGCTGATCAATTTTCTTCTTGGGATGAATAAAGTTCTATTGCTTTGTGTTTTTCCCTTTCATTTTTCTTTTCTGCCTCTAGTTGCCTTTTTTCAGTGTGCCTTGCCAACTTTGCTCTCCATTTTATCACAGGCATTTCCCTGTTCTCTCCCCCTCCCTCTCCCTGCAACTTAGAGACATACATCACAGAAACAAACCCCTTCAGCCCAACTTGCCCATGCCAACCAAGATAACCATCGACACTAGTCACACTTGCCCGCATTTGGCTCATAAACCTTTTGATGCAACTGCCCAAGTGAATTTTAAAGGTTGCTATAGAACCTGCCTCAACTACCTCCTCCAGCAGACCCACCACCCTGTGTGGAAAAAGTTGCCCCTCAGGTTACTATTTAATCTTTCCTCTCTCATCTTAATCCTATGCCCTCTAGTTCTTAATTTTCCTACTCTGGGTAAAAGACTGCGTATTTATTCCATCTATTCCCCTCATGATCTTATACCTCGAAAAGATCACTCCTCATCCTCTTACACTCCAAGGAATAAAGTCTTAGCCAGAACAACCTCCCCCTATAGCTCAGGCCTCGTCCTGACAATATCCTCGTAAATCTTCTCTATTCTTTCCAACTTAACAAAGTCCTTCATATAGCAAAGTAACCAAAAGTGAACACGCAATACTCCAAATGCAGCCTCACCAACATCTTGTACAATTGCAATATACAGTGCCCTCCATAATGTTTGCGACAAAGACCCATCATTTATTTATTTGCCTGTTCTCCACAATTTGAGATTTGTAATAGAAAAAAATTACATGTGGTTAAAGTGCACATTGTCAGATTTTAGTAAATCCATTTTTATACATTTTGGTTTCACCATGTAGAAATTGCAGCTGTGTTTATACATAGTCCCCCCATTTCAGGGCACCGTAATATTTGGGATACAGCAATGTCAAATGTAGTCATGTTTAGTATTTTGTTGCATATCCTTTGCATGCAATGACTGCTTGAAGTCTGTGATTCATGGACATCACCAGTTGCTGGGTGCTGATGATGCTCTGCCAGGCCTGTATTGCAGCCATCTTTAGCTTATGATTGTTTTGCGGGCTAGTCCCCTTCAATTTTCTCTTCAGCATATAAAAGACATGCTCAATTGGGTTCGGATTGGGTGATTGACTTGGCCACTCAAGAATTTACCATTTTTTATTTTTGAACTCCTTTGTTGGTTTAGCAGTATGTTTGGGATCATTGTCTTTCTGTAGAATGAACCGCTGAGTTTTGAGGCATTTGTTTGAACTTGAGCAAATAGTATGTGTCTACATTTCAGACTTCATTATGCTACTACCATCAGCAGTGATATCATTAATGAAGATAAGTGAGCTAGTTCCTTCAGCAGCCACACATGCCCAGGCCATAACACCCCCACCGCCGTGTTTCACAGATGAGGTGGTATGCTTTGAATCTTGGGCAGTTCCTTCTCTCCTCTCTCTTGCCATCACTCTGATATGTTAATCTTCATCTCATCTGTGTACAAGAATTTTTCCAGAACTAAGTACTTCTTAGCAAACTGTAAACTGGCCATCCTATTTTTGCAGCTAACCAGTGGTTTGCATCTTGGAGTGTAGCCTCTGTATTTCTGTTCATGAAGTCTTCTGAGGAGTGTTCATTGACAAATCCACATCTGACTCCTGATAGGCCCTGGGCCCAGCATCGAAATTGTGTCTAGAATTTAACTTTCGTGACCCATGTCTGGTATACTCTTGAAATTTGGCACAGATTTAGATAAAATATAATTGAGAAGGAATTCATAACCCGTCAGTGCCAAAAGTTGAACACTAATTAGAAAATTAGATCAAAAAAGTAAGCGCCATCTAGTGCTCAATGCTCATATTACTCAATGGGAGCCTAATTCCATGCTGCAGTCTATTTAAACTGTATATAAATATATATAATTTATTATATAAAAATAATGTCATATAATGAATATAATTGTGAGTGTGTATGTTGAGTGAGACTGCCGCAGAGGTCCCGGGAACCAGCCTAATTAATGGGTGAGGGCGGATCCTGTGCGTTCCCCTGTTTACTGAGCCCCACTGACTGCCAGTGTGCAGAGTGGGGGTCAGGGCCATTGTGGGACTGGGGCAGTGCCAGGCTGGGGGAAGGCTAAGGCATCTTCCACTGAGAGGAAAATGCCTAACCCTAACCCTAACTCACCTCCCTTCCAGAGCTGCCCACGGCTGGAGCTGGAGCCGCTTTGGGACCGGCTGCGGGCTCTGTACGTTTGGCTGCTCATCACATCCACCTCGGCCAGCATGCCCTTCTGGATCATCATGGTGATGATGGTGGGGAGCAGCACTGTCCTACATGCCGCCCGGGCCGCCTTCAGCTCCCCCATAGCACCGGCTCCATCAGTCCTCCCGCTCGCTCACTCCAGCTCCAACACAGGCCGGCCGACCCCTCACTGCACCCAGTGGTGGGCCGACTGCCCGACCGACCCCTCGCATCACCGACCGGCCGGCCGACAGCCTATTCCTAACCCTAATCCTAACCCTAGCTCTACATTTTTATTTATCATTTTTCTTTAACAGTTCACATCATAACTTTACAATGGGACAGCAGTCCAACCCCACGGTGTGCTTGTGGAGAGCACCAAACAATGCAACACATCATTGAAGCATGCCCTCAACAAAGACTCAAAGGAGGACTTGTCACCCTTCATACAGCAAATCAAGAGGCAACTGCTTGGCTAAATGACTTTGCATTCGCTAAATAAATAAATAAATAAATAAATGATAAATCAGTTGTAAAACAAATTTATCCCCAAGGTTAGCATTACCTTTATTCCTTCAAAGCCTTGCTATTGTTTTGACGTTATTAGGAGGCAGCCATGATCCCAGTGTGCAAACTAGCATGAAACAAAGCACGTGATTGGTCAATTGGCATCCGACTCAGTCAAACGTGCATTGTTTGGACAAATACTACTTGGAAAATTGGAAGTTTTTCTCATATTTTAAAAATATGCGCAGGTTTTGTTCTTGATGAGTTTCAGATATGATTTCTATAATATTTTTACACAATATGTTATAAAAATAGGTAGATATGTGATTTCGGTCAAGAAATGAAACAAAAAAGCATCTCGGCCACGGCCTATGAAGAGTGTTTCTGATCGGTCGGACAGGTGTTTGGGAATTTTTCTTTATATAGAGAGAATTCTTCTGTCATCAGCTGTGGAGGCCTTCCTTGGCCTGCCAGTCACTTTGCGATTGGTAAGCTCACCTGTGCTGTCTTTCTTCTTAATGATGTTCCAAACAGTTGATTTTGGTAAGCTAAGGTTTGACTGATGTCTTTGACTTTCACTGGCACAACTTTGGTCCTCATGTTGATGAACAGCAATAAAAGTTTCCAAAGGTGGTGGAAAGACTGGAGGAAAGACTAGGTACTGAGAGCTCTCTTGTACCTGCATCAAGGAGGCAATTAAACACACCTAAACAATTACAAACACCTGTGAATCCATGTGTCCCAAACATTGTGGTGGCCTGAAATGGGGGGACTATGTATAAACACTGCTGCAATTTCTACATGGTGAAACCAAAATGTACTAAAAATGCCCTTTATTAAAATCTGACAATGTACTGAAAAGCTTCTTGACTGAAAGCATCCTATCTACCTGTGATGCCACTTTCATGAAACAGTGTGCCTGCACTCCTAGATTCCACTGCTCCACAACACTCCCAGGACCCTGTCATTCATCGTGATGATCCTGCTCTGACTTCCCAAAATGCAACACCTCACATTTATCAGAATTAAACTCCATTAACCATTCCTCGGCCCACTTGCCCAAATGATAAGATCCTGCTGTAATTTTGATGACCATATTCGCTATCTTCTCTGCTACCCACTTAAGTGTCATCTGCAAACTTACTAATCATGCAAGTCAAGTCAAGAGAGTTTATTGTCATGCGTCTCAGATACGACAATGAAATTCTTGCTTGCTGCAGCAAGACAGAATATTTTAGGCATAAATACACAGATAATGTGCAATAGGCTGTTATAGTTCATAGTTTGTTTGAGGTTGTGTTTAATAGTCTGATGGCTGTGGGGAAGAAGCTGTTCCTGAACCTGGATGTTGCACATTTCAGGCTCCTGTACCTTCTACCTGATGGCAGGGGAGAGATGAGTGTGTAGCCAGGATGGTGTGGGTCCTTGATGATGCTGGCAGCCTTTTTGAGGCAGCGTCTGTGATAGATCTCCTCGATGGTAGGGAGGTCAGAGCCGATCATGGACTGGGCAATGTTAACAACTTTTTGCAGCCTTTTCTGCTCCTGGACACTCAGGTTGCCAAACCAAGCAACGATGCAAGTGGTCAGCATGCTCTCTACTGTGCACAGACGGGCATCATTTTCTTTGGGAAACTGGAGGTCAAGGGGAGATCTGACAGAAGGAGATAAAATGATGAGGGGCATAGACTGGGTAGACAGTCAGAATCTTTTTCCCCAGGGTTGAAATGTCAAAGACTAGAGCACATAACTTCAAGGTGAAAGGGACAAAGTTTTAAAGAGTTGTGCAGGACAAGTTGCAGGGTGGTGGATGCCTAGGGGTGGTTGAAAATATACGATCATAGTGTTTAAGATGCTTTTAGATAGGCATGTGGGGTGGGTGTGCAGGAAATGGAGGAGTATGAGTCATGTCAAGACAGATAAGATGAGTTAATGTTGGCATCATATTCAGCATAGACACTATGGCCAACGGGTTTGTTTCTGTGCAGTACTTTTCCATGTTCAATGAAACCCCTTCCTGAGCTACCGCCACCGCGCTTTCTGTTTCCCGACACTAAACTCAATTAGTACCCACTTGGCCACTTAATTTCAAAATAACAAGGAACTCTGGCAGACACTGGTGATACCTGGGATGGATCCTTTTCCTCAACACAGGCTATGGTTTCCAGTTTGTAGAATCAATTTCAGTAAGAATTAACTATTCTTTACCACGAGTATCGCAACATTACTAGACAGGGCAACATTTCTCAGACCGGGTCAACTTCGCGGATTTAACCAGTGGTCAACAGTTACTTTCACTCTCAATACAACTGAGCTGTTGTAACTCAAGGAGACGGGGCAATCACATTCCCCCACTGCTCGACAAATAAAGGCCACCCACATTGGACGAAGGGGCACGTTAATCTCAGCGATTAAAATAAAATGAAGTCAGGGCGAAAATACTATTCCATGTGTTGTTAAAGAGGATCGAGTTAGATTAGTACATGACCCCGATACTGTCGATGCGATGACCATACTCCCAGGTACAAACGCCTTGCAAAGGTGGATCTTTACTCACCAGCCGGATCTGAGTACTAATAAGGACGTAAGGCATTTTTCACAGCTTTCGCTTTCGCTTGCCACCCGGTTTCCCCAACCACTATCCCCGCGGCTCAGGACTGACGGTGTAACTTCCTCGTCAAACCTTAATGCAGCCAATCATTCCCCGCCGGAGCTCACGTAATAGCTCTTAAAGAGCCAGCCGCCTCCAGTATAATTACTGCACAAACTCCATGGGAATGTGTCCACCTGACTGTCATATTGTGTCAAATGTCTTCTTTCAAATAACACATTATTTGTTAGACATTTAAAATAACCCAGTTCGCCTGGGTTTGCTGTGTGGCAAAGGATTAAGAAGTCAAAAGCAGGTTGTCTGGTCCCTCAATATGATCGATCTTGTCTGATTTGCCCCAGATCCCAGCTCCTCTTCTTTGCCAATTCCTCACAGCCCTGAATCTCTACCCTTAGGCTCCCAACTAATGACCAACCTATTTGAAAAGTTACCTTCAATTTTTTTTTTAGGGGGGGGGGGTCATATTTTGCCAATCATTTCTTATTAAATGCCTTTTGGAGATAATATCCAAACACTTCTCTGTCTAACAAATAATGTTATATCCTCAAAACAAAAATAACCACGTTAGGCTGACATATTATACCCTTCAGAAATCTATGCTGACTGTCATCTCATTTAGACTCATTTACATTCTCAGTCTGTGTCTTTGAGAAAAAGTTCTGGTAAAACTGATGGGTTTGTAGTTTACCAATTTTCTGGTCGCCACATTACTGGAAAGATGTGGAAGCTTCAGAGGGGGTGAAGAGTTACATTTTGGGAAGACAAACCAGGGCAGGACCTTCACAGTTAATGGTAGGGCCCTGGGGAGTGGGGGTGGAGCAGAGTGATCTATCAGTACGTTCAGAGGTTTCTGAAAGTGGTGTAACAGGTAGTTAGGCTGGTGATGACAGCTTTTGGCATGCTTCATCAGGCTTCATTTATCAGGAAATTGTGTATAGAAATTAGGATGTTATGTTACAGTTGTACAAGATGTTGGTGAGGATGCACTTGGAATATTGTGTTCAGTTTATGTTACTCTGCTATAGGAAAGATACCATTTGAATGAGTTGCAGTGAAGATTTACAAACATGTTGTCTGGACTGAAGGGCCCGTTGGGGTGGGAGATTGCAACCTTCACATGGTCCATATTTTTTTTTGGACGAATGCAATCAACCTGCATGCACAAACAGAAGGCCAAACAGAACAAGTTATCTTACAACTTTAGGCTGTGCACGCCATATGCAAGAAGAAGAAGAAGAAGAAGAAGAAGGGCAAGTTGTTGGAAGAGGTTGGATAGGCTCACACTTTATTCCTTTGAGCACAGGAGGCTGAGGGGTGATCTCAGTGAGGTGCATGGAGAGGGTGGAAGTGCAGTCTTTTTTCCAGGGTAGGGAAATCAAGAACTCAAGGACACAGTTTTCAGGTGAGAGGGGAAAGATTTAATAGGTACCCGAGGGACATCCTTTTCACACAGATGGTGGAGTGTATATGGAATGAGATTTCAGGGGAAGTAGTTGAGGCAGGTACAATAACAACATTTAGAAGACATTTGGACAGGTACATGCATAGAAACGGTTTAAAGGAGTATGGGCCAAACGCGGACAGATGGGATTAGCTTAGATGGAGCATCATGGTTGGCAGGGGCAAGTTGGGCCAAAAGGTCTGTCTCTGTGCTGTCTGACCCTGTGACTGAATAACAGAATGAGAGAAGCTGTGATAGTTCTTTGTGTTGTTGCAGATTTTGCTTCGACATAGTTAATAGTGGCAGTGATCATATAATCTAATGTTCAATAGTTAAGGCAATGGCAGTTAACCATTATTGTAGCGGGGAAAAGTCGACATAAGTGGTTGACTAATTATAGTCCACAAACATGCAGCAAAAGAAAGCAGCTGAAAATCAAAATGTCTTTGCTACACATTGTAACCCTATTGTAATATCATTCTTTTAACAAAACAACACATTGAATAATATTCACGTCCTATATTTGAATATTTATTTTGTTAATTTGCTTTCAAAATCATGTATATTTTGTAATAATGTTGTGCTCTCAGGGTGAAACATACTGCAGCTGGGAAATTAAAAAAAAATTGCTACTTGGTGACTGCAATAAATAATCAAAATATAGTTACAGGAAGCCTAGCAGAAGAGTATTATTGTGTTTCAGAGTAAATTCATGGTTATGAATTAGAGGGAGCAGGGCATGGCTGGAATGTAATGGGGAAAAAGTCTCAAAGCAAAAATTAATAGCTGAGAAGATGAACAGGCTTTAAATAATAAAGTAGAGACAGAAATGCAGAGCAGGAAGTGATAGAAAAAATATAACTGGGTGTAAGGAAATAGAGACACACATAGAGACACACAGGATTTGGTAACAAGGAAGTGAAGTGATGGGCTAAATATGTATAAAAAGGAGAGTAATGGGCTGTGGAGGCAAAAAAATAAATGAAAGACTGGAACTGTAAATTGTGAGATGAAGAGGTACAAGTAAGAAATAAGGCAAAGACCCTGAGCTCAGCATCGGGATAAATGAACGTACAAAGCTGCCTGCTATACAAGATCTTTTACAGCATTGCCAATCGAGGAGCATCCAAATTACCAATAACTTTTCAAATATTATCATGCTGTTGTTGTTATATTGAAGTTAATATGAAACTGAAGCCTTGTGAGCCAACTTGTGGAGATGGTCTCAAACACAGAGACAACGTGAAGTAATTTAAACTTGTTCAATCAAAGCTCATTCGGGTGCAAAAGTCTAACAAAATAGCATCCAATTAACAGTAACAACTATCGCTGTTATAACATAGCGTATATTCCAATTTATGTATTTGAACAGGCCTCTGCAATTGACATCAGATTAGGTGTACAGTTGAGAAGCTGCCCTATTAGCTTTCTATGAGAAAATAGAGAATTTTAGCGGTAACTTTATTTATTTTTATGTGCATTCAAAACGTTTAATCACAGAGGCCCAGTATCAATATTCTCAGAGCAAAGGAAAGAGGTGCTGCCAAAGAAATAAGTCTGTTTTCATTTTAATTGAAGTCTGCCAGAGGACCTGAACAAATTAAAAGGTACACATCTTTATGTGTAGGAAAGAACTGCAGTTGCTGTTTTAAATCGAAGGGAGAATGGGTGGCATTTTGGGTCTCAATCCTTCTTCAGACGAAGAAGAGTCAAGACCCGAGAAGTCACCCATTTCTTCTCTCCAGAGATACTGCCTGTCCCACTGAGTTACTCCAGCATTCTGTGTCTGCACATCTTTATGCCTTATATTGTGAGATTTGAGATTGAGTGTGCTTTCACTGATTGATTGAGTGCCTCCAATTGGATAAGATCTTTAATATCCGTAGCTCTCTACTTTGCGTATATACCAGCTTTACCTCTGTCCAGAATTTCATTAAAATGCTACCTTGTTGTTAGGTGATTTATTAAAAAGTTCAGAGCATAATGCAAATTGAAATATTATGCAAGGTTCAGAACTGATGACGACCTTTAACACATGAGAATGAAAATGCAGCTGAATTTCAATAAGATAATTTTCAACATATTTCATATAAACCAGTAGCAACCCTATCTTCAGACACCCAGCTCTGCACTTATTTTCCTAAAAGCCTCCGTCCCTTTAAAACTGCTCTTTGATTTAGCTTTGTTGCCTCATCTAATAATTTCTCCTTTACCTTACTCTGATTTTTGTCCTGATGTTGGGTCCCAACACAAAACAATGACCATTCATTTGCCTCCACAGTTGCTGCTTGACCAAATAAGTTCCTCCAGCAGTTTGGACTTTTTGCTCCAGATTACAACATCTCTTGTGTCTCCATTAATTTTTTTAATATTATACTTCTCTAAAGTGCTTTAATATATCTATGAAGCAGATTGGATGACTTCTGCCATCCTCCTGTTCCAATAACATCTGAGGTCCTCTTTCTTTAGCAAACATGATTTCCTCCCTGCTTTCATAGATGGATTACTCACTTGCATCTCCTCTGTGTCCCGTAGGTCTGCTCCCACTCCCACCTCCCCAGACTGAACAAGGATAGAGTTCCCCTGGTCCTTACTTTCACCTCACCAGTCTCCGCATCCAACATTTCCTTCACTTCCAACATGATCCAAACACCAGCCACATCTTCCCATTCTCACCCCTTTCCACCTTCTGCACAGACCGCTCCCTCCACAACTCCTTGGTTCACTCATACCTTCCCACTGAAACCATCCTCTCCCCGGGTACTTTCCCCTGCAACTGCAGGAGATATACCAACTGTCCCTATGCCTCCTCCCACACCTCCATCCAAAGGCACCAACAGTCCTCACAGGTGAAACAGAGGTTCATATGCACCTCCTTTAACTTCATCTACTGCATCCAGTGTTCCCGATGTGGCCTCCTGTACATCGGTGAGACAAAGCGTAGACTCAGCAACCGCTTCACCAAATACTTAGCAAGGCCTGCAAGATATCCTTGTTGCTCTCCATTTTAACTCCTTTTCCCATTCCCATAGACCTTTCAGCCCTGGTCTTCCTCCATTACCAAAGTGAGGCCACATTTAAACTAGAGAAAAAACACCTCATATTCCACTTGGTATGAATGTTGAATGCTCCAATTTTAGGTAATAATGTAACCCTCCTCCCCCCCCTCTATATAACCCTCCTCGCCTGTGTCGGCCTATTACCTGCCAGCCTTTATCTCCACTCTTCCAGCCTTCTTCTCCCCACCCAACAATCAATTAGAAGAAGCGTCCTGACCAGAGACGTCGCCTGTCCATATTCTCCTGAGATGCTGCCTGACCCGCAGAGCTAATGCAGCTACTCAGATTCAGATTCAATTTTAATTGTCATTGTCAGTGTACAGTACAGAGACAACGAAATGCATTTAGCATCTCCCTGGAAGAGCGACATAGCAAATGATTTGAATAAATAATAATAAGTGTCCGGGGGGGGGATGGTGATTGGCAGTCACCGAGGTACGTTGTTGAGTAGAGTGACAGCCGCCGGGAAGAAGCTGTTCCTCGACCCGCTGGTTCGGCAACGGAGAGACCTGTAGCGCCTCCCGGATGGTAGGAGGTTAAACAGTCCATGGTTGGGGTGAGAGCAGTCCTTGGCGATGCTGAGCACCCTCCGCAGACAACGCTTGCTTTGGACAGACTCAATGGAGGGGAGCGAGGAACCGGTGATGCGTTGGGCAATTTTCACCACCCTCTGCAATGCCTTCCGGTCGGAGACAGAGCAGTTGCCAAACCATACTGTGATGCAGTTGGTAAGGATGCTCTCGATGGTGCAGTGGTAGAAGTTCACCAGGATCTGAGGAGACCGATGGACCTTCTTCAGTCTCCGCAGGAAGAAGAGACTCTGGTGAGCCTTCTTGATCAGAGTTGAGGTATTGTGGGTCCAAGAGAGGTCATCGGAGATGTTGACTGCCAGGAACCTGAAGCTAGACACACGTTCCACCTTCGTCCCGTTAATGTGGATGGGGGTGTGCGTGCCGCCTCTGGACTTCCTGAAGTCTACAATGAGCTCCTTGGTCTTCTTGGAGTTAAGGGCCAGGTTGTTGTCAGCGTACCATGCTGCTAAGTGCTGGACCTCCTCCCTGTAGGCCAACTCATCGTTGTTGCTGATGAGGTCAATCACCGTTGTATCATCTGCATACTTGATGATGGTGTTAGTACCATGTACAGGTGTGCAGTCGTAGGTGAAGAGGGAGTAGAGGAGGGGGCTCAGCACACAGCCCTGTGGAACGCCGGTGTTCAGGGTGAGGGTTGAAGAGGTGTGTTGAAGAGGACTGGGGTCTGTTGGTTAGAAAGTCCAGTATCCAGTTGCAGAGGGAGGGGTCGATGCCCAGGTTACCGAGTTTGGTGATCAGTTTTGATGGTATAATGGTGTTGAATGCTGAGCTGTAATCGATGAACAGCATTCTTACGTAAGTGTCTCTGTTGTCGAGGTGGGAGAGGGTGGAGTGAAGTGCCGTTGAGATGGCATCCTCCGTACTCCTGTTCTTGCGGTAGGCAAACTGATAGGGATCCAGTGTGGGGGGTAGGCAGCTTTTGAGGTGTGCCAGGACCAGCCTCTCGAAGCACTTGGTGATGATGGGGGTAAGTGCAACTGGGCGGAAGTCGTTGAGGCTTGCCGCAGTGGAGTGTTTTGGCACTGGCACGATGGAGGTGGTTTTAAGGCAAGTGGGGACAACTGCTTGGGCAAGTGACAGGTTGAAGATGTCAGTCCAGACGTCTGTCAGCTGCGCAGCACAGGCCCTGAGCACACGCCCGGGGATGCCGTCAGGGCCAGCAGCTTTACGTGCATTAGTCCTACTCAGTGCCACGTATACGTCGTAGGGGGTGAGTGTGAGGGGTTGTTGATCGGCAGGTAGCACAGCCTTGATGGCTGTCTCTAGATTGTCCCTGTCGAAGCGGCCATAGAAGTGATTAAGCTCCTCAAGGAAGGAGGCGTCGCTGGATGTGGGGGTGGTGTTGGAGGGTCTGTAGTCCGTGATGGCCTGGATGCCTTGCCACATGCGTCGGGGGTCGGAGTTGTTGTTGAAGTGCTTCTCGATCCTGAGCTTATGGCAGTGCTTGGCCTTCCTGATGCCCCTCTTCAGGTTAGCCCTGGATGAACTGTAGGCTCGAGCATCGCCTGACCTGAAAGCAGTGTCCTGCAGGTCATGATGGTATGGGGAACAATTTTCATGTACTTTCCATTTCAAAAACAACATATAAAAATCTGGTTGTTTTTAGGAGAACCAATTCTCAAATCTTTCTCAAGTATACTGTTTCTCAAGTATTAAATGTTTGACTACTGGTAAATAGGCAACATCTTTGATGAGCTGAACACATACTTTATTTGCAACTGAGACAAATACATTATGCAGAATGTATTCATATGCACAGTGTAACAGTTGAAAGTATTTATTTTTTCCAGGCACTGGAACTGTAATACATTATATTACTTATGATTGGCAACGTCAATTGTGACAACTCAATTACAATATGTCTGTTATTTGTAGAGAACTGCAAAAAATCTAGAGAAAAACTCAGTATGTGGCCAAAACCATGCCAGATGGTTCAATGTGGTCATCTGCTTGTATATTTTCTAATTTGTGAGAAACTATGAATAGTAGAGGGGTATCGGGTCTTCAAGTTCCATTAATTAAACCACATACAGCTCGTCTGCCTACAAAAATCAATCAAAAAAACTAATGGAAAGGTAACTTCATCTCAAGGGATTGTCATAGGGGAATACATTATGATTTGGTTCAGTAAAGTGTTGTCAGACTGTATTTGAATATAACATCAGTTATTCAAGCTTTGTGTCTGTCATCAGTTTTGGGAACTTATTGGAACGAGTGCAGAAAAGATTTAACAGGATGGTACCTGGACCTGCAGACCTGAGTTCAGAGAAGCTGAGCGAGAATAGGGAGAAACTGGTTAAGCTGGGACTTTTTCATTGCAGCATAGTTAGCTGCGGAGTGACCTTTTTGAGGCGTATAAGATCATGAGGGGTATGAATAAAGTGAACGCTCTCAGTCTTCTAAAACTAAAGAACACAGGTTTAAGGTGACCGGGGACTGTGTCGTGAACAGGGATCTGTGTCCCTTAAACAGGGATCTGTGCCGACACCACTGCTATTTGTAATATATACTAGACTAAGTGGGACCCGTCGGGTCCCTTGTTCACATGGGAGGGCTGGTCCCCAAAGCAATATTCCACCTCTCCACCAATTCCAATATTGGTGGTCAGTGTGGGGGGGGGGGGGGATTTCTGGAGCGCAAGTATGGGTGTTGTGGGCTGAAGGGACTAGTTTTCAGAGGGCTAGTATAGACTTTGTGGGCCAAATGGATTATTGGGGTGGCAGCTCAGTCACTCAAGCCTGATGTGCTGGCAGCTCACTCACGGCTGGTGGGCTGGCAGTTGACACGGCTATTCCTTGAAATTCCATTTCAATCAGGGTGCCAGGCCACCAAATTCAAATGCAGTTTCCTGCCATTTCAAGCAGGGTGGAAGGCCATCAAATTCAAGTGCAGTTTCTTACCACTTCAGAGACTAAGCCACACCCACACTTCCGGGCTTTATAATCCCTCCCCACTCCCACCTGAAGGGGCGTGGCCTTCATGAAGTGATTGACTGGAGAGAAATTCTCAACATTTTTTAAACACTAATAACACTTTTACTTTTCATTAATAGGAAGAATCCTCTGCACCTGATGGGCGGAGGGGGACTGAGTAAGATGGCCAAATATGTATCTAAAATCAATATCAGTGCAACCAGGAAGTTGTTAAGTTTAGACTTTTAATCATCTGCCATTTCAAACCAACCACCACAAACCATTTGCTGTGCTCTGTTTCAAACCAACCACCACCAACCATTTGCTGTGCTTTATTTCAAATTTGCTGTGCTTTATTTCAAATCAACCACCACCAACCATTTGATGTGCTTTATTTCAAACCAACCACATTTTCATTTTCAAACCACATTAAGAGCACTCAAGGTCAGTAAAACCACACTCACAGTTTAGTAGACATGTGTTCAGTGTTGTTCACAGCTCAGACTGAGACGTGACCCTCTCGCTTCCGCCATCCTGCAGAGGCTGACTGAGGCACTCAACACTTCCTGGTTTTATAATCCCTCCCAAAGGGGCGTGGCCTTTCAGGAGAGAGAATCGCAACCATTTTTAAACACTAATAACTCTTTTATTTTTCACCGATGGGAAAAATCCTCTTGTCCTGCGCAGCGGAGGGGGACTCTGAGTAAGATGTACAAAAATCACAGCCGTAAGTGGCAGCATTTGTTCTAAAATCAATATACAGAACAACAGGAAGTGGCCAAGATCAGACTTTTAGTAATATAGATAAATGACTTGAACGTTTGCAGATGGCACCAAGATTGCCATGATTGTGAACTGTGAGGAAGGCTATCAAAGTATACATTGGGATGTAGAACAGTTATAAAGATGGGTGAAAATGTTAAATGGAGTTTAATCTGAGCAAGTGTGAGGATCTGCACTGTAGGAGTTCAAATATAAGGGGGAAATATACAATTAATATCATGACCCTTAACAACATGTGATGTGCAGTGGGATCTTGGAGTCCAAGTCCATAACTCCCTCTCATTGGGTCGGGGTAGCGAGTATAAGAGTCAGGCAGTCATGATGCAGCTTGATAGGACTTCAGTTAGGCCACATTTTAAGTATTGCATGCAATTCTGGTCAGATGCAGAAGGGCATGTTTCCACGCTCTATCTTAAACTAAACTATAAAATAAACTTTATTCCTATTACCAAAGTACATAATCACGGAGTGATAAAGTAATACAGAGTTGAAACATGCCCTTTGGCCCAACGTGCCCACACCAACCAACATGTACCAGCTACACTAGTCTTACCTGCCTGTATTTGGCCCATATCCCTCTAAACCTGTCCAATCCATGTACCTGTCTAAATGTTTCTTTAAAATTGCCATAGTACCTTCCTCAACTACCTCCACCAGCAGCTAGTTCCATACACGCTTTGTGTGAAAAGGTCACCCCTCAGGTTCCTGTTAAATCTTTCACCCCTCATCTGAAACTTATGTCCTCTGGTTCTCGATTCCCTTGCTCTGGGCAAGAGACTGTGCTTCCACCCGATCTTATACACCTCTATAAGATCCCCCTACGCTCCAAGGAATAGAGTCCTATCCTGTTCAACCTCTCCCTATAGCTCAGGTCATCAAGTCCTGGCAATACCCTCGTAAATCTTCTCTGTACCCTTTCTGGCTTGACAACATTCTTCCTATAAGATGGTGCCCAGAACTGACCACAACGTTCTAAATATGTTGATTCCGGATCTAATACTATCCCCTTAGTTTGGTTTAGTCAATCACTGAAACAAACAACAGAGTCTACACTCTTCTTTATTTGTAAACAGTACCACAGGGCCGTCAGATTTCGTCAGATTTACTCACTCAAGCCCTCACCAGCCTCGTGTAAACAGAACAGAAGAAAGAGACAACCGGCACACTCAAACAAATTACCTACACTTTTATACCCCTAAACGGAGACGGGGACACTACAGGAGCGAAAATACAATGGGAGGGCCATCCCTACATGCCAATCACTTCTTATGGATATGAGCACATTATGAGGCACTTACTCTGCTTACTTACAAACAATGTATACAAAAAAACACTTAACACACATACTACCTATAAACACAAAATCCTTTACCCAATCACAAACTTGGGTTTAGCGTCTGTTTAACATTAACCCAGACTTAGCGACACCTAGGGCTTCCTTGGAACAGAAACAGTTGGGAGCTTCTTTACAAATCTAGACTTGATGGCAACTGTTAATTACATGAGCCTCTTGCACCTGGTGTCCCTAGGTCACATTCAACAAAGTTTGACCTTTTTCACAAAAGCCTGCCATTTCCAAAGTACCCAAATCCCTGCATATCTACAAATGCAGCCTCACCAATGTCTTATATAACTTCAACATGACCTCCCAACTTCTATACTCAATACCCTGACCAATGAAGGCCAATATGCCAAATGCCTTTTTGACCACCCTACCTACCTGTGATGTCACCTTAAAAAAACCATGTACCTGCATTCCTGGAGCACTCTCCTCTACAACAATCCCAGAGCCCTACCATTCACTGTGTAGGTCCTGCCCATGTTCGTGCTCCCAAAATGCAATACCTCACATTCGTCAGCATTAAATTCCATCAACCATTCCTCAGCCACCTCCCAACTGATCACAATCCTGCTGCGATTTTTACAACTATCTTCACTATCTACATAGCACCCACTTTTGTGTCAATTGCAAACTTGCTAATCATGCCATGTGCGTTCTCATCCAAATAATTGATTTTGATGACAAACAGCAATGGGCCCAGCACCGAACCCTGGGGCACACCACTAGTCCCAGGCCTCCAGTTCAAAACACTATTTTTCACAATAACCCTCTGATTCCTTCCATGAAACCATTTTGTTCTATCTATTCAACGCTCTTTCCTTAGATCGTATGGGATCTAACATTCCGAAGCAGCTTATCATGCAAAACCTTGTTGAAAGCCTTGCTGAAAACCATATATACAACGTCTACAGCTCTGCCTTCATCAACCTTCTAGGTCACATCATCACAAAACCTATGAGACATGAGTCCAATGTACCAGACCATGCTAAATATCCCTAAGCTGCTCTTGTCCATCGAATGCATGTCTTGCCTATCTCTCAGAATACTCTCTAGTAACTTTCTGACCACGGATATTAAGCTCATTGGCCTGTAGTTCCCAACTTTTTCTCTGCAGCCCCTGAATGAGACATTTGTCACCATCCAATGTACGGGACCATGCTAAATATCCCTAAGCTGCTTTCGCCCATAGAAGGCAAATCCTGCATGTCTTGCCGTTTTATCTATCTGCTATGATTTTCACAATACTCTCAACTAGTAAACTTTACTGCAAACCTTTTAATGGGAGGGGATATTAAGCTCATTGGCCTTCCCTCACACAAATCTATTCTCTGGTACAGCTCCCAACAATTTTTTCTCAACATTTTTAGTGAACTTATGCAACACTGTTAAGAGATCACCAAATCAAATCAGAGCTTCCGTGGATTTTGAAGGAAACAGAGGCAGCAAAGAGAAGCAGAGAACAAACTTCACTGATTGGCTCTAGTTTCCCTGTGGCCATGTGGGGGGGGAGGTGCACCAGTTTACATTCCAAAAGTGCAGCTATGTAAGTTACTTGGCAGTAAATTATCCCTGGTGTGGATGGGGATCAAATCTGCGCTGTCTTTGGAAAAAAAGTACCTCTAAAACAACACAGGAGGGAGATTTTAATTCTCAGAGCTTTACTGTATTGCGTATGGATTTTGCTTATTATTATGAAATTGTAGCAAAGAGACAGTAGAGATCACCAAATCAAACAGAGCTTTGATTTTGGCAGCTAGCCCAATTGGGAGTGGGGGGAGAGTTAGAAGTGAGTCAGAGGGGGAAAACAGTCTAAAACTGAGGAATTTGTTTTTTAAATTGGTAAATTAGGCAATTTATCAATCAGGAATATATGCAAGAAGGGGAAGTGGCTACAGGAAAAATTACAAAAGATTCTCGAATTAATGGGAAGGAAATCTCGAGAAAGGACAACAGAGTAAGGTCAGGGCCAATTGCGAACGGTGTGAGGGGAAAATAAATACGGAAGTCAAAATGCTGTATATGAATGCGCGAAGTATAAGGAATAAAGTGGACGAGCTTGAGGCTCAGTTAGAAACGGGCAACTGTGATGTTGCGGGAATTACTGAGACATGGCTGCAAGAGGGCCAAGGCTGGGAACTGAATATTCAAAGGTATACCTCCTATCGAAAGACAGACAGGTAGGCAGAGGGGGTGGGGTTGCTCTGTTGGTGAGGAATGAAATTCAGTCTCTTGCAAGGGGTGACATTGAAACAGGAGATGTGGAGACAGTATGGATAGAACTAAGGAATTGTGAGGGTAAAAAGATCCTAATGGGACTAATCTACAGGCCCCCAAACAGTAGCCTGGACATAGGGCGCAAGTTGAATCAGGAGTTAAAATTGGCATGTAGCAAAAGTAATGCTGTGGTTGTTATGGGAGATTTCAACATGCAGGTAGACTGGGAAAATCAGGTTGGTACTGGACCCCAAGAAAGGGACTTTGTAGAGTGCCTTTGTGATGGATTCTTAGAACAGCTTGTATTGGAGCCTACCAGGGAGAAGGCAATTCTGGATTTAGTGTTATGTAATGAATCGGATTTGATAAAGGACCTCGAGGTTAATGAGCCATTAGGAGGCAGTGACCATAACATGGTCAGGTTTAATTTACAATTGGAGAGGGAGAAGGGTAGATCAGAGGTGTTAGTGTTGCAGTTGAATAAAGGGGACTAGGGGGCCACGAGGGAGGAGCTGGCCAAAGTTGACTGGAAAGATACACTAGCAGGGATGACAGTGGAACAAAAATGGCAGGTATTTCTAGGAATAATACAGAAGGTGCAGGATCAGTTCATTCCTAGGAGGAAGAAAAATTCCAAGGGAAGAAAGGGAAGACCATGGCTGACAAGGGACGTCAGGGACAGTTTAAAAATTAAAGCGAAGAAGTACAACGTAGCAAAGATGAGCAGGAAGCAAGAGGATTGGGTAATGTTTAAAGAACAACAGAAGGTAACCAAAAAGACAATACGGGAAGAAAAGATGAGGTACGAAGGTAAGCTACAGAGTGAACTGTGAGGAGGATGCTATGAGAATGCAGGGTGACTTGGACAGGTTGGGGGAGTGGGCAGATGCATGGCAGATGAAGTTTAATGCGGATAAATATGAGGTTATCCACTTTGGTAGCAAAAACAGGAAGGCAGATAACTATCTAAATGGCATCGTTGGGAAAAGGGGAAGTACAACGGGATCTGGGGGTCCTTGTTCATCAATCTATGAAAGTAAGCATGCAGATACAGCAGGCAGTGAAGAAAGCGAATATAGGTTGGCCTTTATAACAAGAGGAATCGAATATAGGAGCAAAGAGGTCCTTCTGCAGTTGTACAGAGCCCTAGTGTGGCCACACCTGGAGTATTGTGTGCAGTTTTGGTCCCCTAATTTAAGGAAGGACATTCTTGCTATTGAGGGAGTGCAGCGTCGGTTTACAAGGTTAATTCCCAGGATGGCGGGACTGTCATATGCTGAGAGAATGGAGCAGCTGAGCTTGTACACTATGGAGTTTAGAAGGATGAGAGGACATCTCATTGAAACATATAAGATTGTTAAGGGTTTGGACACGCTAGAGGCAGGAAACATGTTCCCGATGTTGGGGGGGTCCAGAACCAGGGGCCACAGTTTAAGAATAAGGAGTAAGCCATTTAGAACGGAGATGAGGAAACACCTTTTCTCACAGAGAGTGGTGAGTCTGTGGAATTCTCTGCCTCAGAGGGCGGTGGCGGCAGGTTTTCTGGATGTTTTCACGTGAGAGCTAGATAGGGCTCTTAAAAATAGTGGAGTCAGGGGATATGGGGAGAAGGCAGGAACGGGGTACTGATTGGGGATGATTTGCCATGATCACATTTAATGGCGGTTCTGGCTCGAAGAGCCGAATGGCCTACTCCTGCACTTATTGTCTATTGGACTTGTCCACCAAGGTTCCTCTGTTCCTCTATCTTCCCAGCAGTTCTATTATTCAACATATACACCCTAGCCTTGTTAGTCCTGCCAAAATGCATCACCTCACATATATCGGGATTAAATTTCATCTGCAATTGCTTTGCCCACCTTATCAACTCATCATTATCATTTAGTACCTAAGACTACCCTCCACAGTAGCAACAACACAATTTTCAGGTCACCTGTAAGCTTACTAATTGCATCTCCTACATTCACACCCAAATCATTAATAGTTATAACAATCATAGCACAGAGGGTCGACTTCATGGAGCCATTCAAAATTACGACAAAGAACAAGGCTATTCAGTGATGATATCCACACTGATACAGCCTGGACAATAATCAATGGGCAATAAGTCTTAGGTTTGCCAACAAAGCCTAAATTGTCAACAATAACCAAATAAAAACTAAACTAACATTCAATAACTTCCTTGTCCCCGTCATGTCTTAAACCTCAGAGGCTGGTGAAACACAATTTGATGGTCTGGCATGAGCTATTTTCTCTATTCTCTGTTGCCTACAAGCCCATGAAAAATCCAAATGTTCTTGATTGGAAAATTTGTATTTCTAATGTGTGGGAGCTAGTGGGAATATGCAGAAGGATGGGATAATTTGGTAAAACCTGCCAAATGATTCTATCGAAAGCAGATGCTTGAATCAGCCACTCATTAAATTGAAAAAACAATAACACTGTATCAAGCCAGAAAAACAAAATGCAAAAGCAACCCAAAAAATGAAAGCGTCTCTGGTTGAAATCCAGGGAAGCAATGTAATTCTTAGAAAAATAGGTCATTGGTTTCAAAAGTGAGTCCAGTGGTGATTTAAAATGGCACGTATCATGAATTGTGGAAAATGATAGGAAATTAGTTTGTGATCTTGGCTCAATTAACAGTGCCATGCATCAGAGACTATTTATTTAGACTTACTACCAACTGGAAATTTCAACTCATTCCTGCACACACATGATTTTAGAACAATCATTAATAATAGCTAGAAAGGTGATGAGTGCAGCAGTTACTCGAGCTAGCAAATGATGAAGTTGATGGTGGACATCCCTATATCACCAGCATTCTGTTTTGAAAGTGAAATTAAGCCAAGTTTGATGAGGTTACTTTTTGGAAATAAAATATTTAATGAAAACTTTTTTTTATAACTGTCACCGTGACTGATTAGAGCATATTTTATGATGTCTACATTTTGGGAATTTCAATGATTTGTAGATTTCTTGATAACATTGCATAAGTTCACAACACCATGTTATGCAAATAATCCCAATAAATATAATAGTAAGCATGAAATCTCATTAAAAAATACAGAAAACCTCAATTTATAGCTCATACAAATGGACGTAGAAAATAAACACCCCTCTTACCCCACCTCCTGCCTTTGTTATCATGAAAAATTCATAATGTTAGCCAAGTATGTTTTGCAACACACGAGGAATTTGATTTGCCAAACAGTCATACCAATAAAAAGCAACAAATCACACAAAATACATTTTAACATAAACATCCACTAGTGACTCCTCCACATTCTTCACTGTGATGGAAGGCGAAACAAAAGTTCAATCTTTTCTCTTCTTTGTTCTCCCGTGGTTGGGGGCCATGAGCCTTCTGTTGACGGGACGATCTTGGCTCCCATAGCTGGTGTTCGGGCCCTCCACGTCGGAGCGATCAAGCTCCCGCATCGGGGGGGATTTCAGTTACCCCGTGCCAGGCAATCAGAACACAGGTCGGGGCTAGTCGAACCTCTGGCGATTTTGGAGCTTCCCGACTGCGAGACTACCCGAGACTGCGAGTTCCTCGATGTTGAAATCCCAGGCAAGGTATCGCAGGCTCCGATGGTAAGTCCACGGCCCCGCGGTGGGGCTCAAAGTCAGTCTCGAGCAAGGCTGCCAGCTCCATGATGTTAGGTCGCAGAGCGACCAGAGATACGATCTGAAAAGCAATCGCATCTCCAGCAAAGTAAGAGATTGAAAAAAGTTTCCACCAGCCCACCCCCCACCTAAATCAAACCAGAGAACATTAACACCCAGTGGTTTAGCCTTTATGTATAGGATTTTGGGTTTAGGTTTAGGGTTCAAGTTTATCGTTGTCAGATGTATTGATGGAAAATGGAAGCCTTGCTTGAGTCTGGCAACGTATTAATTATGAATACATCAAAGATTAGAGACCTGTTGCAATTACATCAATCCTTCATATCTGGAAAATTAAGAACATTATGTCTCCCTGTCTAAGGAAAGTGATGCACAACATTGGCACTCCAAATTGATTCCTGGGATAGGAGATTGCTCAAACAAAGAAAAGTTAAGAAGGCTAGGCTTATACTTGCTTGAATGTAAAGAAGTATACAAACAATGAACTAGCAGGACGACAAGCGCAGGAGAGGGGTGGAGAGTGGACTCCCATATATCGGCGAGACCAAGCAGAGACTGGGCGATCATTATGCTGAACGCCTACGCTCAGTCCACCTCCTGGTCACCAAGCATGCGATCTCCTGGTCACCAAACATTTTAACTCTCCTTCACATTCCCATACTGACCCTTCACTGACCTTTCTGTCCTGGGCCTTCTCCACTGTCAGAGTGGCTAGTCCCATTTGCTTGTGTTTTGCTCATAGACCTGTAAACCTCTTCTATCCACGTACTTGACCAAATGTCTTTTAAACATTTTATCAACCCTTGCAGTTTCCTAAGGCAGCTCATTTCATACTACCACCACCCTCTGCATGAAAAAGATTGCCACTCGGCTCCGCTATTAATCTTTCCCTTCTCACCATTCCTTCTCAGTTCCAATCCTGGGAAAACAACTGTAACCATCTACTTTACCTACACCCCTCACGATTTTATAAATCCAATTAAAATCATCTTCAGCCTCATTCACCTGAGGAAAAGTCGCTGTCTATCCAATCTCTCTTATAACTCAAGCCCTCCATTCTCGATAACATCCGTGTCAATCTTTTTCTATCTCTTTTTCCCATCCCGTGACACAAATCAATTCTAAATGAAATCATATCATATCTATAAACTTTTAAAACTCTGTGTGTGTGTGTGTGTGTGTGTGTGTGTGTGTGTGTGTGTGTGTGTGTGTGTGTGTGTGTGTGTGTGTGTGTGTGTGTGTGTGTGTGTGTGTGTGTGTGTGTGTCATTTTGCCTTGGAAACGTATTTCCTCGAAAACCAGATGCAAAAACGCGGAGATTTTTACATATTTCGGTAGGGATTTAACTTATGATTTCAGAAATCAACTCCTCTCTTAATTCTGTCAATTATTTCCCATGATTTTGAATAAAGTTGTTCACAAAACTCACTTTAAAAAAAATAATCGCCGCTTGCCAGCTGCTGACGTCACAATGTCCACATGCCCACCAATCGAAGCCTACCTGCCTCCTGGCCCCGCCCCCCGCCCCGCTACTGTGGATTATGCTGCTGCTATCAATGCGCATGCGCAGTTTTCCATGAGGCACATTACTCCACGCACCCCCCCCCCATTCTTTAAAAGGCACAGAAAGAACAAGAACATTCTGCAGCAAAAATCCTACAGCTCCGCTTCGCTATAGGATCTTTGTTCTGCAGATCGCGAGGTTAGCGGCGCCCACGCGCTGAAGAGGTTTTTTTTTCGCTGCCCATGCAACTTGTCAATCCATGCTCCTCCTCCCCCCCCCGCCCGCCCACTCACTCTTGGCTTTTTAAAAAATGTTTTTCAGAAAATGTATTGGTTGTAAAGCGTTTGCAAATTTGTTGCTAATGGTTGCAACAGTTTTCAGATGGATAAAGTGTGAATGAACATTTTATTAGATCAGGACTGTGTTTAATTGCAAAATTGGCGCTCATTCCGTGACTTCTGCTTAGTGGCAAGATAGCGCCGATGACGTCATTTCCGGTTAGCGGCAAGATGGCATTGAGTGCGTCATTTCCAGTTCGTGGCAAGATGGGGCTGACTGCAGAAGACACAGAGTGAAGATGTCGTTGAATAATTCAAGAGCTGCTACTGCTCTGTCTTTGGTAAGTGTGTTTGTTGGACGTTATTTAAAGCATGTTTTTGCTTCAGCAGCAGCCTCTACAGGCTTTAAACGTTTGAATATTTTGGTTTACACACTGTATGTTTACCACGTTCTGCAGTTACTTGGCATTTTAGTATTGGTTGTGTGAGTGTGTGAGTGTGTGTGTTTTTTTCAGAAAATGTATTGGTTGTAAAAAGTTTGCAAATTTGTTTCTCTTGGCTTTAAAAATGGTTGCAACAGTTTTCAGATGGAATAAAGCATGAATAAACATTTTATTAGATCAGGACTGTCTTTAATTGCAAAATTGGCGCTCATTCCGTGACTTCTGCTTAGTGGCAAGATGGCGCGATGACGTCATTTCCGGTTAGCGGCAAGATGCTGCTGAGTGCGTAATTTCCGGTTTGTGGCAAGATGGCGCTAACTGCGGAAGGCACAGAGTGAAGATGTAGTTGAATAATTCAAGTGAGCTGACTGCTCTGTCTATGGTGAGTGTTTGTTGGACGTTATTTAAAGCATGTTTTTGCTTCAGCAGCAGCAGCCTCTACCTGAGGCTTTAAACATTTGAATCATTCGGTTTACACACTGTATGTTTACCACGTTCTGAAGTTACTTGGCATTTTAGTATTTGTTGTGTGTGTGAGTCTGTGTGTGTGAATTGGTGTGTGTCTGTGAGTGATTGTGTGTGAGTCTGTGCATGTGTGTGTGTGTGTCTGTGCGTGTGTCTGTGTGAGTGAGTCTGTGTGTGTGTGTGGTAGTGTGTGGCTGAGAGTCTGTGTGTGTGTGTGTGAGGTTGCACGTAAGGTCAGCGGGTAAAAGGGCTTGACGCACAGAGCTGCTCAATCCATCTGGAGGACATCGCAGCTTCCAGTATATGTTGTTAATACACAAAACGTGTACTTTCTTACCTGTTAAAAAACACCAAAATGGTTTTGGTTTCTAAAAAGTTTCAGAAGTGATAAATCTGGCTGTAAAATTTTAAAATCGCCCATCGTTCTGAAATGGGTTTTTACATGCAAAATGAAAACGCTTCTGAAGCTAAATTTATCATTAAAAAAATCTCCAGATTTACGAGTGGTGTGTGGAAAAGTAACTTTTCCATCATTATGCTATTGAGATGTATATTTTGGCTAATAATAAAATGGCCTGACAGCTTAAACATATTTTCAATATCCTGAGGTTGTTTATGTCCAATTGACAGCTAACAATTTTGCCATTCCTTGGCTTGCATCTGAGTAAATTGTAATTTAAAACCCACGTATGGTTTGCGATTTTTTAATGATAAATTTAGCTTCAGAGGCATTTTCTTTTTTGATGAAAAAACCCACGAGAACCATGGGTGATTTTAAAATTTTACAGCCAGATTTATCACTTCTGAAACTTTTTAGATGCCAAAGGAATCAAGAAAAAACACAAATAATGCCTTACTGTTGATGAAGTGCAGTGAGCAAACGCGATAATCCAATGTTTACAATCTCGATATCGGTACGGCCAATGTTCGCCAAGCACTTTAGCTGTTGTAGTCCCTTCAGCTCTCGCTTCTATCTACCATCATTTCTCCTCACTTTTGGAATTCTGAAGTAGAATAAATGTCTCTCACGCTTATCCCCATTTCCATAATTATTTAGTGCAAATATTGACCATTTCGGCGGGTTTTAATGGGCTCGCTATGATGGTAACAATGGTAAGTGCTTACCTGCAGTTCATCACGTGTACTCCAGTTGGCGTAGCATAGCAACAGTATGGGTCACGCGTCGTGACCCAACTGCCGTGCAACCTACCTATATATGTGTGTGTGTGAGAGTGTGTGTGTGTGAGAGTGTGTGTGTGAGAGAGTGTGTGTGTGTGTGTGTGTGTGTGTGTGTCTGTGTGAGTGTGTGTGTGTGTGTGTCTGTGTGTGTGAGTGTCTGTGTGTGTGTGTGTGTGTGTGAGAGTGTGTGTGTGTGTGAGAGTGTGTGTGTGTGAGAGTGTGTGTGTGAGAGTGTATGTGTGTGTGAGTGTCTGTTTGTGTGAGTGTCTGGGTGAGGTGGAGGGTGTGTGTGTGATCAACAAGTAACAAATAGTACAAAGAATATAGTCTTTCGTAGTTCAGAGCTTATTCGTTATGTTTAATAGCCTGATGGCTCAGGAAGAAGCTGTTCCTCAATGTGGATGTTCCAGCTTCCAGATTACAAAAGTTGGATGTGACTCCAGTAGTTGGGCATAAGTCAGTCAGTCCACAAGCCGTGATTCAGTCTGTCAGTCCAGGGGCCATGAGTGAATTAGTCAGTCGGTCGGTCCAGAGACCATGAGATAATCCCAAGGCAGTCAGTGAGTCCAGAGGCCATGAGTAGGTCGCCCCCCCCCCCCTTAAAATCCCCCACCTCAAGACACTGCCCTCCGCCTGGCTATAGGATGCTCCCCCTCCTGAAGCTGACCACGAGAGCCCCCACCTGATGCCGTCCCCCTCCCTCGACTGCAGGACGTCTGCCAACCCCCACCCCACCCCGAAAGCCCCCGCCTCAAAAAAATGTTTTGCACAAATTCTTCAGTGAGGCCAGAGGATTGAGAATTACAACAAAAGAATGGAATTCTTTTATTTGCCACAACCAAGAAATGGAAGGATGCACCTTGATGATGACAATCCAGAATTGCTGCAGGAATTGCAATACGATTGAACTGAACAACAGCAATTTGTTGAGGAGAATGGGCCTCTGCTGAATGCTGAGCAGAGAACAGTGTATGCACTCAATTTAACAGGTAAAGATATTCCCCTTCAACAGACCCAATTCCCCATTCAATCAGGTTTTGCTATGACGATCCATAAAGCACAAGGACAAACAATGCAGAAGGTGTTGATGTACCTCGACAAACCGGTATTTAAGCATGGAAAACTATATGTGTCTCTTAGCCAAGGAAAGATGAAGGGAAATATCAAAGTTTTCATGGAACAGACCAAGAATGTTGTCATTAAAAGCGTGTTTCGTTGAATGATGACTTCTGAGATAAATTCTCAGATTTTCTTTGTTAAAATTTGACTGCTCAATCTCTGTATATTAAAATTGTCTTTTTTTTATCAACAGGAGCGGTGACTGAATGAACTGCCACCACACCAGCCGTGAGTGACTGCACTGCCAGCCCATCAGCCCTGAGTAAGTGAACTGCCAGCCCAGCAGCTGTAAGTGACTGAACTGCCACCACACCAGCTGTGAGTGACTGCACTGCCAGCCCACCAGCCCTGAGTAAGTGAACTGCCAGCCCACCAGCCGTGAGTGACTGCACAGCTAGCCCACCAGCCATGAGTAAGTGAACTGCCAGCCTACCTGCTGTAAGTGACTGAACTGCCAGCACACCAGCCGTGACCACACTGCCAGCCAACCAGCCATCAGTAAGTGAACTGCCAGCCCACCAGCCATGACTCACTGAACTGCCAGCCCAATTGTCCATTCAGTTCACCCTCACCCCCTTCTCTCTCACAGAGTCTGTCACCAGTTTTGGGCAGAATTTCTGGCAGTTTCACAGCTGCCAGCCTGCCAGGTCTGAGTGACTGTACTGCCAGGCCTCAGTGACTGAACTGCCAGCCCAAGAATCCATTTGGACCACAATGTCCATACTAGCCCTCTGGATGCCAGTCCCTTCGGCCCACAACACCCATACTAGCACAACAGAAAGCCCTCCCCCCCACTGGCCAGCAATGTGGGAATAGGTGGAGAGGTGGAATATTGCGTTGGGTGACCAGCCCTCCCGTGTGATGCTGGAACTTTTCATCAGGCAAATGAGGCTGGGGTGATTTTACATGGATTTATAAAATTGTGAGGGGTGTAGGTAAGGTTGATGATTACAGTCATTTTCCCAGGATTGGAGCTGAGAAGGGCAGGTGAAACACTCAGCAAATTGGACAGTATCTGTGGAAAGAAAGTAATAAATGCAGTTTATTTTACCACAGATGCTGAGCATGTCCAGCATCCAGTGTTTAGGTTCAATAAATCAGCACGTGGACTATGTTTAGTAATGTCAAATGAGTAAAATAGTAATGTTTTCGTCCCGCCCAAAATATGCCAGGTTATCTAAGTGTCACTTGACAACATGCGCAAGGGCGGTGCGACGCGGAACTCTATGTCGGAGGCCCGGCGGTTCCGGGGGGTGGGGGTTGCGGGTGGGACTCTTTATTCGGCAGCACAAAGGCGGCCGCTCCGTTTCTCTGACGAAGCCACGTTTGAGCTGGCGGGCAACACTCAGCGATGACAGGAGTGAGGGGGAGGGCGATCCGAGGACACGCCAGTAACGATTAGAGGAGATCAAAACAACTACCTGTGGATGGAGTAGCTTCGGGAGGGGGCGGGGGGGGGGTTGTTCGAGTGATGAGGTCGCTGTTGCAGCTGACAGTCGGTGCCTAGCCGGCGCGAGGGTGACCGTTAGGGGCTCGTGAGGCTGCGGTTACCTGGGCCGTTGTCACGTGAGGGGCGGGGCGGGGCTCGGCTCGGCTCTCAGCGCGAGCACAGGTGCAGAGCCAGCGAAGCAAGTTGATGGCCACCGCCGTACCTGCATGATGTAGGACAATTCTCGGCAACCGAGCCAAGCCTTGCAACATAATGCGAGAGGAGTTTATCACATGCGAGTCCCGGGTGAATGTGGGGTTGGGCTTGGCAGCGGCCGCTGGCATCGGACTTATGTACCTGGCGTACAAGAAAGGGTGGGGGAAGAGGACCTCCAGCAATAGACGTGTATTTTCCTTGCATGATCTGGACCCAAAATGCTCAAGACCACGATGTAACGAAGGTGAGCGATGAAGTTGGATGGGTTATTGTCGGTGTTACTTAATGTGCCATCAATGTCCTTTTCAGCAAACTCTACCCGTTGGGTTTATGCAGTTAACCCACCTTCCTCCTTTGCCCTCTCCGCATCAAACTACCATAACATTGTATTCGCTGCGCATTGCATAAAATTTTTTGGGGTAGTCACAAAATGCTGGAGTAACTCAGCGGGACAGCATTGTTTTTAGGTGCAGCTTTGTTTTATGGAAAATTGTCGCCTCCTGGAGAGTGGTGACTATTATATTGACCTTCATAATTTTCATGAGTTTTTCAACCTCAGTTTGAAGTAGAGGTATAATCAGAGATTGGAATTTTCAACATTGGGTTAGCCAATTCAGTAAGATCTAAAGAACACCTGTAAATAAATGATACCCAGCAACTTTTTTTTATCAGCCAAATACATGGCTAAGAAGATTCAGAACGGTGTTGGTGCTCTTGAATATTATGTTGTAAATCTGTTAGGATTAAGAATCCAATGGTTATAAAGTAGTGGGTCAGTCGGTAGCTTGAGATTTAGTTTCTGTCAGTACCCTCATGACTTGAGCCCTGATCCAATGTCACAATGAGTGATGAGTGGATATGATAATCTTCCTTCATTTGACCACGTTTGGTTTGAAGAAAAATGTTGTTAGTAAGATTCTTTCTTCTTCCTCCACGAAACTGCAAACTGGTGAAAGGCCTTTTTTGTTAGGTTGCTTAGGTGGTAAGTGGTTTGTTTGTTGTTTGTTGGAACATCCATGCATGAAGTGGATTTGGCCCAAATTAATCAGGATCCTGATTAAGCTCCTGATTAGGATCCTGATATCCTCTCCAGTTCTCATTTTAGTTAAACATTTCACTGATAACTGGCTGGATAATTTGAGATGATCAATTCCATTAGCAAAAAAGCAATGTAGGACTTGAGTGTGGCAGTAAAAGGGGAAGTTCCATTCATCCCCATTCACAGACACATTCTGCTCAGCAGACGTTTATACCATTGGCATTTATTTTGTTGATTTATCTATACAATGAAAGGTGGATGTAATGCACTGAATTGTTTTGTGCTCTGAGCAAGTTCTTTTGTGTCACTTCAGACAAAATTCATTATTGATGATCTTTGTGATTACAGTAACGTGATCAGCTGTTGAAAAACAACCTATATGTGACCAATAAATCATTGACTCGGGAGGAAATTTTCCATCAATTGGCCAGTTCTACTCAGCAGTTTCTTACAGATCATTAATAATTAGTAATGGACAAGTGATGTCTGAATGCAAATTATGCAATATGGCTAACAAACCTAAGTGACTGTTTTAACCCTTCGGATTTGCTCCGTGATTGTAAAATTTCAGTAACTTACAATTCCTTGCACATTACTGATGATATTAAGCCTGTTATATTTTTGGTGAAAGATGTGCAAGTAAATAAGCATGGTCTTTTCTAAGGCTTGTTTACATTGAGCAAAGCCATTCCATATGAAGATAGACACAAAATGCTGAAGTAACTCAGCGGGACAGGCAGCATCTCTGGAGAGAAGGAATGGGTGAAGTTTCGGGTCGAGACCCTTTTTCAACCTGAAACGTCACCCATTCCTTCATTCCAGAGATGCTGCTTGTCCCGCTGAGTTACTCCAGCATTTTGTGTCTATCTTCGATGTAAACCAGCATCTGCAGTTCTTTCCTACACATTCTATATGAATATGCCACATCTACAATTGCAATCTGGTCACTGGTCACACATCCAATCTCTGCCACAAGTAGTTGGGCCATGTTCATTGGCTATATTTAAGAGGGAGTTAAGCTAATGGGATCGGAGAAAGCAGCGGGATACAGTTGGTGATCAGCCATATCATATTGAAGCAGGCTCGAGGGCCGAATGGTAATTTCTATGTTCTTCGCGTCCCAAAGTTGGGGAATCAAAGACCAAAGCAGCCAGTGGGTTATGTGCCCTTCAGGCTGGGTTATTGCCCTTTCTTTCATCTCCAACATCTCATAAATTTAGAGAATTGGATTCGCATCAAAACATATCTCAAAACAATTGAGACTAAATGATCTAGAAAAGGAAATCAATGCTGATAACTCCTGGCTGTAGTGTGGATGATGTGCTTAATTTTACTTCGGAGTCACGTGAGTGACTACGTGAAGATCCTGCCAGGACGCATGCGTGTCATATCGTTTATCGCATTGCGTTACGGTTGGCAGGGTGGACGTGATGCTCCTGCTAGCGGCAGACCTGAAGGTAAGTTTTTAAAAAACTTGTTCAGGTTTTATATCTTCTTGCAGGAACCTCTACTTAGAGGCCCTGCTAAAAGTCCGGGGCGAAGTCGGGACGGAGGGGGGACCCCAGTCACGAATTTCAGGGAATCCCGGGTATGACCTCGGGGAATCCCGCCCACGGACCAAGGCGCTCGGAAGACCGCGGAATACGGGTAGCAGGTTGGCGGTGAATTCACCTTTGAAGCAACGGCTTCATATTGGTGGAGAACCCGCTCGGAAGAATTCGGGTAGCAGGCGGTGGTGAATTCGCCTTTTGAGCTGATGGTGGTGGAGCCAGTGGCCTTATGTTAATGCCTGGAGAACCCGTTTGGAAGACAGCGGAATACGGGTAGCGGGCGGCGGTATGCCGCCTTTCGAGCTGCTGGCAGTAAAACCAGCGGCTTCATATTGGGGGGGGGAAGCCCCGACTGGCAAACATCGCGGCGAAGCCCTGCTATAAGGGACCGTGGAGGAAATCCAGGTTATAGCAACAGGAATCAAAGCTCGGGGGAGAAAAAACCCGACAATGAAAGGACCACAGAGGGAATCCCGGCTGCAACAACTACGACCACGAGACCAGGCTCGGGAGGAGCGTTGCCCCCGCAGCAGAAGGTTTAAACCAGGACATACAGGTAAATTCTTTACTCTAAGTTCGTTTTGTGTTATTTTTGTGAGAATATGTTACAGGAAAGGAACCATGGACTAAGTCCAAATGGACCGCATCCAGACTGACTGCGGAGGACCGAGGAAGTGCGGGCAGTCAGCAGCGGTAGGCTGCACCTGGATCGCTATTCAATCAGCAGTCTCCGACCTGGCACCTGCACAGTCAGAATCGACACCGTAGACTGGCGGGAAGGCCAAGCAGGTCGGACAGGCCCGAAGACTCGGACGAGTCGGGCTGTGAAGACTCACTGCCGGTGGGGGCGACTGTGATCGCATATCCTGCATGGAGCGGTTGATGGAGCAGATGCTACAATGTGACATGCTCATGTAGTCTAGTCACCATGGGGTCCTAGGACGCCCATTGCCGAACCTTATTGAGGGCTGCGTAATGCATCTCCCTCGACAAAGGGGAGCATTAGGAGTCACTTCTGGGCTGACTCTGGACAGTGGTTTGGCTGAAGATACCTCAAGTGTGTTGGGGGTGCAGGAACAACACAACCAGCAGCAGGAGCAGGATGTGAATGACAACTACCAAATACCCAGCACCAGGGAACTGTGTTTCTCTCAGTGTCCCTTCGGTGAACAGCTATCTGGGGTATACTGCCATTTGGGCAATCTGTTGAAACAAGTCAAGAAGCTCGATGAGGGCTGTTGGGCTCATGAAGGCCACATCATCACGCAAGACCTGACATCTCCGACGGCAGCACCCCTACGCACCCACCAGCAAATCACTGAATCTGGTGAAAGCTTGAAGGCCGTACAACCAGGACAAAGGTCTTTTTTAGGCCCAGAACGGCCTTCCTGGAAGATGCGCCAACCCCGTACTCGAGGTCCTCTACCTCCCAGGAGCAGGTGCAAAAATCATGCACACATGATTAAGGCAGCTCCTGGGTCGGGTTGCATAAGTCCTTCCATTCGGATAACGGTATGGAGCCACATCGATGATGTCTCCTGTCACGGATACAAGTTGGTAATATTTAAACTGGTTTGAATATTTATACTGGTTTGGGATAACATAAGATTATTTTATACTGCACAACAGGTATGGTTGGAGTTGCCTTTCAAGGCAGGCTCACAATTACAGCCTCAACCCAAATGTGCAGAATAGACATTTTTGAATAACTTCCATGTGATCATTTCCGCTCATAGGGTTCGGAGATATTTGAAATTTAACTGGATGAGGCAATGATACACTCAGAGCGCGGCAAAATGGGCTAACTTCAGTTCCTAGATTATTTACCAAATCACTACAATCAGTGCTTCGGCTGCACAGGGCTAACAAATAAGTATTATGGTCAATCTGGATGATATTGAACATACTGCATTTTACTAAATTTGCCTTATCAGCCACATAGCTATATTTGAGAAATTGGGTTTCTCATCCGTCCAGTTAAATTTAAATTAAGTTGATACCAACTGAAACTATTGATTATTGGGATACTATTAATCCATTTATTTGTCTGGGATTCCGCTCGGAGACAAAGATTAGACCTCTGCTATTCCCAGCTGAAACTATCAAAGTCACAATGGTGGACGAACAGTATTCAGCGTTGCTCCACTAAACCTCCCATCCGTAAATCGTCACTCATTTCCAAACTGATGCTATTGCTCAAAGATGGGAAATTTATTAATACCATCTCTAGTTACGGAGGCAGATGGGATTAGCATGAGTTGTCAATTGTTCAGTCATGGTATCAACTTCCAATGGACACCAGGTGCATTCTGTGCATTAAAGGGTGTGTGAATATGCATAATCTGCATGCACAAGTCTAAGGTGATACACTTTGGTGTTGGTATGTGTTAATCACAAGGGTACAATCAAATCAAAGTATCCGGTGATAGTTTTACCTTACCGCATTTAGCAATGGTATATTATCATGCAAAATCAATGACAACACAGAATGAATGTGCGATCACAAAGTATTTAATGACATTGTGGATCGATGGAACACTAACGATCCAGGCTCAATCACCAGTTGCAAAATGCGAGGCATATCAGTGGCGAAGGGTGCATTCTCGCTACACTAGAGAGGAATGTTCTTTTATGTCTTCCTCCATTTGGCCTCGTAAGACGGGTCTTGCAAAATTCAGCAAGATTCCTGCTTCCGGCATTTTCATAGTGCCTGCCTGGGTTATATACCCATGGTTCCCGCTGATGAGCATAAAATGAGCATAAAACCTTACATGGTTATTTCTGAACACAAAAAAGATGCTGGTTCAGTTGTGATGTTGAAACCATCCTCTGCATGATATAATCAATTCATTGACTTACAGACTCTGAGAGACCGTTCTTGCGGCTCGGGTTGTCAAACCTAAAGCATTGGGAGTGCTCACTGCAGATTGCAGGGATAGCACCAAATAGCAGCATTGCTCATAGGAGATGGGAAGTATTGTTTATGCTTCTTTACGTTTAACTCGGCACGGATGACTGATACTTTGAAATTCAGTTTAATGGGATTATAACATTAAGTTAAAGTTCCATTTACTGTGCCTGAAGTACCTCCTCATCATTTGGCTGCGGGGAACAATAACCACTCTCTGACCTCTAGATTATGAAGGGTTTCGTCAACTTTAAACCTCCCAAGCCTAGGGACGCAGAGATATGGGTTGTTAACATTGTGCTACGTCACTTCGCCAACGGGCACCAGCAACATCCCTGTCCTTGGTCAAACTCACTTACTAGTGGTTATGCCATGGCACTGAGTACAGCGCTACGGGTCCAGTCATTGCTACACTGGATAGGATGATCGTATCTGCGGGCTCTATTAAACATGTTTTGTTTATGATTAGT
This sequence comes from Leucoraja erinaceus, assembly GCF_028641065.1. Lineage (NCBI taxonomy): Eukaryota > Metazoa > Chordata > Chondrichthyes > Rajiformes > Rajidae > Leucoraja > Leucoraja erinaceus. The sequence goes on from NC_073385.1 coordinate 60,235,715, forward strand.
TAAGCATAGGGACAGGGACATAAGACCAAACTAGATGTTGCATATCCCATGGACCTTGGGTTGTGTGTGATCACGCATCTATACCAGTATGTCAAGGTTCCTAAGAGCCTTATAGACTCTGAATAGCAATATTGTTAGTTACATAAAACCTCGTTATAAGGAATCGCTACAAACCTCCAGGGGGTTAAATGGGTCTGGCATATACCGGAGTGAACATTGACATTTTGAGTCTCACTCCACCAGGACCGCTATACCTCAGCTATACCTAGCGGCTGCAGGATGGTCAAACTAACGATCTGTCCAAATATTCAGAATAAATCCATTGCCAGATCCGGGGTATTTGCTAACTCTATGTTAGGTCTGTTTCATAACTTCTTCCCGGTTGAGGGAGGTTACTATTGCCACTATTGTTCATTAATAGCATCAACATGTCTATATCTATGTCATGTCTGAATGCATTATTAATGTTCACTCATCATTAGCCTACTGATGCAGTGTATGACGCCTGGACTCGTTTCCACGCATGAAATCACAGAGCTTTAAAATCTTCACGTAGTCACTCGCGTGACTCCGAAGTAAAATAGTAAGATTAAACGAGAACTTACCAGTTTGAAGTTTGATCTTTATTTTATGAAGAGTAACGTTGAGGGATTACGTGCCTTCCACGTCCAACCCTCGATCATAAAGTTCAACTGGTATCCTATTTCTCTAATCTTACTATGTTCAGCTCACTTACTGTTATCTGTGATTTCACACCGCTGCTTTGAAGATTGACACGCATGCGTCCTGGCGGGCCCAATCCCCAACGATCATCATAATAAAGTTCAACTGGTATCCTATTTCTCTTTAATCTTACTATGTTCAGCTCACTTACTGTTATCTGTGATTTCACACCGCTGCTTTGAAGATTGACACGCATGCGTCCTGGCGGGATCTTCATGTAATCCCTCAACGTTACTCCTCATAAAATAAAGATCAAACTTCAAACTGGTAAGTTCTCGTTTAATCTTACTATTTATTGTTGTATCTTGTCTTTGCTCTTTATTATATCTACAGCTCTGGAGTTTACCTGGCCATGTGGATTGTGGCTTGTTTCAAGACAATCAATTCCAGGCAATTATTGCCCCAGCTGTTCATGTTGGATTCAGGCCCAACTGTTCAGTTACAGAACTTGGCACAACTTTGATTTGAACAAAATAATTGAATTCCCAAACAAATTAAAAGTAGCTGTTCTTAACTTAAAGCCAACGCTAATCATATGTAAAATAAGAAGTTCAATTCCTATACTTGTATGTGCCTACAGTGGCTTGCAAAAGTTTTCATACCCTTGAACTTTTCCACATTTTGTCACATTACAACCACAAACGTGAATGTATTTTATTGAGATTTTATGGGATAGACCAACACAAAGTGGTGCATAATTGTGAAGTGGAAGGAAAATTATACATGGTTTTCAAATTTTTTTACAAATTTAATAACTGAAAAGTGTGGCGTGCAAAGGTATTCAGCCCCCCTGAGTCAATACTTTGTAGAACCACCTTTCGCTGCAATTACAGCTGCAAGTCTTTTGGGGTATGTCTCTACCAGCTTTGCACATCTAGAGACTGAAATCTTTGCACATTCTTCTTTGCAAAATAGCTCAAGCTCAGTCAGATTGGATGGAGAGCATCTGTGAACAGCAATTTTCAAGTCTTGCCAGAGATTCTCAATTGGATTTAGGTCTGGACTTTGACTGGGCCATTCTAACACATGAATATGCTTTGATCTAAACCATTCCATTGTAGCTCTGGCTGTATGTTTAGGGTAGTTGTCCTGCTGGAAGGTGAACCTCTGCCCCAGTCTCAAGTCTTTTGCAGACTCTAACAGGTTTTCTTCCAAGATTGCCCTGTATTTGGCTCCATCCATCTTTCCATCAACTCTGACCAGCTTCCCTGTCCCTGCTGAAGAAAAGCATCCCCACAGCATGATGCTGCCACCACCATGTTTCACAGTGGGCATGGTGTGTTCAGGGTGATGTGCAGTGTTAGTTTTCCGCCACACATAGCGTTTTGCATTTAGGCCAAAAACTTCAATTTTGGTCTCATCTGACCAGAGCACCTTCCTCCACATGTTTGCTCTGTCCCCCACATGGCTTGTGGCAAACTGCAAACGGGATTTCTTATGGCTTTTTTTCAACAATGGCTTTCTTCTTGCCACTCTTCCATAAAGGCCCAATTTGTGGAGTGCACGACTAATAGTTGTCCTGTGGACAGATTCTCCCACCTGAGCTGTGGATCTCTGCAGCTCCTCCAGAGTTACCATGCTGCTTCTCTGATCAATGCTCTCCTTGCCCGGCCTGTCAGTTTAGGTGGACGGCCATGTCTTGGTAGGTTTGCAGTTGTGCCATACTCTTTCCATTTTCGGATGATGGATTGCACAGTGCTCCGTGAGATGTTCAAAGCTTGTGATTTTTTTTTTATAACCTAACCCTGCTTTAAACTTCTCCACACCTTTATCCCTGATCTGTCTGGTGTGTTCCTTGGGCTTCATGATGCTGTTTGTTCACTAATGTTCTCTAACAAACCTCTGAGGCCTTCACAGAACAGCTGTATTTATACTGATATTAGATTACACACAAGTGGACTCTATTTACTAATTAGGTGACTTCTGAAGGCAATTGGTTGCACAGGATTTTATTTAGGGGTATCAGAGTAAAGGGGGCTGAATACTTTTGCACGCCACACTTTTCAGTTTTTTATTTGTAAAAAAATTTGAAAACCATGTATCATTTTCCTTCCACTTCACAATTATGCGCCACTTTGTGTTGGTCTATCACACAAAATCCGAATAAAATACATTTACGTTTCTGGTCGTAATTGACAAAATGTGGAAAAGTTCAAGGGGTATGAATACTTTTGCAAGCCACTGTATATACAAGCATTTATTGTGCATTATTTACTGTTCTTTAGAAGGTGGTAATGAGTCACTACCTTGAACCCCTGCAGATTTTTTTTAAAATTTGAGGTATTTTTCACCAATGCTTGGTCAGGATTTTGACCCGGCAATGATGAAGGAGTAGCATATATTTTCAAACTAGGATGGTAGGTGACTTTAAGGGGACCAGACATTGGTGGTATTCCTTTTCTTCATTAGTCAGGGCATTGAGTTTACGTCATTGAAAATATCATGAGTGGAGCCTTCTCGGTAGGCACATGCATATACTGGGAATGGAGGGATATGGATCATGTGCAGTCAGAGGAGATTAGCTTAACTTAACATGTTCCGCATGGATATTGTGGGCCAAAGGGCTTGTTCCTGTGCTGTACCATTCTAGGTTTGTGCATCTATGCCCCATGTCCTTCTGGTTGTAAAGGCCTAAGATTGGGAGGTGCTATCTGAATAGCTTGGACAAATAATATTAGTGCATTTTTTGCATGGTACAAACTGCAACTGTGGTTTAACTTAATGAAAGGAATGACCACTTTGTGCACTGAATAGTGGAGTGATCTTTGTCCTGAATTAGAACGTTTTAAGTTTCCTCAGTGCCATTGAAATTGCTCTCATCCAGACAATAGGAGAATTTTTGTCACACTTCTGACATGCCCTGTGGATAAAATAAATTTTTGGAGCATTCAGTTGGGATGTTGCTTGTTATAAGATTCTCTCCATAAATTACCGTGGTATTTGCGGTTGGTGTGGTTGAATGTTCAGTCATTGGTCATGCACAGAACCGAGCCCTGACCTTGCTAATACCTTTGAATGCTAAGTGTAGATAACTAGACTCATTCTTGTTGAGGATGATTTTAGTTAGCACTTATCTGACACAAATGCTACTTCCCTCTTATCAGGGATTATTGGATTTTACTGCATGCGAGCACAGATCGCTTCATTTGCTGTGGAGCCGTCTACATTCCACCGCATGCGGACACCGAAGTGGCACTGTCGGCCCTACACGATGTGCTATGTCGACACCAAAACAAGAACCCTGATGCAGCTATGGTGGTGGCTGGAGATTTTAATGTCAATCTCAAAAAGGTCATGCCTAACTTCTGCCAACACATGACGTGTGCCACCAGGGGGGAAAGAACTTTGGACCACTGCTACACGCCGTTCAGGAAAGGCTACAAGGCCGTTTCTCTCCCTCCTTTTGGAAAATCTAACCAGGCTGCCATTTTCATGCTGCTGGAGTATAAATAACAGATAGTACGGGAAGCGGCAGGGACGTGAAGCGGTGGTCCGACCAGTCAGAGGCCATGCTGCAAGATGCACTGAGCAATGTCGACTGGAATATGTTCCAAGCAAGTTCCATTGACGACAGTGAGTTCGCGGAAGCGGTCACGGACTTCATTGCAACAATAGCCGATAACATCGGCCCCACGGTAAGTGTCAACATCTTTCCTAATCAAAAACTCTGGGTGGACAGGTCCATTCGCGTTGCCTTGAATGCTCGCACCGATGCTTACAACTCTGGCCTGGCATCCGGCAATATGGACGACTACAAGTTAGAGTCCTACCGCCTGCGAAGGGCAGTGAAGGATGCAAAAAAAGGAAGTACAGGGACAGGATGGAGTCGCAGATGGAGCAGCAGGACACCAGAAGCCTTTGGCAGGGGCTACGAACTATAACTAACTACCGGAGCAGCCCCCCCTCAACCGGAAGTGTCAGCACCTCCCTAGCTGACGACCTGAACTCTTTTCACGCATGATTTGCGACTGGCAACATCACCCCTAGCTCGCCGGCTAACAACAACACTGCCAGCGTGCTGGCTAGGGAGGCTGGAGGGAGGTCCACCGCGGGGGATGTGCACACATTCTCGTTGTCCGAGCACGACGTGAGGAGGGCTCTGACGCGTGTGAACAGGAGGAAAGCTGTAGGCCCAGATGGTATATCTGGGCGAGTACTTGAGTCTTGTGCTACTCAGCTAGCTCCAGTGCTCACCACAATATTCAACCTCTCCCTGGCCAAGTCCGTGGTCCCTGCCTGCTTCAAAAGATCCATCATTGTACCTGTACCAAAGAATGCCTCTCCAGCTTGTTTGAATGACTGCCGACTGGTGGTCCTCACCTCGGTGGTCATGAAATGCTTCGAGAGGTTGATCAAGAACCACATCCTCCCTCGCAACATGGATCAGCTATAGTTTCGCATACTGTCCGAACAGATCCACGAACGATGCGGTCTCCCAGATTCTGCACGCCGCTCTCTCTCACCTTGACAGCCATAAGGGGTGCTATGTGAGGATGCTGGTCATTGATTTCAGTTCAGCCTTCAATACGATAGTCCCCACCAGACTTGCTGAGAAGCTGCTGGAACTGGGGCTTAACACTCCCCGGTGTGCCTGGGTCTTGGACTTTCTCACCGCCAGGCCACAGGTAGTCAAGATGGGAAGACATACATCAAACACCCTCACCCTGAACACAGGATCCCCCCCAGGGTTGCGTCCTCGGCCCCCTACTGTACTCCCTGTAGACACATGACTGCGTGGCCAGGTTCAGCTCCAACTCCATAATCAAGTTTGCTGATGACACTGTGGTCGTGGGCCTGATCTCCGATAATAATGAGAAGGCCTAGAATTAGAATTAGATTTAGAATTAGATTCCTTTATTTTCATTCAGACCTTTCGGTCTGAACGAAATTATGTTGCCTGCAGTCATACACAGAACCAATAAAAACAAAACATACAATAAACACAAATTAAACATCCACCACAGTGAGTTCACCAAGCACATCCTCACTGTGATGAAGGCAAAGTCTTAGTCACCGTCTCTTCCTTCCTTGTTCTCCCTCTGCGCTGAGGCGATCGATCCAGGCCGGAGATGCGCCCTCCAGTCCAGCGGACCTCCGTGGTGATGTCGTCGCCGCTGCCGAAAGCCGGAACGCCGTCTCCACTCCTAGACGGCCCGCCACAGCATCAGCTTCGGGCCACCGCCCCCGCTCCAGGCCGCCGCCCCAGCTCTGGGTCCCGCAGTCTCCGCTCCGGGCGGCTGCCCCAGCTCTGGGCGGCTGCCCCAGCTCCTGGTCCCGCAGTGCCCGCTCCGGCCCGCCGCTCCGGGTCCTGCAGTCTCCGCTCCGGGCCGCTGCCCCAGCTCCGGGTCGCTGCCCCAGCTCCGGGTCCCGCAGTCTCTGCTCCTGGTCCCGCAGTCTCCGCTCCGGGCGGCTGCCCCAGCTCCTGGTCCCGCAGTCTCCGCTCCGGGCCGCTGCCCCAGCTCCGGGTCCCGCAGTCTCCGCTCCGGGCCGCTGCCCCAGCTCCGGGTCCCGCAGTCTCCGCTCCAGGCCGCCGCCCCAGCTCCGGGTCCCGCAGTTTCCGCTCCGGGCCGCTGCCCCAGCTCCGGGTCCCGCAGTTTCCGCTCCGGGCCGCTGCCCCAGCTCCGGGTCCTGCAGTCTCAGCTCCGAGCCCCGCTGCATCAGCTCCAGGCCGCCGCCGAAAGCCAGAACGCCGCACCTGCAAGTCGGGCCACCGCTGCCTCAGCCCCGAAGACGGCCAGCCTCTCGTTGGTGAATCCTGGCTGGCTCTGCCTCTGGAGCCTCGGGGTCAGTCGCAGGCCGGAGGCCGCCAGCTCCGCCATTAGGCCTCAGTGCAGACGGAGGCAGAGAAGGGGGATACCACACGAAAAAGTCTCATTCCACCGAAGGAAGAGACAGAGAACATGTTTCACCCCCCCCCCCCCCCAACACAACCCAACAAACCAAAACTTAACCAAAACAAGATTAAAAAAAACAACAGAAAAAAGTAAAGACAGACGGACTGCAGGCGAGCCGCAGCTGTTAACAGCGCCGCCACTTCCGGAAGCGCCTACCGGGAGGAGGTGGCTGATCTGGCAATCTGGCGTCAGGACAACAGCCTCTTAAATGTCATAAAAACTAAGGAGTTGATTGTGGACTTTAAAAGGGCACAACATCCGAGGAAGTACACGCCACTGGAGATAAATGGGGCTACTGTGGATAGGGTGAGCTGCTTTATATACCTGGGAGTCCACATCACAGAGGATCTGACATGGACAACACACGCTGCCGCACTGTTGAGTAAGGCAAGCCAGTGCCTTTACCACCTCAGGCAGCTGAGGAAATTCAGGGTCTCTGAAGATCCTTCAGTGCTTCTACTCTGGGGCTGTAGAAAGCATCTTGTCCGGCAACATCACAATCTGGTTTGGGAACTGTTCTGCCCAGGCAGAAAGTAGTGCCGTCGGCTGAACTCACTATGGGAACTACATTCGCCCCCCTGCAGAACCTATACATCCGAAGGTGCAGATCCAGAGCCAGCAACATTATGGGGAACCCCTACCACCCAAGCAACGGACTGTTCCAGCTGCTATCGTCAGGCAAATGCCTCTGCTGTTATGCTGTGGAAACAGAGAAGATGAGTGAGTTTCTTCCCACAGGCCATCAGGACTGAAAACTCTTATCTCACCAGTGACTAATTTACTGTTGTGTTGTGATTTTTTTAATTGTTTTCTTTCTCACATTTAAATACTGATTCTGTTCTGTAGTTGTTGCACAATCCGCAGGCATTGCCACTTTCATTTCACTGCACATCTTGTATGTGTATAGGACAAATAAACTTGACTTGACTTGGAGATGCGACTGGAATTGACATTGGAGTTGAACATCCTTCTATCACAAAGTCAAAAGTGGAGATAATCATTGATTATGCAGTTGAAGGAGATTGAGCTCAGGGCACTTCACTGAGGAACCCTTGCAACAGTGCCCTGGTATTGATTGACCTGCAACAACCATAACTATCAAATATAACTCCAGCCATTGGAGAATTTCGTCCGTGCATTGACTTCAATTTTACAAGGGCTTTTCAATGCTACATGTTGACGACTGTTGGCCTAATGTCAAGAGCAGTCAATCATGCCTTGCCTTTGGAATTCATTTCATTGGTGTACATTTGGACCAAGGTTGTATTGGATCAACCTTTGTATTGTTTATGTTACTCGGGTGAAGTTGTTCACACATAGAACATGTGATTAACATCACTTGCAAGTTTTCCCTGGAAAGATAATTATATTCATGTTCAATGGAGCAAAATAGTCCTGGAACTCCCTTTCCAATTGCTATTGGGATACTTCATCAAAAGTTGTAAGATACCTCTTCAAAAGCAGTCAGGGTTAGGAGTTAACTACTTATTTTATCCACAGCATCCACATGCAAATAAATAGGAAAACATGGTATCTTGTTAATTATTGGCCCAGATAGACTTTGGTAGAGTTCCCCCTCCCCTCACCTCTACACGGCCATCGTAGAGTCTGTTCTCACCTTCTCCATCAAGGTCTGGTTTGGCTCAGCGACCAAGCACGACACCTGGAGGCTGCAGAGAATCGTCCGATCAGCAGAGAAGGTTATTGGCTGCAACCTTCCCTCCATTGATGAACTGTGCACTGCAAGGGCCAGGAAGCGAGCGAGCAAGATCATCTTTGACCCCTCTCACCCTGGCCACAAACTGTTTGAATCACTTCCCTCTGGAAGGCGAGTCCGGATTGTCAAAGCTGCCACAGCCAGACATAAAAACAGTTTTTATCCGCGAGTATTTGCTCTACTCAACAGACAAAAATCTGTAGCCTCCGTTTGATCTGGTATTTTGTTGGTTCACATGCTTGATCAATGGTGTTTTATCATTAATGTTTTATTATTATTAATGTTTAGTATTTTCTGATTCATTTGTAACTGTCACTGTATGTCATGTTGTTACTTGTGGGCGGAGCACCAAGGCAAATTCCTTGTATGAATACTTGGCCAATAAACTTACAGATGCAATCACTAGCAAAACAAAATCAGAAATGTGCCGGAGTAGGCCATTCGGCCCTTTGAGCCTGCACCGCCATTCGATATGATCATGGCTGATCATCCAACTCAGTATCCCATCCCTACCTTCTCTCCATCTGAACATCTGAATCTCCAGCAGCACACACACAAAGAAATACCAGAAAACCCGAGTTTATATACCTACAGACATAATACCAATTGCATGATGTAATGTACATGAAACCATCAGCCACCTCCAAATATGGAGTTGTTTTTCGCTCTTTGCCAAAAGCCAGTCATCCCAATGGCATCCACTGGCCCCTTCTTATCTGATTAACCTCTTCAACTTACATAAAAAAACTTGTAAGAGAGCTGCGAACTATTCAACTTAAGCTAAAAAAAAACCCTTGTCATGATGGGAGTTGTCCAAATCCCATCATGCATTACAATTGGCTTTTTACAACAGGAAAACTTAAATATGACAACAATCAATTAATAACTAACTCATACCTTCCTTTTTATCAGAACCTGATAACAAGTATAGAATTTGGTTAGTACATAGTAGAGGATTTGGATATTTCAGTACATAGATTAATATGATGATCAGCAGTACAATAGATCCATAATGTATTATCATTCCTCATATTCTTCCAAACATGCTAAATGGCCACCATTCTTCACCTTTATTAAAGTTATGCATTTCCTCCCCTATCTCTGTAATCGTCTATTTCTGCAGTAATATGTGCTGCTAAATCTGTAATGTTAGAAGATTAATCAGGGATGTAAGTGCAGCATTCGTGCCTGATAATAGCACAAGTACCCCTTTTCTCTGGGTAGGTACAATACCATGAGATATTTAATGGTATATGAGGATCGCTTATTATTCTCAACCGTGGTATTTTCCCTGCCTTAATTTCATTCACCCTCCATCCTGGTTTAAACGGGGGTGTGTACCATCCTTTAAAATTATCATATATGTTCCCCATATCTACGGGTCCCATTTACCTGTGGCTTGATCACTCGGCAACTACTAGACACTGTAGTATTGCGAAAACAGAGTAGGGCCAACCCCAGAATAAAGTAGGATCAATAGCCCCATTGTCCTTCTTGGTTATCTGAACCATTTACAGTCACTCAGATGAATCCAACGTGGTTATCTTCAATCTTCTTGGCAGTTGATGTTGTTGATACCACTTGGTACAGTTCTGTTCAACACAGTTTCAATTCCTACCGTCCTAATGCCTTATCAGTATGTAGTCTGACAGTATGAACTCGTCCCTGTGTTCAACTGGCAATGCTCTCTGCACTTCTCATACCTTAAAATGCAGACCTGGCAAGGCATGGGTTAATTGCTGTGTATACATAATTAGTTAATCACTGAGGGCCTGTAGGTGTAACGTCCACACTTGAGTCGCACCACCAGTGGTCTGTGGTCACCCTCAGTTCATAGCATCCTTCCCACAGCTCGCAGTCACCCAGCCCTGCGTCACCTGCAAATCTGCCAATGCCACCATCGCCATCACATTGCATTACATCAGCATACTCTGTTTCTCGCAGATCTGATGGCTATCAATGTCCCAAGATGGTGAACAACAGCGACATGTCCATCGTAATCTATCCTAGAATGGGATTTCTTAAAAGAAAGAAGAGGTTAATGTTTTATCTTTAGGCACCATAAAGACAATCTTACAGTGGTGAAAGTGAACCCACGCATGTCTCCCCTCCACCTTTTCTGCGGTAGGGGTTGTTCGAAGGACCTGGTAATGCCTTTCCCACCGAATGTCCTGTCTGTTCATCATCCAATTCCTAATTATTACACAAGTACCAGGTTCAATTTTAGACATAGTGGTTCTATTGTACATCTTTCAATGCCCTGGTTAACGATAAAATATAATTAGTCATTTCCATTGTCATGTGATGAAAGAGAACAGCCTTCGGAGTATTCTGGTTCCATGTTGCCCCCAGTGGATGGTCATATAAAATCTCTGCTGAATTCCTTTTATTGTCATTCAAACAAACAAAAGTTTGAACGAAATGTTGTTCCCTGCAGTCATAACAGCAAAAAACAAAACACACAATGAACACGGTTACACACAAACATCCATCACAGTGAATCTCCTTACTGTGATGGAAGGCAAAAGTCCTATCTCTCTCTCTCCCTTATCTGTTCCACTGGAGAAAGCCTGTCTGAAAGAAATACAAACCACATGATCTTGTGAAGTATCTCAGCAAGCAATGTAATAGCAATTAGCTATTTCATGCCTTGTGATTCATTTTGGCCAAAAATTTTACACAAAACAATTAAATTCTCACAACACAAAATTTGCACATCAAAATAAATTCCACAATAGACCTACACAAAACTCAGTATTTAAAACCACAAAAGTTAGCCATGCAAGAAAGGTATTTGATTTAAATACTCCAAATCTGAAAAATCTGAGTGTGCCATTGACAGCACTGGACCGCATCGGAATCCTCAGTGGAATCCTTATCAGAGGAAAAAAAATGCTGTAAAAACAGTCAAACTGCTGCTTCGAGGTGATCGATGTTAAAGCCCCCAGCCAATTGCCATTTCTTAAAGGGACATATACAACTATTGTATCAAAACACAAAGCTCTTTAAACATTTATAATAAATAACACATTTGCACATTTTTCTCTTGTCACGATCCAAAAACATACATTCCACAGAACTTCAAAGTGTAACACAGGTATCAAAGACTTCAAACCTGATTCGTTTTTATCGTAGCAACAAGAATAAAAAAAAACCAACCTATTTACACCAAGGGACCCCATGAATTTCAGTTTCTTAAAGGGACATACACATACACAAAAGGATGTACAAAAGCCATTACAAAAGCAGTTCATACTATATTTACTTCAAAGTCTCTTTGTAATCTACTTTCCCGTTTTCTGATAAAACCTTTTTTACTCACCAGAATCTCGGTTTCAAAAAATTTACAAGACAGATTTTACAAGCCACTGTGTTTTGCTTGCTCAGGCATTGCTCTGGGAGTACTGAGGTCTCAATTGTGGTTATAAAGTCTTTAAATTGTTAAAACCTTCTTGAAAATTAAGTTGGAAATAAAACTCGTTACAGCATTTTTTCCTTCTACCATACATTTTCACAATGATAGGCAGCAGGGTGGGATGGTCCAATTCCCTGTCAACCAGGATCCTGGACGCTGTGGTTGGACATGAGCCAGATCGTGATTGGTCAGATTTCCCGTCACTCAAACTCTGGCCACACCCACTGAGGTGGCAACCAATCAGATTCACCTTTTTCAAAGTCTGGCCACACCCAATAAGGTCTCAAATTCCACAGAAAAAGATCCACATTCTTATTCTAGGCTCAGCAACGCAAGGTATTCAAATCTTGAAGGCAGGTTTGTTTTAACTCTCAATGTTGAATTTAATACTGTTTCTCTTCTTCTGCCTCAGTCCTTACTCCCTTCCTCTTCTTCATGTGCCTTTAGTCAGGAAATGCTTAATTCTGTCCGAATTTCCCAGCTAATGTCCCCTATTTTGCTTTGTCAGGAAAAGGGATTCCCTCCACCTTTTCTCATTTTCTAACCGTTTGGTCAGCTTGTAACTTAATATTCTAAATTTCTTATTATACTTAGAATTCAAATAACACATGATGGACTGGGGTTCCTCCTTCAATGTTATCCAGAGTATACCCGATAGATAGATAGAGGGAGAGACAGAGAAAGAGAAAGAGAGAGAAAAAGCAGATTTCTCAATTCTTAAAAAAAACACCGTTCCAAATTTCTCAACCAGGCAGACTCGCTAATCGAGACCCAAGTTTCTCACTTGACAAACTCCTTATCCCTTAAAAAACACCGTCCCAAATATCTCAACTAGGCAGACTCGTTAATCGAGACCCCAGTGTCTCAACTTGGCAGACGTCTTAATCATTGAGAGAGAGAGAGAGAGCCCCTTATTTCTCAACCCGACAAATCCTCGGGTGTCTCAACATGGCCGACGAGCCGTTTGTAGAGGAAGAGAGGAAAAAAATAGAGAGAGAGAGTGAAAGAGAGAAAGCTCAATTCCTTCTTAAAATACATACACAATTCCTTAAAAATATATACACAAAATACATACGTAAAAATACATACACAATTCACAATTGGTCTTACCTTTGTCTATCTCTAAGAACCTCAGCTGGGAACAGACCAACTTCTGCCAAAGAAACAGGTTTTCCAGGAGTGTCTAGGAGTCGGTTACAATGGACCGATAGAGCTCATATTTCTCCCTTTCCAGTCCTGGTAACCTCTGCTCAGTCATCCGGTGGTGGTCCCAGTGAAACCTGCGAGACTACGCCAATGTAAAAGTTCACTTAAAAAGATAGACAAAGTACAAATTCTTAAGACCATACAAAGCTTTAATTTAACGTCTGACTGGTGTGGACCTAGAGACCCAGAGGCAACAGTTTTACGTCTGAATCTCCAGCAGCACACACGCAAAGAAATACCAGAAAACCCGAGTTTATATACCTACAGACATAACACCAATTGCATGATGTAATGTACATGAAACCATCAGCCACCCCCGAATATAGAGCTGTTTTTCACTCTTTGCCAAAAGCCAGTCATCCCAATGGCATCCTCTGGCCCCTTCGTATCTGATTAACCTCTTCAACTTACATTAAAAAACTTGTGAGCTGCGAACTAATCAACACATAAAAAAAACATTGTAAGAGAGCTGTGAATTATTCAACTTAAGAAAAAAAACCCTTGTCATGATGGGAGTTGTCCATATCCCATCATGCATTACAATTGGCTTTTTACAACAGGAAAGCTTAAATAATAATAAAGATAATAATAATAAAGCTTTATTTAAGACACAGGTCCATATAACACATCATACAGTATAAGGAGATACAAAAAATACATTAAAAATTGCATATTAGCCTATAAGATATACAAGCTATTGCACCAATGCCATCTTAGCCTAGAAGTGAATCTATAGCAGCTTTTCAGAGGGCTGACTAGGGCTTCAATTATGTGGTTCTCTGACTTGTCCAGGCGACACATAAAACTAAACATCAGCTGTCTTAAGAGTGCCTCACAGGTTGGCACTCTAGTGGACACAAACAATTGACTGGCACTATGCCACCTAGGGACACGAAGCAGCAACCTCATTGCACCATTGTATGCTACCTTGAGCCTCTGCATACTCTTTTTCTTATAGTTAGAGCACAATTGAGCAGTATATAACGGTGTAATATAGGTTCTGAACAAGGAACACTTCACAGAGTCAGAGCACATAGAAAACTTCCTTATAAGTATGTTAGCTTGAAAATAAATTTTACAGCACTGTCGGTAGAGGTCTTTGTCATCCGTCCAGTCATCGGATATGACATGACCTAGGTATTTAATTTCCTCGCACGCAGTTAGAGGACTGTCTGACAAATAAAAGGTCGGAAAAGTTGATTTCCTGTCCTCAGCGCTTCTAACTATCATTATGCGGCTTTTCTTAGCGTTATACTTTATGTCATAATCAAGGCCATACTGAGAGCACACCTTCAACATCTGCTGCAGCCCAGCACTATATGGACAGAGCAGGACCAGGTCGTCTGCATACATAAGATGATTAACAATAGTGTTGCCCACAAGACAGCCAGTTTTTAACCTATTTAACTGATTTGATAATTCATCCATATATACATTAAATAAAATAGGAGACAAAATTCCTCCTTGCCGCACTCCGTTACTAACACAGAATGGAGCAGATACAACATTGTCCCATTTAACCTGAAACGTTTGATGGGCATACCAAAACACAAAAATTCTCACTAAAAATTTAGGGGCACCTCTATCTAGCAATTTTACAAACAATTGTTCATGATTAATTCTATCAAATGCCTTGGACGCATCAATAAAACATAGGAATACAGATGAATTCAGGCTTGTGTACCTGAACACAATCTCTCTAAGAGCATAGATACACTGGTCAGTTCCATGTTTTCTTTTGAACCCAAACTGATTGTCAGTAGTAAGGACATACATTTCTAGCTTTGTTAGCAGTATTCTCTCCAGTACTTTAGACAAGATACTGGCTAATGCAATAGGTCGATAATTGTCAATACTGTTGAGCATACCAGCCTTGTCTTTAAGCACAGGCACTAACATTACAGACATAATAGCATTTGGCAGGACACCATGAACCAGACAACCATTAAAGCACATGGAAAGCAAAGGGCAGAGCTTATAGCTGGCATATTTTAGATGTTCTGCAGTAATGCAGTCCATACCGCAGGCTTTGTTGTTATCCAACATGTTAATGGCATCATAGACATCTGCTGCCCTAACTATCATATCTGCTGAGAGTTCAATATGTTCATGATTGATTCTAACTGGGTTACTTTTAACACAATTAAAAAGGTTACGGTAGTGCTCACGCCAAATCTCAGCTATTTTTTCTGGGCTACTAACACCTTCAATGTCAGACGGTAGGGGTGTTTTATTGTTATTCATTACTTTGACCTCTTTCCAGAAGTTAGTAAGGTTGTTGTTCTGTAGTTTTCTGGCAAGCGAGTCTGCTCTCATTGTGTTTTCAATATGACACCAATCAATTAATAACTAACTCACTTGCACACAGTCCTTTATGTGGGGTCTTCTGAAATAATTGCAGCAGGAAATTTTAATTTTATAATGAAAGCCCATTTCAATAAAGAAAATATTTAATAACAATGGGTCTGAGAACTGCTCTTAGGAAATTATGTCTACGATGCTCAAAAGCATTGTCACTTGAGAATTTTTTAAGAGGTGAAAATCACTGTCATACTTAAATTTTTTTTATGAAGTGAAATCTATATCTTAATTTAGACTTTATTTTAGACTTTAGAGATACAGCTCAAAAGGGCCCTTTGGCCCACTGAGTCCGGGCCGAACAGTGACCTCCCCATACACTACCACTATCCTACACATTATGGAAAATTTATAATTTTACCAAAGCCAATTAACTTACATGTCTTTGTAGTGTGGGAGGAAACTGGAGTGACAATAGACAATAGGTGCAGGAGTAGGCCATTTGGTCCTTCGAGCCAGCACCCCCATTCAATGTGATCATGGCTGATCATCCCCAATCAGTACCCCCGTTCCTGCCTTCACCTCATATCCCCTGACTCCGCTATTTTTAAGAGCCCTATCTAGCTCTCTCTTGAAAGCATCCAGAGAACCTGCCTCCATCCTCTGAGGCAGAGTGCCTGGAAAAAACTCACTTATTCACTTGGCGAACGTACAAACTCCGTACAAACAGCACCCGTAGTCTGGATCAAACCTGGGCCTCTGGCGCCGCAAGGCAGCAATTCTGCCACAGTGCCGCCGTCCCGTCCGTTTCTTCTGAAATTTAATTGGTCAGAAGATTAATGTCACATTTACCATTATTCAACCATTTCCTTTTTCTTTGTTCAGTGAAGAAGGCAAATCGAACAAAAGCAGCAGATAATAATAGCAACTATGAAACACTGAAAGCACAGCAACTTGAAATATGGGAGCAGTTAGATGTTATACTTCAATGTGTGAAAGAACTAAAAGGAGAGATGATTGAACTTCGGGAATGCCTGAATGGGATGTCAGATCAGATTGTTGAAGATGTCAGGTAATCTTTTTTTGTTTTTGTTTTATAATTCTCCCTGGATTATAACAATCTTATAGTTTACATGAGAATTCTGATGATGGATACATTTTACTCAATGGTTTGAGTTGTAGGTAATTCAGAAATGTTGTATTTAAGTTGAAGTAATGTAAAATATGAATGTAAATAAGTTGTTACCATAATAAAAGAATACATTCAACATTGTTCTTTAATGTATTGAAGAATGAACAAATAAACATATTGTTTCACCTAGTTTTTGAATCGAGATATTACTATTTAATAGCTTTCTGATGTAAGAATCTTTCAAGAAAACAAATTCTTGAAAGATAATAGAATTTTACATTGTTTGAAAGTGATTTGTTATATTTGAACATATGGTAATGAATGTGAAGAAAGTAAATTAATTTGGATAAAAAAGTTGCGCTGGCCAAGGTCGATCGGGGGAAAATAGCTTAAAAAAAATAACAGTCCATAAAAAAATAAAATCCATTTGAATGAAATAATTCATAATTTACAATGTGTACTATAAGGAATAAAATACTCACAAGAACACTGATGCAACTGCATATAATATTAAATGGGGTTTAGAGAATAAGGAAAAGTTATATAGTTTTGATTGAAAGTATAGTACTTAAGGAAAATAGAATGTGACAGTAAAATAACGTGGTATAGAAGAGATGGTAACATCTTCAATTTTTAAGTAAAAAGTAAGAATTAGGAAGAGTAATTGCAGATCGTTTATAAACAATGACTTGAAAAATAATGGAGTATAAGAAAACAATAGAGACAGTAAACAAATACTTGTACCTCAAAATAAACTGATGTAAGAATTTAGGGCGCCAAGCAGTATCTGTGGGGGCAAAGAAATGGTTGGCATTTCAGATCAAGGCCATACATCAGTTCTCAGAGTGCAGATGGAAGATAGCCAATATATAGAAACGAGAGGGTGATGTGCAACATCTAGTAGACAATAGGCGAAACAAGATGAGGAAGGGATGGAGCCACGCGGGCACAGATAGTGCCTTAGTGTCAACCTGCCAAATTCCCAGTCAACAGAGCTACCCTGAAACCTGTCATATTTGAAACCGACGAGAATGATAATTACCAGCTGATAAAGGAACTAATTAACCAACCCACGTCGTTCCTGGATTGGAAAGCCCATCATATGTCAAAGGAAAAGAGCCTTTGATTCCATCAATACGGAGAGACTATGAACAACTTCCTTAATTTTGACTGCACAGAAATTCATTTCCATTTTATGCAAGCTATGATGTACAGTGGCAGGTGTTGGTGAAGACCCATGAAAAATAAGGCTGCATTAGTGCCCTAACACTTTTCTCAATCTTTCTCATTGCAATATTCTACCTCACCTTCAACAAATTTACCATGGGATTGGAGATGATCTTAAATGAATGGGGAACCATTAAACCCATTGCGACTACTTCAGAGCCAAGGTCACCTTCGTCTTAGTAGATGAGCTGCAGTATGCAGATAATGCTTGCAATTTCTCACATTCTGAAGCAAGCTCCTAGCCAAAATTAATTTATTAATTTGTTCAGTGAAGCATGCAAGCAGGTGGACTTTGTAGGGACTCTGCAAGACAGAAGATCTTTAACAGCTCGTCCCCTCTCTTCTACCCACCACCCTATCTCACTGACATCTGCTAATGAAGATTCTTGGCAAAACCATAGGAAACTTGAACAACACGTTTCTTGCGAGCTTCCTCTCGGTGAAGGCAAAAATATGATGACATCCACCTTGAACTCCCTGGATCTGCACTGTCTGCAGTTGATTGATGATAAGATCATAGAATCTGGCAAAAGCTCGTGATCTACCTGTTAATTGTGCTTCATGTCCATTATGAAGCCAGCTCAACACACGAGCCCACGACTGGATGGAGAGAGGAATCACTCCGACTGAATGCCTCGCCAGCGGGCACGACCTCCCATGGCCAACCTGGAAGACCCTCAACAGATTACGAGTCGAGCAGGGGAGGTGCAAAGCACTTGTGAAAGCATGGAACTACCAGGCAGAAGACACATGCAGCTGTGGAGCAGTACAGACAATGTCCCACCTACTGGAGTGTGACGACGCCCCCCAGTGCAGCCCCCAGGACCTGGCTGAACCGACCCGACCAGCTGTGACCTGCGCCAGATACTGGCAGAACGACATCTGAGATTGCAACGGACTCGAAGAAGAAGAAGAAGATGTCCATTATGCTCTTGAAACCTTGTCTATTTACACCAGAGACTTGAAGGTCACAAATACTGTCTCTGTATCTTGATGAAGACAGTGTTGACCATACCCCTCCATTCTTTGAGGTTCTACTGTTGGTGGACTATGTCTTTGAAGCATGCAGATACAGTAGGTCAAATTTGTTGTTGTCTGGCATGCTATGAGCTTTGTGTTGGTTTGTGGTCTTGAACTTTGAATAATATTTTCTGTAGGTGCCCAAAGGTTGTGTGATACACTAGAGCCAGTATTGGTATTTCATGGATAACTCATGAGGTATTGAAAATGATCTTTATTTTCCAGGATATCATCATGGATCTTTTTCGGTGGAATGTGGTGTTCAGGAGCAGTGACAGTTTGATAGAAGATCTTTCTCTTACAAATGTTTTGTGTAAAGCCCATTTATGTGTATACTTCATTGAAGGAGTTAATGATGACTTGAAGCTCAAATTCAAAGTGTATATAAATGCATACGTTGTCTGCAAACTGTAGCTCAGTGAGATTAGTGTGATTTTTGTTTCTGGAATTGTAAATAGCTCGTTCTAAGCTTCCCTCCAGTCTAGTTTCAGTCAATAAAATACTGAGTCAAGCACATGCGCATCTAAACTTTATTTTGGAAAAACGCAATAACAGTTCCCACTACTATACCTAACCACCGCGGGTTCGATCCTTGTATCTGCCTGGCCAAGCCCTCCTAGCCTCGTGCAAGCAGAGACACTCCAGAAGGTCACGCAGTCCTAAGCATTCTCCCAGAAGATCGACACAGGACCTCATGGGAGTGGCCTTTTTATAGGTCCCCAAAATCTTGAGGGGCCGAACCACGTGGGGGTGGTCTCTATACAGTCCAATAACAGATATCGATTAACACAGTACATGATAGACATATCCCTAACCCAATAATACAGTGACTAATACATTGTATCTGACGAAGTTTCTAGATGCAAGTTAACAGAGATGAATTATGCAACATGTGCCTGGATATTCAAGAAACCCAGACAAGGCTCAACACTTAACACAATCAACATCTAGCAAAGTAAAGCGTTGCAACAATATTTACAATGTATATGTCTGGTTTGCAACACTCAATATGTTCTTTGCAATTTACACCTAATTGTCAGAATCTGCAGATGTTCCATTCTCTTCCTGCAACTCTTATCTAGGCTCTAGACAAGTTGGCACCATTCTGTAGCTTGTCCCATTTTTGCAGAAGGCACATTTAAATTGACCAAATGGCCTAGCAGCGTAGAAGCCTGGCATCTCCAATTTGGCCAGAATTGACAGAATGACGGTGACAAAAATTAAACGCTTTCCAGTTTTTGCTTTGGCCTGTGGTTCAGCTCCACTTTGGTAGGAGGCATTGGACGTGAGGTACAATATTGAAGCAGTGAAGCTTGAGAGGATTGGAGAGATGCCTCATCCACGCTTAACCAATTTGACTTTCATTTAATTGCCCATCTCTCGTTGGTGGTGAGCTGCCTTCTTGAACTACTGCAGCCTTTGGGTATACCCACATGCCAAAGGGGATTTTGACCAAGCAATGGTGAATGAATATTGATAAGTATTGTGTGTAGCCTAGAGGCCAACTGCCAAGTGGTGGTGTCCCCATGTTTTTGCTGCCCATTACCTTCTATCTGGTAGAGGTTGTAGGTTTGAAAGGTCATATCTAAGGATTATTTATGAATTGCTGTAGTGTATTCTGCAGATGGTGTAATCTTCCTGCTGAACTACATCAATGGTGGAGTGAATGAAAGGTTGTGAATGAAGTGCCTATCAAGTGGACTGTTATGACCTACATGTTGTTGACCTTGAGTGCTGTTGAAGCTGCATCTTTCCAGACAAGTGGAGAATATTCCATCATACTCCTGAATTGAGCATTGTAGATGCTGGATAGCCAATGACATGTTAGGAGATGAGTTATGCGCCACAGGATTCCCAGCCTCTGACCTTGCAGCTGCATGATGTTTATGGCTCCAGTTCAGTTTCTTTTGGAGTTATCGCATTGTGAAGATCATGGTACATTATACTTCCCTATGGAAAGTGGCACTGCAACTTGGGAAAAGTATATTTGCTGCAGCTTCATCTTTGTCTTCAGTGACTTGCTTATAAGCCCACATTGTTTCCATTGAATGTAAACATCATCCAATCTCACTCCTACTATGCTTAATTATGACTGCAGCTAAATACTAATCCAACTTCATTTACAATTTTGCAGATGATACCATGGTGGGCTGGATATTAAATAATGACAAGTCTGAGTCCAGGAAGGAGACTGAGAACCTTGTAACCTGGTGCCAAGCCAACCTCTCCCTCAATGTCAGGAAGACAGGAGATTGTGATTGACTTCAGGAAGCAAAACAGTACACACACCCCATTATACATTGATGGCGCTGAAGTAGAGATGGTTGATGGCTTGAAGTTCTTAGGAATAAATATAACCTGCAATTTATCCTGGTCCAGCCACATTGAAGCTATGGTCAAGAATGCACACCAACACGTCTACTTCCTTAGATGGCTTAGGATGTTTGGTATTTCCACAACAATTGCCACCAACTTCTACAGTTGCACTTTAGAAAATTGGATGTACCACAGCATGGTTTAGGAACAGTGCCATTTAAGATTGCAAGAAATTACAGTGTTGTGGGCCCAGACCATGGCTCCCAGAGATTGTGACAGCATTAATAATGATATTTCATGAATCACTAGAGCCAAGGTAGACAATAGTGCTGGAGAAACTCAGCGGGTGCAGCAGCATCCATGGAGCGAAGGAAATAGGCAATGTTTCAGGCCGAAACCCTTCTTCAGACTGATGTACGGTGGGGTGGGGGGGATAAAAGGAGAAAGGAAGAGGAGGAGCCAGAGGGCTGAGGGAGAGCTGAGAAGGGGAGGAGACAGCAAGGGCTACCGGAAATTGGAGGTCAATGTTCATGCCGCTAGGATGCAAACTGCCCAAGCGGAATATGAGGTGCTGCACCTCCAATTTCCGGTGGTGCTCACTCTGGCCATGGAGGAGGCCCGGGACAGAAAGGTCGGATTCAGAATGAGAGGGGGAGTTGAAGTGCTGAGGCACATGGAGATCAGGTTGGTTAATGCGGACCGAGCGGAGGTGTTCGGTGAAACGATCGCCAAGCCTACGCTTGGTCTCACCGATGTAGATCAGCTGACAGCTAGAGCAGCGGATGCAATAGATGAGTTTGGAGGAGGTGCAGGTGAACATCTGTCGCAACTGGAACATTGCTTGGGTCCTTGAATGGAGTCGAGGGGGGAGGTAAAGCGTCAAGTGTAGCATCTCTTGCGGTTGCAAGGGAAAGTGCCCGGGGAGGGGGTGGTGCGGGAGGGAAGGGAAGAATTGACCAGGGAGTTACAGAGGGATTGCTCTTTGCAGGCAGTTTGCACCTTAGCGGCATAAACATTGATTTCTCCAATTTCCGGTAGCCCTTGCTAACTCCTCCCCTTCACAGCTCTCCCTCAGCCCTCTGGCTCCTCCTCTTCCTTTTCCTTTCTTCTTCTCCCCCCCCCCCCCCCCCCCCCCCCCCCCCGCACCCTACATCAGTCTGAAGAGGGGTTTCGGCCCGAAACGTTACCTATTTCCTTTGCTCCATAGATGCTGCTGCACCCGCTGAGTTTCTCCAGCACTTTTGTCTACCTTCCATTTTCCAGCATCTGCAGTTCCTTCTTAATCACTGGAGCCAAGAGTGGTTCCAGACGATTGGAAAATTGCCAATATAACCCTGCTGTACAAGAAGGGAACAAAGCAGAATAGTGGGAACTGTAGGCCGGTTAGTCTGACTTCAATGGTTGGTAAGATTTTAGTCCATTATAAAGGATGAGGTTACAGGGTACTTAGAAGTTCATGATAAAATTAGCCAAAGTCAGCATGGTTTTGTGAAGGGGAGATCACAAAACCATGAGGCTGATGATGATGATCTTCCTTAAGATGTGAACCCCTGGTATCAAAGGGCAGATACTAGCTTGGATAGCACGTTGGCTGGATAGCTGAAGGCAAAGAGTGTCAATAAAGGGGGCTTTTTCTGATTGGTTGCTAGTGACAAGCAGAGTTTCCAGGGGTTGGTGTTGGGGCTGCTACTCTTCATGTATATTAATGATTTGGATGAAGGGATTGAAGACTTTGTGGCCAAGTTTTCGGATGATACGAAAATAAGTGGAGGGGCAGGTAGTGTAGAGAAAGCAGGGACTCTGCAGGAGGAGTTGCACATATTCTGTTGTGCTGCAGTAGGTAAGAATTTCATAGTTCTATCTGGGACACATGACAATAAAACTCTTGACAGGTTGGGAGAGTGAGCAGAGAAGTGGCAGATGGAATCTAGTGCAGCAAAGTGTGGAGTCATGCATTTTTCTAGTAGGAATAAAGTCATAGAATATTTTCTAAATGGGGAGAGAATATAGAAATCGTAGCTGCTGGAGCAGGATTCCCAAAAAGTAAATCTGCAAGTCAAATCGGTAAAGAAGGCAAGTGCAATGTTAGCATTTATTTCTAGAGGGCTAGATTACAAAAAGAAGGATGTTATGGCTGAGCTGGCCAGGCTGCATTTGGAATGTTAAGAGCAATTTTGAGCACCATATCTGAGGAAAGATGTGCTAGCCCTGGAGAGGGACCAGAGGAGGTTTACAAGAATGATCCCAGGAATGAGTGGGTTAACTTATGATGAGCTTTTGACGGCACTGGGCTTATACTCGCTGGAGTTTAGAAGAACGAGGCGGGGATCTCATTACTCAGTACTTAAACGCACTGAATAGTGAAAGACTCAGATAGAGCGGATGTGGAGAGAATGTTTCCACAAATGGGAGAGTCTAGGACTAGACTAGCCTCAGCAAGGCCACCAGCATAATCCCCCTGGTCACACGTTCTTCTCCCCGCTCCTACCGGGCAAGTGGTACAGAAAACTAAAAAACTCATACCTCCAGATTCAGAGACAGTCTCTTCCCAATTGTTATGAGGCAAATGAACTGTCCTCGCACTAGCCAGAATGCAATCCCAACTTTCCATCTACCTCAATGGAGACCTTTGACTATCTTTAATCAGACTTTATCTTTCACTAAGTGTTGTATCCTATATTCTTTATCTGTACATTGTGGACGGCTTGATCGTAACCCTGCATAGTCTTTTCTTAGACTAGATAGTATGCAACTAAAAGCTTTTGGTACACACGGCAGTTATAAACTAAACAAAACTCTGACAAATATCCTGTTATGAGTATCAAAGTGGATAATGTCACATTTTCCATATTATATTTCAACAGTTATATTCATGCCCACTCACTTAGTTTGTTTATACTTCCTTTACTTTTTCTATATTTACAGTACAATCAAGTTTATTTTCATTTGCATACTGAAAAATACAATTTCATCACTCATCGCATCCTAGCAACCTGAGAAAGATCAGTTTATTCCCACTCTTTGCTTTCTGTCTGATGCCTCTTCTCACATGGTCCAAATGCCTAATCTTCTAAACAATCTCCTCTGAGACCTTGCAGCGAGTTTTCCAAATATTATAATACACTACATCCATTGGTTCCCATTATCTATTCTATTAGTCACATCCTCAAAGAACTCCAGAAAATTTGTTTAATTGGAAATAAATTATATTTCTTTCACAAGTCCACTGCTTGCACAATTTTATGATTATTTTTTGTCAACCCAAAACCTTGCTTTCAAGAGTTAATTCGGGTGAAGGATTCTGCTGGCTTCTGGTTTGTGCAGCTGCATTTTTCACATATTGCCAGCAAAAGGCTCCCTTGAGTTTTGAACTGGAGATTGGATCCAGATTGTAGAAGTTAAGAGAAAGCGATTTGGGATCTGCCTGGAAACAGTAGGGGAAGAATGTTCCAAGCAGTGTTATGCTCTGTATCTTGGGGATAACATTTATTTCACTCGTATGACATTGATGTGCAAATTGTAATCCAAGTGCACTACAAATCCGTTTCTGATTGCTGAATACAGCCACTGCTGTCAAAAGAGTTGCCAAGATTTTTCTGTCCTCTAAACTGATAGTGGAGTACCAATATGAATATATCAATGTTTACGTTTTTAAAGTCCAACTGCCTGGTCCTGCACCTTTCTGTCAACATGTCCCCACCTCTTCTCCCAATGTTTATATCCAGTGTCTAGTTCATTTTTAGTGTCTAGGTTAGTTTGATCAAATTTAAATTGAACTGGTTTCATTGTAGATCATATTTTAAGCATACGAAGCATTTAACTGACTGCTGATGTCAGCCATTTTCGTAATTGTTACTGAGGTATATTCTGTGCCTTGACCTATATCCAGAACATTTTTATAGTGTTTTGATAAATGGGCAGTTTTAGCTTGTTTATCTATTTCAAACCAAGGAGATTGGCAATATTCAAACAAAGGAAAATTAAGAATGTTTTAAATCTCTGGTCACAATGTCACAATGTTTTGTTGTCTCAAAATAGGAATAATACATGACCTCTATCTAATGTTTGATAGAAATGTGCTTGGTGTATTTAGACACTAAGATAGTTCCAACATGAAATACTAAATAATTTGCAATTCAAAATAAAATTAGGTTGGTGAGTGTTATGCAGTTTAATTTTGTTTGACTACCTTTTCCATAACTTTAAGCTAGGTTTAAGGAAGAGAGTTGAACTCTTCAGTACTATAGTTTAATTACAGTGCATTCAGAAAGGATTCAGACCCCTTCACCTTTTCCACATTTTGTTACGTTACAGCCTTATTTTAAAATGGATTAAAATCATTTTTTTAATCATCAATCTACACACAATACCACAGAATGAAGAAGCGAAACATCTGTTTGGAAATTTTTGCAAAGTAATTAAAAAGAAATAACTGAAATATCACATTTAAATAAGTATTCAGACCCTTTGCTATGATACTCAAAATCCTGTTTACATTGATTATCCTTGACATGTTTACAACTTGATTGGAGTCCACCAGTGGTAAATTAAATTGATTGTACATGATTTGGAAAGGCATACATCTGTTTATATAAGGTCCCACAGTTGACAGTGCATGTCAGAGCAAAAACCAAGCCATGAAGACAAAGGAATTGGCCGTAGACCTCCGAGACAGGATTGTGTTGAGACGCAGATCTGGGGAAGGGTATAAAACAATTTCTGCTGCATTGCAGGACCCGAGGAGCACAATGGCCTCCATCATTCTTAAATGGAAGAACTTTGGAACCACCAGGCCACTTCATAGAGCTGACTGCCCGGCCAAACTGAGCAATCGGGGGAGAAGGGCCTTGGTCAGGGAGGTGACCAAGAATCCGATGGTCACTCTGACAGAACTCCAGTGTTCCTTTGTGGAGATGGGAGAACCTTCCAGAAGGACAACTATATCTGCTGCACTCCACCAATCAGGCCTTTATGATAGAATGGCCAGGCGGAAGACACTCCTCAGTAAAAGGCACATGACAGCCCACTTTGAAGTTTGCCAAAAGGCATCTAAAGGACTCTCAGACCATGAGAAACAAGATTCTCTGGTCTGATGAAACCAAGATTGAACTTTTTGGCCTGAATGCCAAGCGTCACCTCTGGAGAAAACCAAGCACCGCTCATCACCTGAACAATACCAAACCTACGGTGAAGCGTGGTGGTGGCAGCATCATGTTGTGGAGATGTTTTTCAGCGGCAGGAACTGGGAGACTAGTCAGGATCGAGGAAAAGATAAACGGAGCAAAGTACACAGAGATGCTTGATGAAAACCTGCTTCAGAGCGTTCTGGACCTCAGACTGGGGCGGAGGTTCACCAATGACTGACACAGCCAAGACATCGCAGGAGTGGCTTTGTGAGAAGTCGGTGAATGACCTTGAGTGGCCCAGCCAGACAAGGACTTGAACCTGATCGAACATCTCTGGAGGGACCTGAAAATAGCTGTGCATCAACGCTCCCCATCCAACCTGACAGAGCTTGAGAGGATCTGCAGAGAAGAATGGGAGAAATTACCCAAATACAGGTGTGCCAAGCTTGTAGCGTCTTTCCCAAGAAGACTTGAGACTAATCGTAGCCACAAGTGCCTCAACAAAGTACTGAGTAAAGGGTCTGAATACTTATGTAAATGTGATATATCAGTTATTTATTTTTAATTAATTTGCAAGAATTTCTAAACACCTGTTTTTGCTTTTATAATGGGGTATTGTGTATAGATTGATGATTAAAAAAAGAGTTTAATTTTAGAATAAGTCTGTAAAGTAACAAAATGTGCAAAAGTGAAGGTCTGAATACTTTCTGAATGCACTGTAAATGAAAATTACTTCTAACAAAATTCCCATTGGGTTCTTGTTCTTAAAGAATGACTGAATTTTCATTTGGGATTTCAGACTTGCTGGAATACAATAAGGTATTCCCTTTCTAGTTCTACGTAGGATCTCATTACCCATATGTAGAATCTTCATGTGAAAAATAAAATTATGTACTAAGTTCAGTTCTGTTTAACAAAGGTCAAATTTAGAGCGAAACCCTAAATCATGGAAGAAGAAAACAGGACCTCGGAAAGAAAGAAGTAATTCAGTTGAATCAAACTCCATCTATTTCACAGCCAGCACTGGTACTAAAAGCAATGCTGAAACCGAGAGTGAAGGAGGGTGAGTAAAGTTTTACACTGAAATGTGATCAAAGATAGTCATTCAGCATGAAAACCGGCTCTTTGGCCCAACTTGCCCATGTCCAACCCAGATGCCCTGTCTTCGCTAGTTCCATCTACCCATGCTTGACCCACTATTCCCCTAAACCTTTCCTATCCGTGCACCTGTGTAAATATCTTGTGAATGTTGTTATCGTATCTGCCTCAACTATATGCTCTGGCAGCTCATTACATACACCCACCATCCTCTGTGTGGAAGAAAAATATGCCCTTGTGTTCCTATTAAATCCTTCCCTCTTACCTTAAACCTATTTCATGTGGTCATTAATTTCCCTACTCTGAGTAAGATATTCTGTTCACTCACCCTATCTATTCCCCTCATAATTTCATAGACCTCTATATAATCACCCCCTCGGTCTACTGCACTCCAAGGAATAAAGTACAAGCCAGAACAACTTTGCACTATAGCTCAGGCCCATGAGTCATAGCACCATCCTCACAAATTGTCTGTGCACTCTTTGCAGCTTAATTACATTCTTCATATTACAGGGTGACAAAAATGGAATACAATACTCCAAATGCTTCCTCACCACTGTGTTGTACAACTGTAACATACCATCCCAACTTTTATACTTGATGCTCTGACTGATGAAGGCCAATGTACTGAAAGCTTTCTTGCCAACCGCCTCTTTCGGAGAACTATATATGTGCATTCAATGGACAATAGGTGCAGGAGTAGGCCATTCGGCCCTTCGAGACAGCACCGACATTCAATGTGATCATGGCTGATCATCCACAATCAGTACTCCATTCCTGCCCTCTCTCCAAATCCCTTAACTCCACTATCCATAAGAGCTTTATCTAACTCTCTTGAAAGCATCCAGAGAACCAGCCTCCACCAAGGCAGAGAATTCCACACACTCACAACTCTGTGTGAAAAAGATTTTTCTCATCTCCGTTCTAAATTTCTTACCACTTATTCTTAAACTATGGCCCCTGGTTCTGTACTCCCCCAACATTGGGAACATGTTTCCTGCCCCCAGCTTGTCCAAACCCTTAATAATCTTATATGTTTCTATAAGATCCCCTCATCCTTCTAAATTCCAGAGTATACAAGCCCAGCCACTCCAATCTGTCAACATATGACAGTCCTGCCATCCCGGGAATTAACCTTGTGTACTCCCTCAATAGCAAGAATATCCTTCCTCAAGTTTGGAGACATACTACACACACTACTCCAGGTGTAGTCTCACTAGGGCCCTGTACAACTGTAGGAGGAATTCTTTGCTCCAATACTCAACTCCTCTTGTTATGAAGGCGAACATGCCATTCGCTTTCTTCATTGCCTGCTGTACCTGCATGCTTACTTTCGGTGACTGATGAACAAGGACTCCCAGATCCCGTTGTACTTCCCCTTTTCCCAACATGACAGCATTTAGATAATAAACTGCCTTCCTGTTTTTGCCACCCGTGGATAACCTCGCATTTATCCACATCTGCCCACTCACCCAACCTGTCCAAGTCACCCTGCATCCTCCTCACAGTTCACACTGCCACCCAGTTTTGTGTCATCTGCAATGTTACTTTTAATCCCTTCATCCAAATCATTAATATATATTGTAAATAGCTGCATTCCCAGCACCGAGATGTGCAGTACCCCACTAGTCACTGCCTACCATTCTGAAAGGGACCTGTTAATTCTTATCCTTTGTTTCCTATCTGCTAACCAAATTTCTATGCATGTCAGCACCCTACCTCTAATACCATGTGCCCTAATTTTGCCCACTAATCTATGTGGGACCTTATCAAATGCTTTCTGAAAGTCCAGGTACACTACATCCACTGGCTCTCTCTTGGCCATTATCCTGGTTATGTCCTCAAAAAATTCCAGAAGATTCAACAAACATGATTGTCCCTTCGTAAATCCATGCTGACTCGGACCGATCCTGCTACTGCTATCCAAATGTGCTGCTTTTGATCTTTTATTATTGAGTCCAGCATCTTCCCCACCACCAATGGTCTCTAATTCCCTGTTTTTTCTCTGCTGCCCTTAAAGAGCAGGACAACATAAGCTACCCTCCAATCTACAGGAACTGATCCTGAATCTATAGAAAATTGGAAATTGTTCACCAATGCGTCCACGAATTCTAGAGTCACTTCCTTAAGTACCCTGGGTGCAGACATAGAAACATAGAAATTAGGTGCAGGAGTAGGCCATTTGGCCCTTCGAGCCTGCACCGCCATTCAATATGATCATGGCTGACCATCAGGCCTTGGGGATTTATCAGTCTTCAGTCCCATCAGTCTACCCAGCACCATTTCCTGCCTAATGTGAATCTCCTTCAGTTCCTCTGCCACCCAAGATCCTCTGGCCATTTGTACGTTAGGAAGATTGTTTGTGCCCTCCTTAGTGAAGATGGATCCAAAGTACCTGTTCAACTCCTCTGCCATTTCCTTGTTCCCCATAATAAATTCTCCCTTTTCATTCTTCAAGGTTCCAACTTTGGCCTTAACTAGTTTTTTTCCTCTCCACATACCTAAAGAAGCTTTTGCTATCTTCCTTTATATTCATGGCTAGCTTACCTTTGTATCTCATCTTTTCTCCTCATCTTTAATTACACATCCCTAGATTCCTCTGCCTTACAACACTTCCTAGGGCCTCTGCCATTCACTGAAGGTCCTGCTCTGGTTTGACTTCGCAAAATGCAACACCTCACACATATCTGCATTAAACTCCCTTAACCATTTCTCAGCCCTCTTTCCCAGCTGATCAAGCTGTACCATCCATGTGTCTCGTTAATGAACTGAGAAATACAAAATCACTCACTTATGTTATTGGCTCCTTTTAGTCCATCTATCTATACCTATATAATATTAAAACTCTGTGGCTGCTGGCTGGCTGTGTTTCTGCATGACGTGGGTGCCAGCCTTTGATTCGTTGCTACGCCCATATTTTTTCCATTTCTGTAGAGATTTCACTTTTCATTCCAAGTATCCACTCCTGATTAAATTTTGTCGTGTTTGTGTACACATTTTTAATAAAATCCTTCTCCCCCCCCACTCACTCATTTTGTCGCCTCCTGCTGGCCAGAGACCATAACGGCTGCTGGCGCCCGCATCTCGCCTCAAAGACGCCATTTAAAAACAGCCGCACTGCTGAGTCCTGAACGGCTTGTGTTGGAGGACCACGTCTCCCGTGGGGGCTACGGGTAGGGAACGGATGCGTTGGGGGAGCAGACCCACTTGGTCTAGTATATTACTAAAACTCTCATCTTGTTTTTAGTGAGTCTGCGTGCGTACATGTCTGTCGGCATGCGTGTCTGTCTGTGTGGTCGTCATGCCCTGAATTATGCCAAAATGGTACATTATAGAGCTACAATTTTTGGACCACCTTATGCACACATGTCCTGTGGTGTATTACATCAAGTTTTCTTCTGATTGATGGTATATTTTACATTTTTGACATTACAAATTCCCACTTTGAGAAAATTTTCTTCCATCGGCATTGGCAGTTTGCAGCTATGACGTCACAATGGGATCTCATTTACATAAACTGCCATCCCACTTTGAGAAACATTTCTTCCATCTGCACTGACAGCAGCTATGATGTCACATTGGGATCTAATTTACATAAACTGCTGTCAACAATGTTCCACCCAGTGAAATGAGAGATTTGTTACATTGTTGGAAGAAGAGTGAGGGGAGGAGGAGAAATGTTATTTAAACATTGTGTTTAGAGGCGGAGTGGGATTGGGGAGAGGAGAGTAGCAGGAAGAGGAAGGAGGTAGGGAGGGGAGAGGGGTTATGGAGGGAGGGAATGACAGGGTAGGGGAAAGGAGGTAGAGGGAGTGGAGGAGGAGAGGGGAGTGAAGAGGAGCGGGAGGGAGTGTTGGGGGATGAGGGGAAATGAGCTGCGCCTGTGCAGTTGGGGGCTATGGGTGAGTGGTGGAATTTTGTGTTGGGGGAACGGGTTGAGTTAAGGAAACAGGTGAGTGGTGGAAACGGGTTGCATTGGGGTAATGGGGCTCAACAGCTCGGGGGTAGGAAGGGGGGTTATGGAGGGAGGAGTGAGTGACTGAGGGTAGGGGAAAGGAGTAGGGGGTAGAGGGAGTGGAGGAGGAGAGGGGAGAGAAGAGGGAGGGAGAAGAGGAGTGGGAGGGAATGTTGGGGGATGAGGGGAAATGAGCCATGCCTGCGCTGTTGGGAACTATCGGTGAGCGGTGAAATATTGCGTTTGGGGAACGGGTAAGTGGTGGAATATTGCGTTGGGGGAAGGGGCCCAACGGGTCCCATTCGGATTAGTATATAACAAAAACTCTCATTTTGTTTGTTAGTGAGTCTGCGTGCTTGTCTGTCTGCGTGCGTGTCCATCATGCCCTGAATTACGCCAAAACAATACACAATAGCGCTACAATTTTTGGACCACCTTACTCAGCATTTGTGTATTGTACCAAATTTCGTTCAGATTGATGTTATATTTTACAAGTTATTCACATTTTTAACATTACAAAATCCCACTTTGAGAAAAATGTATTCCATTGGCGCTGGCAGTTAGCAGCTTTGACGTCACGATGGGATCTAATTTACATAAACTGCCCATCACCGTATTCCACTGGCAGTTAGCAGCGTATGATGGCACAATGGTATCTTATTTACATAAACTGTCCATCAACAGTGTTCCATCCAGTGCAATGAGAGATTTGTTACATTGTTGTAAGAAGGGAGTGGGGGAGGGGAGGAGGAGAAATGTTATTTAAACATTGTGTTTAGTGGTGGAGCGGTGAGTGGGGGAGCAGGGAGATAGCGGGAGAGGTGGGGGTAGGGAGGGGAGGGGTGATGGAGGGAGGGAGTGACAGGGTAGGGGGAAGGAGAGGGTGGGAGTGGTGGAGGGGAGGAAGAGGGGAGAGAAGAGGGAGGGTCAAGATGAGCGGGAGGGAGTGTTGGGGATGAGGGGATATGAGCTGCACCTGTGCAGTTGGGGGCTATGGGTGAGTGGTGGAATATTGTATTGGGGGATCGAGTTGCGTTGGGGGACCGGGTGAGTGGTAGAAAATTGTTGTGTTGGGGGAACGGGTGAGTGGTGGAATATTGCCTTGGGGGAACGGGGCCCAACAGGTCAGGGGGGTAGGGAGGGAGAGGGGTTATGGAGGGAGGTTAGGGAGTGACTGATGGTAGGGGAGAGGTAAGGGAGGGAGTGGAGGAGGGGAGGAGGAGAGGGGAGAGAAGAGAGGAGGGGGAAGGAGTTTTGGGGATGGGGAAATGAGCCGTGTATGCGCAGTTGGGGGGCCATGGCTGAGGTGGAATATTGCATTGGAGGAACGGGTTACGTTAGGGGAACATTTGAGTGATGGAATAAAGCATTGGGGGAACGGGCCCAAGGGATCCCACTTGGTCTAATATAACATATACCTATTAATAGTGTGATTTTGTATATGTATTTATTTATTCGTGGTTGTGTTTGTGTTTAATCACATCTTCTAGAAAAAATTGTAAAATGTTTACATATTCCGGTAGAGATTTTCCCCCTGGAGTCCAAAATCGCCTTATCTGAAAATGTAATGCTTTATTTCTCGAGTTATTAATGAAAATGTTCAAAAATCTGAAAAAACAGGAGAAAAAAAAGCTGTCTTCTTGCTCGCGCTGCGAGTGACATCACCCCCCCCCCCCCCCCCATACTATGGCCCTGCCGGGGGCGACGGAGTATTGTGTTTGGTAAACGGCTCTCCCCTGTGACAACGTGCCCCCCTGCCCCGCTCAAACTCTACCCCCCTCCCTCACTGCCCCCTACCGCTCTCTCTCTGCTCCCCTCCCTGCGCCCTCTCTGCCACACATGCCTCCCGTGGGGGCTACGGGTAGGGGACGGGTACGTTGGGGGAGCAGACCCAACGGGTCTGCACTTGGTATAGTATATTACAAAAACTCTCATCTTGTTTGTTTGTAAGGCTACCTCTCTGTGTGTCTGTCTGTGATTAATGTTCTGATGCCATGAATTACATCACAACGGTACAGGACAATTGGGCCACCTTACTCACCACTGTCCTGTGGTGTGTTGTATCAACTTTCATTCAGATTGATGTTATATTGTACAAGTTATTCACATTTTTAACTTTTCAAAATCCAGTTTGAGAAAAAAAATCAGTTGAAGTTACAGTAGCTTTTACAACAGTGATGTCACAATGGATCTCATTTACATAAACTGCCTGTCAGCAATGCTCCACTGTTACAATGTTAACAAAGCCAGTGCAATGAGATATTTGTTACGCTGTTGTAAGGAGAGGGAGGGAATGGGGGAGGGAATGTGGAGAGGATTGTTGTTTAAAGTTATTTAAACATATAGAGGGAAAAGAGGGGGGTAGGGAATGGAGAGGGGTTATGGAGTGTGGGAGGAAGTGACTTGAGGATAGGAGGGAGGGAGGGAGAGGTGTGGGAGGGAAGGGGGAGGAGGAGAGAAGAGGGAGGGTGAAGAGGAGGGGGAGGGTGTTGGGGGATGAGCGACAATGAACCATGCCTGTGGAGTTGTGGGCGAAGGGGGAGTAATGGAATATTGCATTGGGGGAACGGGTGAGTGGTGGAAACGGGTTGCATTGGGAGAACCGGTGAGTGCTGGAATATTGCGTTGGGGGAATGGGGCCTAACTAGTCAGGGGGTAGGGGTTATGGAGGGAGGGAGTGACTGAAGGTAGGGAGTGACTGAGGGTATGGAGTGACTGAGGGTAGGGGAAAGGAGAGGTAGGGATAGGTGAGCTAGGGAGAGGAGGAGGAAAGGTGAGAGAAGAGGGAAGGTGAAGAGGAGGGGAGCAAGTGTTGGAGGATGAGGGGAAATGAGCTGCGCCTGCGCAGTTGGGGGTTATTGGTGAGTGGAATATTGCGTTGGGGGAAAGGGTTGCATTGGGGGAACGGATGAGAGGTGGAAGCGGGTTGTGTTGGGGGAACGGGTGAGTGGTGGAATATTGCATTGGGGGAATGGGACCTGACGGCCCGGGGACAATCATGTTTTGTAATCCGGATTTAGAAATCCGGAAAAAATGTCTATTAGACAATTCAGTGAAAAAATGTCTCCATTAACATCATTATCTCTCCCCCCGCCTCCCTAATATTTATGTTTTAGGCATTACATAGCCTGGCGCGGATTAAAATCGAACTGCTGCATCCATGCTCCCAATCTCAAAGCCCCCGCTGGCCGATTTTTAGCCACGCCAGGCGATGAAAGGCCCCACGACTGGGCTGATTCTCGATCCGAAACGTCACCTATTCCTTCGCTCCATAAATGCTGTCTCACCCGCTGAGTTTCTCGAGCATTTTTGTCTACCTTCGATTTTTCCAGCATCTGCAGTTCTTTCTTAAACGTGTCAGCTCCCGATGTTACCATCCGCAGGGCCCACGGCTGAAGCCTCAGAAGCTGTGTGTGTGTGTGTGTGTGTGTGTGTGTGTGTGTGTGTGTGTGTCCCCACCAATCAATTGTGTGTCCCCCTCCCATGTTTTGATAGCGATTTCTGCCCCTGCCCAACGGGTCCCACTTGGTCTAGTACAACATAAATATTAGAAGTTTTGCATATCATAAAGTTTACTGACCATTCATGAGAATGTGTTCATTGACTTTTTATATTAACTTTATTTCCAGCAGACTCTGCCTGATTTGCTGAGTATTCCCACCCGTTTCTTATGTGATTTGACAAGGTACATGTGGAGATGATGTTTCTTCTGCTTGGAATATCTTGAACCAGGGATCACAAACTCAAACTCAAAATAAGGGGTTGGTCACTCAGGACAGTTAAAAAGGAATTTTGTCACCAAGATGGGAGTGAATCTTTGGAATTTTTTACCTCAGCGAGCTGTGGAAGGTTAGTTGTTAAATGTATTCAAGGCAAAATCAGTAGATTTATGGATGTTAATGAAATAGAGGGACATGAGATTAGTGTTGGAAAGTTCTTGGAAAGAGGTAAATGAGCTGAGGATGGGGTAACAAGGAAAGAGTGAGCGAAACACGAAGACAATGCAATAGTTAAATAGTGAAAATGTTGATTTCTGGTACCTAATAGTAGAAATTATTCTTATTGCAAGAAATAGTAGAGGATGGAAATTGAAAGAGCTTGAAATAAGTCATTGCATAGCACATGTTGGTATTGAGATAGTATTAAAAGGGAACAGGTTCAAGGATCTGACAAGTAGAACAGACAAAGGCTCACTCGTCCATTTAGTTACAAACAGATTTATTGGCAAGAGGGAACAAAAACAATATGTCTCTATGCGTGGAGTCTAACAGCAGCACACCTCCCTCTCTCTCTGCCTACGTCCATGGTGCTGTTCGCGACCCAGCCCAGTGGTGAACCCCTCTCGTAAAAGAACTAACTCATGGCTTCCCGGTGCCTACATTTATGCAGGCACAAATCGTTGAAATAACCGTTGTTAATTCTTGGCCAATAGCGCCACTTCCAAATTCAAACTGCAACCGATGGCAGGAGACTGCATCTGATCGAGGCCCTTCTTCCCCCCGTTGGAAGCAAAGTGCTAGCAGCCGCAGACGGCGCGTGAGGTAATACACATAGGTTTGAACAAAGCGCTACTGGCTTGGTGCGTGAAGTTTTAAACAAAGCACTGTCGGCCACAGTGTTATCAGGCTTTAAACATAGCGCTACCAGCCACAGCGCTATCGAGCTTTAAACACAGTGCTACCGGCCACAACACTACAGGCTTTAAACAGCGCTACCGGCCACAGCGCTGTCAGGCATGGACTGTTCGCGCAAAACTCATTACAGATAGAGAATT
Organism: Leucoraja erinaceus; assembly: GCF_028641065.1. Lineage (NCBI taxonomy): Eukaryota > Metazoa > Chordata > Chondrichthyes > Rajiformes > Rajidae > Leucoraja > Leucoraja erinaceus. Next base: position 60,271,616 of record NC_073385.1, read on the forward strand.
AAACTTCAAAAGAAATAGGCTGTATTTAATCTTTTGACCAGGAATCACGTGGGCAGATGATTAAGCCAGAAGTTTTCTGCTCCAGATCCTCGGAATGTTTCTAACAAGTGTTAAAAAAACTCTGGGGCAAGGAAGATAGTATTCAGGTCAATTACTTTCATTATAACCAGAAATGCTTGAAATTTAACTTGGAAAAAATATGTGGATATAAACGATGTAAGGGTTTGAGAAAATATATTTGAAGTGGCGATGGTGGTGATGATTGGCAGAGACGGGAAATTACAATGGAAAGATCTTGATTAAGCAAGAAGGTAGGAATCATCAGCTCGTATGCATCCATGAAAGTTACTGATCTTTGATTTAATACGTACAATACAAAGCTCTAGTGTTCTTTGTTAGAGTACCGGATGTAATATTGCACCCTTGATCTGTTTTGCAGACCAAAGACTGTATGTTTGAATGGTCTGCCTCTTGCTACAATTGTTGGTTTTTGTTATTAGATCTAGACCAATTGGCTTGGGTACACAGGCATTTAAGGCATTTATGGCTATACTACACCTTTACCTCTTTGGTTGCCTTAGCTTTCATACACAATACACAATGCACTATACACAATACAATTTATTTGTCACTTGAACCTCATAGAGGCTCAAATGAAATGTTGTTTCTGCAGTCATACACACATGAAAAAAAAGACCCAAGACACAACACAATTTACACAGACATCCATCACAGCGCATCTCCTGCTCGCTGTGATGGAAGGCAAAAAAACGTATCTCTCCCCTGCACTCCACATTCACCTCCCGATGTCAGAGTCAAAGCCCCCGGCAGGCGATGGCAATTGTCCCGCGGCCATTAAAGCCAAGCCGGGCGATGCAAGGCCACGCTCCGGGTCTTGTTGTTGGAGCCCCCGGCGGGCTCTAGCAAAGTCCCGCAGCCGTTGAAGCCACGCCGGGCGATGATGTAAGGCCCCGCTCCAGGCACTCCTCGACCCCGCGACTCGGGCAGGAGAAGTCGCCGTTGCAGAAGCCTCGAAAAGCGGTCTCCCACCAGGGACCCGCGGGCTCCCGATATTACTGTCTGCCAGACCTGCGGTAAGCCTCCGAATCTCCGGGGGTCGGGTCGCAGCCGAGCGCCACCACCGCTCCACCCACTCCGGACTCGGCCAGCTCCATGATGGTGAGTAGCTCCACAGCTCCGCAACTGGAGCCCCAGGACGTTCCTGCTGGAGGCCGCTCCACGTTGCAGCCCCAACGACAACGGAGACCCGACAGGGAAAAGGTTGGGTTCTCCGTGCAGGGGAAAGATTTTAAAAGTTTCCACCCCCCCGCCCCCCCCCCCCCCCCCCCCACACACACACACACATACCCCATCAAAAAAATAATAAAAACTACATTAAAATGGGACAAAAAATAACAAAAAGACAAACGGGCTGCAGAGGCCGCTGTGATGTGAGTTGCGCCGACCACCGCATGTCGCCTCCGCGACATGCTGGTCAGATTGTCCAAGAAGCAATTTACACTTGTGATAACTTTTCAGTCATAGTTATAGTGGTAATGCTAGCCTCTTGCATCGTTGTAAGAAAGCCGTTGTAAAATTCCAGATGTTTTCTGCAGCAGAGCATATGAATCCAGTGTTAAAATCATCCATTTGTCTACATGGCATTTAATAAGATTATGGCTGATCTGATTGTAACCTCAACACCTGTCTGCTACCCAGTAACCTTTCATACCCCTTTGTTGGTGTTAATCTAACCTGTTTTAAAACTATTCAAAGACTTCCCATTTGAGAAAGAGTGATTCAAAGCCACTCAAACTACAGAGAGTGAATGATACCTCTTGGGAATGAATTGCAAAAAAATTACCTCCTGTCCATTTTAAATGGACAATCTTTTCGTAAAATGGTGAGCTAGTTTGAGATTGCCCCACATGTACGATGCAGTGGAACAACCACTAGACTTCCTGTTACAGCTCCAGCAACATGGTTCAATCCTGACCTCCAGTGCTGTCTGTGTTGAATTTGCACATTCTTCCTTTGGGGGGGGGGGGGGGGGGGGGGGTATATGATAGGAATGTGGTGAAAATAAGTTAGAGGAACATTTTCTGGATATGGGATTGTTATGAGTGCCAGCATCAACAAAGAGGCTCCTTTTATATCATTAAGAAATATGGAAACATCTTCTCCATGCCTAGCTTGTTAAGACTGCTCAAGATTGAGCTAATGTGGAGGGATGTTGCAAACTCGGGTTGTGATCCCGAGGTTCAATATCTGGCCTGAGCAGAGATGACTGCTCTTGGTTAATTAAAACATTTTGGTGTATGGAACAATTGATAGAAAAAATCCAGCCAGTTGTGAACATAGGCCAATGATCTTTGAATCAAATGCTGACATGATCAGTCTCAGCTTTGGCAAGATACTTGGCAAACTTCTGTGCAAGCCTATCTACTGTGTCAATATCTACAGGAGATGGAATGCAGAAAATTCATAGAAAAGTATGATTTATGCCACACGGTGGCAGAAGGCTCTCAGGTTGTCTCGCAGTGGCAGAAGGCTCCAGGGCTGCCCAGGAGACCCAGGGACGAAGTTCTGTAGGTTGCTCTTGGTCCCAAAGACTGGAGATTCGAGGAGGGATCTGTTTGCGCGACGGATGTGAGGAGTGCGTCTTCAAGGTCGATTGCTGGAAATATGCCCGAGACTCAAAAGCGGTCGGGCGCGAAAAAGGACGTTGGTTTGTGTGCTGAGCTGGTTGAGGGCGACAGATGAGGCTCTGCTGCAGCCTGGGGCTTACCTGGATCTGAAGCCGCTCCAGTACATCGAGCGCGTGGACTTTGGACTTTTTGTAAGTGGCGCCAAAATATGGCGACTCGTGCATGTGTGATCGATGCAAAAAGAATTTCACTGTGCAGTGCACACGTGACAATAATGCACCACTGATTTCTTATACTCCAGTTTGAATCTGCTCTGTTCTGAGATTCAGTTGAGATTCACTGATTTCTTATAGGTCTCCAGTTTGCCAAAGGGTAATAATACGGACTTTGGATACCTTGCAAAGAATCCGCTTATATGAATGGAAATTGTATTTTTTGTGTGTTTTTTTTAAAACCTATGTCAGATCCCTAGTACTAATTTTACATAGGAGTTGGGTAAACTGAAAATCCACCCGAGTTTCATCCACCTTTTACAGGTGGAAAACATAATATAATAAGAATGAGATCCCATGAATTACTTAATGGTTATAGTGCATTTAAAAAAGTAATGTTAATTGAATGTAGAATGATTGATAATTACAGAGAAAAAAAACCCCAATGGATTTACACAAGCATAAATAAAAGCAAAGTGTACAAGCAGAAATTAGGATACATGAGGGTCTGCAGATGCTAGAAACTTGAGCAAAACACAAAGTGCTGGAGGAATTCAGTGGGCTAAGCAGTATTTGTGTTTCAGGTTGTTTCAGATGCTGTTTCTGGTCAGTGTAGTGTAGTGTAGTGTAGTATAGTGTAGTGTAGTGTAGGCACCTAGTGGTGGGGCTGGGAAGTCAGAACCCTCGTCATTGGTCGGCACTGTCACGTGACCGTGGGGGTTTGTTTGTGGGCTTTTAGAGAGTCTTTAGTAATTAGCGCTCCTCACATCGAGAGGAGCTGTAATCTTTAGCTAGACTAGGTACGCAATGTTACAAGTTTTTGTTTGTGTTTTTGTTAATGAAATAATTTTGCTCAACCTGCCTGGTCTCACTACATTGGTGACCCCGAAGATAGGAACGTTTTTCGGGTCCGAAAATGAACGCCGCAGAAAACCTCGACGCCAACCCCGCCCAGTAGAATGCGGTTTCACTTAAACTGCCCATTTTCTAGACAGTCCATCCTCGTGTGGTTCCAAAAAAATCGAGGCCCAGTTCCAAATCCGGCAAATCGTCGCGGATTCCAATAAGTATTTCTACGTGGTCGGCACGCTCTATCAGGAAACCGCCACCCGATTGCTCCCTTAGCTCCAAAATCCGCCTGCCGACAACAAATATGAGGGCCTCAAGGCGCTGCTGCTGCATACTATCGGGCTCAGCCGCCGCGATCGTGCAGCCAGGCTCCTGCACATGGACGACCTCGGTGACCGTAAGCCGTTGGTGCTGATGAGCGAGATGCTGTCATTGATAGATGGTCACCAGCCTTGTTTCCTTTTCGAGCAGGCTTTCCTGTAGCAGATGCCCGTCAACATCCGCCTGCTCTTCGCCGGGTGCGACTTCACCGACCCCCTGCAACTCGCCGAGCGGGCAGACGAGTTGTGGCTCGCCAAGCAGCAGGACGGCACTTCGATCAGCCGGGTGTCCGCGGCTCCGCAACGACCTCGACGGTCCGTTCCACCATCAACCGACAACACCTCGCCGCAACCGACCGCCACGGATCACTGTAAATGCCAGTGGTGTTACTACCACCAATGCTGGGGTGCGGAGGCCCGCTGATGCCGTGCTCCCTGCACACATCCGGGAAATGCCTCGGCCTTTCGCCAGTAGAGGCTATCGTGGTCGGCCAGAAACATTGCCTCTACGTCCGGGACCGCCATTTCGGGCTCTGATTCCTCGTGGACACCGGGGCCGAGTGCAGCATCGTACCTCCGTCCGGGGTCGATACCCATTCTGGTAAGCGAGGTCCCACCCTGACCGCCACCGTCAACGGCATCCCCATCTGAACATATGACACTCTCACCGTTCCCCTAGTCTTCGGTTCCCGCCATTACACATGGCTGTTTACCATCGCAGACGTCTCCCAGCCATTGCAAGACGCCGATTTCTTACGGGCCTATTCCCTACTGGTTGACGTCAAGGGCCAGCGCCTCGTTCATCCCGAGACCTACCAGCACGCATCACCACGGCCCGCAGTTTCCTCCAGCCCGCATCACGGCTCAGTGTCTGACGCGGACAGTGCTTTTGACCGCTAGCTCCTGGCCCTTTATTTGGCGTTTCAGCTCTTCCGATATTTCCTGGAGGGCAGACCCTTCACGGCTTTCACCAACCACAAAGCCCCTCACTTTCGCGTTCGCAAAGGAGTCCGACTCCTGTCCGCTCGCCAACAACGGCATCTGGATTTTATCTCAGAGTTCTCCACCAGTGTCCAGCATGAAGCGGGTAACCTCAACCAGGTTGCTGATGCCTTATCTCGCCCTATTCATGCCATGCTGACCGTAGCCCCGGGTATTGACTATTCTGGACTGGCTGCTATGCAACGGGATGGGGACGAGATGCTTCCCTATCGCACTGCTGTTTCGGGTTTGGTGTTGGAGGATGTCCCGCTCGGGCCCTCGAGCATTACGGTCCTTTGCGATGCCTCAACCGCGCAGCCATGACCCATCGTACCTACAGTTTAGCGATGTCGTATTTTCGACTCCATCCATGGTTTAGCCCACCCTTCCTTCCGGGCGACTGCTGCGTTGGTTTACGGCTCCCCACTGAAGGTACCCGGCAATTTTCTTCCAGGGGCACGGGCAGCTGGCATCTCCTTCGTCAATGCTGGCGCCCCTCAGTGAGAAAGTGGGTGGGCAGGCCCCTGTCCTGACCTCGTCACGGTGTCACTCCATCCTATGTTCCGCCTGCCTTCAGGGACTGCCACTTTGTTTTCCTCCGCAGAGCCTCGCACCGGACTCCGCTGCAGCACCCCTATGAGGGTCCCTTCCGGGTGTTGCATCCCGGCTTTGTGACTTTTGTTTTAGATGTCGGGGACGGGCAGGAGGTCGTTTCGGTGGCCCACCTGAAGCCCGCCCACCTGGATGTCGACAGCCTGGTGTTGGTGGCCGAACCCCGTCATAAAGGTCATCCGCTGGCCATCCCGCTTTTGCCGGTTGTGCCTGTTGTACCTGTTGTGCCAGTTCCCCCTGTCTCCACACGGTCTGGCCGCCTGATTCGGACTCTCGCTCGTTTTCTTTCCTCGGGTTCTGGGGGGGGGGGGGGGGTCCTGTAATGGTACCTAGTGGTGGGTCTAGGAAGTCAGAACCCTCATCATTGGGCGGCATGGTCAAGTGACCGTGTGGGTTCATTCGCGGGCTTTTAGTAATCAGCGCTCCTTGCATCGACAGGAGCTGTAATAGTTAGCTCAACTAGGTACTAGGCGTTACGAGTTTTTGTTTGTGTTTTTGTTAATAAAATTTTGCTCAACCTGCCTGGTCTCACTACATCAGAATCCTTCTTCAGACATGGAAAGCCTCCCTACCCCCGCTAGCTTACTCCCCACCTCCTCCGTTCTCTGAGGAAAGGTCTCAACCTGAAACTTGGTTTGTCCGTTTCTTTTAAGGACTGAATAGATACATTTGAAGCAGGATGTCGTCCACTTAAAAGACAAAGTATGACTAGGATTTTGGTTGTTCTGGCGCTGAATATTAGTCAGATTTGTCCGATTCCATGCCATAAACGTTGATTCTGCAGGTCCTTAACTGTTTATATTCACATGTACATACTGCAAAGAAGAAAATTATCTTAAGCAGCATGAAGTTGAGCATTTGGTCAATGAAGAAATTTGATGATGAAGAAGTAAACTTTAGTTTATTCTATATTCAGCTTGAAATTTTTAATTGTTAAACAAAAACTGAGTTTAATTATTAGCACGCTCAAACTACTTTGCCCACCTTTTTAGAGACACCACTGAGTTCATTTGAAGAGGGAGTGTTTATTGTTATCCAAGACTTAGATCATTCCTGGCAACAAAGATGGATAAATCATTTTATTTTGCTAATGCAGGGTGTGAAGTTGGATAGTCTGAAGTTGAGAATTTGACCAGAATGGGAATGGTTTGTGGAACAGGAAGGTGTTGTTGTAACTTGCTTCCAGTGCCTGCGGTTTGTATAGCTTGAAATATACAAATTTAACGTTTTGTCCAATGATTTAAGGCACAAGGGATCTGAGGCATGTTGGCAAACTGTATCCAAAATTAGCTTGGTGGCAGGAGACACAGGGTAATGGTGATTAGGAACTTTGACTGAAGTCTGTAACAAATGGTGGACCATAGGGATCATTGCTGAGACCTTTGTTTACAGTGTAGGTTGAAATATTTTAGTCTTGCATTTAGTCTGTTGGGATTTGATTGGTGCCAGATCACACAAAATCTGGACCACAGAGAATTAACCTGATCACTTTTCCTGATCTGGAGGAATGTTCTTTTGAAGTATAGACACTCCCTGATTTGCGACAGGGTTTCAAGAACTGTCCATAACCTGAAGCTTCCATAAATCCGAAATGCAACTGGCTGAGACGACAAAGGTTGTACTGGTCAGTTAATTAGGTACAGATTAATATAGCTCTTAATTAATTTTTGATCTTGATTGGATCTCATTTAGAATTAATATGTATTGATCTAAACTACAGATTCAAAATGCTGAGATCAGTGAGCTTACAGACACATGAAAATTGCTGGTCCTGGATAGCGAGTAAGATTATCTATGGATATTACGGGGACATAGCCCAGTTGGAAAATTGGTTGGACCGGTGGCTGATGGAATTTAATCCAGACAAGTTGAGGTAATGCAATTTGGGCAGAAAATTCTGGTATTAAGTAATTGACGTATAGAAATGTTGAGTTTGTAAGTCCCCAGCTCTCTGAAAGTGATGACCCAGGTGGGACATGGTAGTTATAAATATAATTGGTATGTTTGCCTACATGGGCTGAGGCAGTGACTGCAAGAGTAGGGATGTCATGTGATAGCTTTGCATAACATTGTTAGATAGCACATTGAGTATTGTGTACAGTTCTGGTTGTCTCATTACAGGAAGAATATGATTGCTAAAGAGAATACAGAAGTGATTCATCATGATATTACCTGGAGGGCTGTAGCTATATCAGAGATTGGATATGTTGGGTTTATTCTTACTGCAACATTGGAGTGACTTTCTGGAGTTTCATAAAATAATGAGCGCCACTAAATAGATCGTCAACATCTTTTTCCTTGGCCATGGGAGTCTAGATTTGGAGTACAAAGATTTAAGATGGGGGGGTGAATTTTAAAAGGGAAATGAGGGATATGTTTTTCCAACGGTGTGTTGCGCTATCTGGAATAAGCTGCTAGAAGAGGTGGTGGACGCGGATGCAATTACATTTAGTAGGCATTTGGAAAGGCTTTGAGGTACATGACCTATAATGCAGGCACTTAAAGGCACAAACATCCATTATGTTGGGGACAAAGACTCATTTATTTATTTGCCTCTGTACTCCACAATTTGAGATATGTAATAGAAAATATCACATGTGGTTAACGTACACATTGTCAGATTTTAATAAAGACCATTTTTATACATTTTGGTTTCACCATGAAGAAATTACATCTGTCTTTATACATTGTCCCCCCATTTCAGGGCACCATAATGTTTGGACACATGGCTACACAGGCGTTTGTAATTGCTCAGGTGTGTCTAATTGACTCCTTAATGCAGGTATAAGAGAGCACTCAGCACCTAATCTTTCCAGCATTTCTATCACCTTGGAAACGTATTGCTGTTTATCAACATGAGGACCAAAGTTGTGCCAATGGGAGTCAAAGAAGCCATTTTCAGACTGAGAAACAAGAATAAAACTGTTGGAGACATCAGCACCTTAGGCTGACCAACATCAACTGTTTGGAACATCATTAAGAAGAAAGAGCACTGGTGAGCTTACTAATCACAAAGGGACTGGCAGGAAGCCAAGGAAGACCTCCACAGCTGATGACAGAAGAATTCTCCCTGCAATAAAGAAAAATCCCCAAACACCTGTCCGACAGATCAGAAACACTCTTCAGGAGTCAGGTGTGGATTTGTCAATAATCACTGTCCGCTGAAGACTTCATGCACAGAAATAGAGGCTACACTGCAGGATGCAAACCACTGGTTAGTCGCAAAAATAGATGACCAGGTTACAGTTTGCCAATTTCATGCCTAATTTTGAATTATCAATATTTAAATATCTCTTTATTCCCCTTTACCCACCCTGCATTGCATCTTAAAGTTATTCATTTTACAAATTCTATGGTCTCTCTTTCCAAAAATGTCTGCAGTATAGCTTAATCAAATTATCCTGCTTAATTATGCTTTTAAACACTTTGGAGATGAAGTGCCAATGAGCCAGTGGGGAATTTTTTTTAACCTATCATCTATGTTATGCTATTTTTTTTTAATAGCAAATGTTTCAACAGCTGGGGAATTTTAAAAGATCAGAATACCAAATGCTGGAGTAACTCAGCAAGTCATGGACGGAATCGATAGGTGATGTTTCATGTCAGGACCGTTCTTCATACTGCAAAAGAGTCATCGTAGTCTGAAGAGGGGTCCTGACCGGAAACATCGACTATTTATTCCCTCCACAGACCTGCTGTGTCACTGCAGAATTTTGTGTTTTGCTCAAGATTCCAGCATCTTCAATTCCTTGTGTCAGAGTTTTAGAAGATTACTAGACTAAGTGGGACCAGTTGGGTTCCATGTTCACACGGGAGGGTTGGTCCCCCAACGCAATATTCCACCTCTCTGCCAATTCCAATATTGGTGGCCGGGGGGGCTTCTGGAGCACTAGTATCGGTGTTGTGGGCTGAAGGGACTGGTTTCCAGAGGGCTAGTATGGACATTGTGGGCCAAATGGATTCTTGGGGTGGCAGCTCAGTCACTCAAGCCTGATGTGGTGACAGCTCACTCACAGCTGGTGGGCTGGCAGTTGACTCACAGCTATTCCTTGAAATTCAATTTCAAGCAGGGTGCAAAGCCACCAAATTCAAGTGCAGTTTACTACCACTTCAAGCAGGGTGCAGGACCACCAAATGCAAGTGCAGCTTATTGCCATTTCAAGCATGGTACAAGGCCACCAAGTACAAGTGCAGTTTTGTGCCATTTCAAGCAGGGAGCAAGGCCACCAAATTCAAGTGCAGTTTCATACCACTTCAAGCAGGGTGCAGGGCCACCAAATGCAAGTGCAGCTTATTGCCACTTCAAGCATGGTACAAGGCCACCAAGTACAAGTGCGGTTTTGTGCCATTTTAAGCAGGGAGCAAGGCCACCAAATTCAAGTGCAGTTTCATACCACTTCAAGCAGGGTGCAGGGCCACCAAATTCAAGTGCTGTTTCGTACCACTTCAAGCAGGGTGCAAGGCCACCAAATTAAAATGCAGTTTCATACCATTTCACGCAGAGTGCAAGGCCACCACATTCAAATGCAGTTTCATACCATTTCATTCAGGGTGAAACCACCATAAAACCACCATAACACCACATTCAGTGTGTTCAGTTGATTCACAGCTCAGACAGAGTCGTGACCTCTCCCGCCCCCATTGTGCAGAGACTGAGCCACACCCACACTTCTGGGTTTATAATCCCTCCACCTCCCACCAGAAAGGGCATGGCCTTCATGGCATGATTGACAGGAGAGAGATTCTCACCATTTTTTAAATACTAATAACACTTATTTTTCATTGATGGGAAGAATCCTCTGCACCTGATGAGCAGAGGGGGCCTGAGTAAGATGGCCAAAAATTACAGCCGTAATTGGTAGCGTTTTATCTAAAATTATTATACAGTGCAAACAGGAAGTTGTCAAGTTTAGACTTTTAATCATTTGCCATTTCGAACCAACCTCCACCAACAACCATTTGCAGTGCTTTATTTCAAACCACCACCACCATTTGCTTTGCTTTATTTCAAACCAAACCACATTTTCATTTTCAAACCACATTAAGGGCACTCAAGGGCAGTAAAACCAGGGCACTCAAGGGCAGTAAAACCACACTCACAGTTTAGTAGACATGTGTCCAGTGTTATTCACAGCTGAGACTGAGACGTGACCCTCTCACTCCCCCATCTTGCAGAGACTGGCTGAGACACTCAACACTTCCGGGTTTTATAGTCCCTCCAGAAGGGGCATGGCCTTCAGGAGAGACAATCTCAACATTTTTAAACACTAATAGTTCTTATTTTTCATCAATGGGAAAAATTATCTTGTCCTGCACAGCGGAGGGGGACTCGGAGTAAGATGGCCAAAAATCACAGCCGTAAGTGGCAGCGTCTTTTCTATAATCAATATAAGGAACAACAGGAAGTGGTCAAGATCAGACCTTTAGTAATATAGATTGCATTCTTTGTAACACTTAGATCTCTGGGATGCAAGCTGTCGGGTCCAGGGAATCTGTCTTTTTAATCTCTCTTTACATTTTCCAATATTTATCTTTATGTCTCTCATGTAATTCAATCATTGTTTCTCTATCGTTTCATCTACACATTGTCTTCTGGATTGAAGATAGATGCAATGAAGTTACTGTCTCAGCCAGCTCATTATATAGTTTCTTTTACTTGACATTTAATTTTGGTTTTTTTCTTTTCTTTATAGTCAATGGAGCAATTGATTTTTATTTGCAAATGTTCTAAAGTATTTATCTCAAATATCATCTGTCATATTTTTTGTCATCTGTTGTAGCTAAAACTCTCCATCTTTAGGTTATTATGTTCTCTTGGCAACATTAGAAACCTTTTTTCACTCCAGTCCAATCATTACACTCTTCAGTTGGACTCGGATGGCTCATTTCTCTCAGAGGTCTTGAGATTCCCAGAATCTCAAAGATTTTGAGATCTTGTTTCATAATGATATGCAAGTTAGTTGAGAATTTAAATATTTTCTGCTGGGAAATATTTTAGTCTAATTTCCCAATCTACTGAGCCTAACACAATTCTTATAATGTGGCGTCAGCTGATGGTCAGAACACTTACGGTCGAACCCTTGTAAGTGGTTACGAGGGCTTTCACGTGACGTAATGGGTTAAGGGGAGTGTCCTGCTACATAAGCAGATCTTACCTTGAGTTGACAGGTAGCTGAGCTCGAGTCAACACCCTTGCTCAGCAGCAGCAGCAATTACTTAGTATGTTAGAGGACCAAACTTGCATGTAGACCAACCATGTTATATCTGAATAAAGCAACTGTTTGTTCACCACGTTTGGTACTGCTACATCGGTGACCCGCGACAATCCAAATTGGAAGTTTGGATTTCACCCAGCATACGCAGCCTTGGGAAACCTGATGTCTGCAGCTGACAGCCCAGCCCTGCTGAACGACACTGCTGCCAACCCGGCCCTACCGTAATGTATGCTGCTGACGACCGCCTCAACGCGCTCCTTTGACTGGTCTCAGCAGCTGCAGGCCACCCGGGTCGATGGGCGCGGTCCGGGCCTTGTTTGACGGCCTCCAATCTCCCGTGCATGACCCGACCGGAGCCGACCATCGGAGCTGAGGGGCCGCAGCTGCTGCCGCTCCCCCACCAGCTGCTGCATACCGGGGATGAGAGGCCTAGGCTGACGTCGCTCTCCCACCAGCCATCGCTTTCCCACCAGCATTTGCTCCCCCCACCAGCCGCCGCTCCCCCACCAGCTGCTGCAGGACCTGCGAATTTAGCAGCCCCACGCCCCCAGCATCACAGCCACCCAGCTCCGGGAGCGGGGAGAGAGCGGGCCCGTCCATTGCCATGCCGTCCGCTGCTCAGGCCTAGCCTCCCAATCGAGCGGGCCTACCTAGGGCGGCTGCCCAAAAACGTCCTACTGCTCACCGGCGCGGATTTCGATGATCCACGGCCGCTTGCTGCCCATCCAGTCAGGTTGTGGTCGGCCCAGCAGCGGGGTGGAGACTCGGCTGGTCGTGAGTTGGCGGTACCGCGACGGATTCCCCAGCAGCTTCGAGTCTCCGCCGAGGGCGCGGTAGCGCAGCCGGTCTCAGACGACACCGGTGACGATGGGTGGTGTTCCTACCTGCAACGGTGGGTCGAGGCCCGTCGATGTCACCCCCCCCCTCCCTACCTCCCCGCACGCATCCGGGAATTGCCTCAGTTGGCCGCCAGTAAAGGCAGCCTCGGTCAGCAGCCAAAATGGCCGCCACGGCCTACTACCACATGGCCGGAAGCGACGGGCCTCGACCTGCTCTGACCGCCGTCAACAGCACCACCTTCCGACCAGATGCCACTCTGCAGTCTGACTGCTGTCAACAGTGCCACCTCAGGTTGAATAGTGTCACTGCAGCCTGACCGGCGTCAATAGCGCCACCTTCCTGCCGGATGCCGTCTGCAGCCTGACCGCTGTCAACAGCACCACTTCAGGTGGGATGGTGTCACTGCAACCTCCAGTTTACCAGCTTCCAGCACAGCTTCACATCAGAAACTGGACAATTTGAAATTACAGTTTCTTACTACTTTAGACTTGTTTGCTCACTGTTGATTGTTTCTTTTCACTTTTTTACACTGTAATGACCTCGGCTATTAGTTTATTCTTATTTCTCTGTTGTATTTTATTTGGTTTGCATTGTTGCCGATGTCTCCCAGCCGTTGCTGGTTGCCGTATTTTTCGGGACACGATTCCCTGCTGGTCGATGAGATGCGACTGTGTCTCGTCCATCCTGCGGCTTTTGCATTGGTCTCCTTGTACCCCTCAGCATACAGCCGGGAAGGCGACTGCGCCGAGCGGGCCCCACCGTCCCACGGCCGGGGTGCACCCGACCTACAGCAGGAGCTGCCCTCAACCTTGCTTGCACACCTTCTGGTGGAAAGTGAGCGCGTTCCATCCTTTTCACCTGTGCATTTACGTGTTTTGGCTGCTGCGTGTCATTGGCCTGCTCGTTTTCCTTCCTCCGGTTCTGGGGGGGGGGGGGCGGGGTCAGACCACTTACGGTCGAACCCTCATCAGTGGTTACGAGGGCTATCACATGACGTCATGGGTTAAGGGGAGTGTCTTGCTACATAAGCAGATCTCACCTTGAGATCATGAGTCGACAGGTAGCTGAGCTCGAGTCAACACCCTCGCTCAGCAGCAGCAGTAATGACTTAGTATGCTAGAGGACCAAACTTGCATGTACACCAACCATGTAATGTCTGAATAAAGCAACTGTTTGTTTACCATGCTTGGTACCACTACAATAACCAGTAAACCAGGTTTATTTAAGAACAAGTTTAATTTCTGCTATGTCTACTTCTTTCAAACAATATGAAAGTTCCTTCATGTAGTTAGTACGTATCCTGTGGAAATCTCAGAGATTATTCTCATCTGACTAACCAAGGTAAAGTCCAGGTCGGTCTAATCCTCATCTGATTTAATGACACTTTGTTCTAGAAAGCTCTTCCAAGTTAATTCAATGAACGTCCTCTAAATTGTTTTAGGGTTAATGTTCCTTGCAATTATTAAAAAACCTTTGCCAGGAATTTTTCTTATTTCTTGATTAATATTCTGTTCGGTTGTACTAAGCCTCTCTTATCACCACAGATATTTACGTTATTTTGTGTTTTTCTAGGTCATAATTAGATGGGTTTTTACAACAATCTAGTAGTTACACCAACAGTGTACAGAGTAAGAGGAACCAGCTGTGAAGAATGATGATTTGCAGGAGCTAAAAACAAAACCATGAGTTGATAAAGATAAAGGGTATCAAAAGGTTAGCTAGAATGCTGGGCATGACATCTGGGAAAAGGAGGTTATGAAATGTGGGAAGGAGGTAGGGAGAGTAAAATGGGTGATTCTATAATTTGAAAATTGTTGACATTCTATAAGGAAAATAGAAATGAGATTCAAGTACAAATTCAACTTGGAAAATATGACATAAAAGCCACCGTAAAATATGAATGCAAAAATGGCCAGAATTAGGAATTAAATATACGACATCATTGGAATTACTGGAAAAGTAAAGAAAAATATGGTTCAGAAATGATTATGGGTGAAATCATTACATGCAGCATTTTAATATAATAACAAATAGGTAGGCAGGTGAATGTTTTGTGTGCCATTAAGAACAAAATAACAATGTTCAATTCTATCTATTGGCCTCTGTTGGAGAGAATTGTTTGGCTTAGAGTGGTTCAGCACACAAAGACAATCTTGTAGAGCAGCGGTGAGTTTCTCAAACAAATGTGTTTATTCACAGTATGCAACAGTATATACAGGTAGTGGGAAACATTCTGAGAGAATCCAAAGAGCTTCAATGATTCAAAGCACCCATAACCTTTTGATATTCTCGTGACACAATGGTTACATGCGGATTTTACATTTTGAAATAATTCATCAATGATCGACATTCAACTTTATGTTCTCTCTTAATCAGAAAGCTATTCTCCCATTTGTCGTGCAAATGGGTGGTAAAGATGACTTTATATCTGATTATCAGTTTTATTTCACTCGACTAATATATGACCTATTTGTATCTTTACTCCAGCTGGCTATGTCACGTAATCTAATACTTCCCAAATATATAAACTGCTTCTCTGAAACAGGCCTTTATGTCATTATGGTGGACTCTTCCCATCATGCTTCTCCAATATGTAAGGTCTTGGGGTTAAAGGTATTACAAACTCCCCCAATTTTACTTATTTCCAGAATTTCCCACATCAACCCTTGATCATGAAGAGGCAAGGTGCATAAGTTCAAGAATGTATTAATGGATGGTTTAAATGGGGGCTTATAATTTTTATGTTTTGTCAATGTGCAGTCCTTAGATAATAACATAGAGGACTTGGGGCCAGTTTGCTTTCCCAGGGGGACATGAGGGAATGCTGTGTACTCTGTTTCAGAGACATGGCTCGATCCCATCGCTCAAAATTGAGTCTTCCAGCCTGAAGGTTTCTAGATCCATCGCATAGACCAGGTGGTGTCATCGGGAACATGAAACATCTGCTTCATGGTAAACTCTGCAGTGCTCAGACATAGCAGTCATCCAATTCTTGCTCTGTGCATCTGGAACATCTAATGGTGAAATACCTTTTCTTCCACCTCCCAAGAAAACACACTGCCATCCTCATCATTGTCGTCTACATCCTGCCCCTGGCAGATGTCCAGCTAGCACTGGAGCTAGCTAGCTATACTCTCTAGAATTTAGGAGATTGAGAGGGGATCTTATAGAAACTTACAACATTCTTAAGGGGTTGGACAGGCTAGATGCAGGAAGATTGTTCCCGATGTTTGGGAAGTCCAGGACAAGGGGTCACAGCTTAAGGATAAAGGGGAAATCCTTTAAAACCGAGATGAGAAGAACTTTTTTCACAGAGAGTGGTGAATCCCTGGAACTCTCTGCCACAGAGGGTAGTCGAGGCCAGTTCATTGGCTATATTTAAGAGGGAGTTAGATGTGGCCCTTGTGGCTAAGGGGATCAGAGGGTATGGAGAGAAGGCAGGTACGGGATACTGAGTTGGATGATCAGCCATGATCATATTGAATGGCGTTGCAGGCTCGAAGGGCCGAATGGCCTACTCCTGCACCTAATTTCTATGTTTCTATGTAGGAGCTGCACACCATTGTCAACTAACACCAGCCAGTGTGCCCCATTGCCTTTCCCATCAAAGCCGAGAAAAACAAGGCTGTTTTTTAGGTCCCATCCTACCACCTGCACATATTCTGCAGTACCCTGGAATCAAATACTCTCAACCACTGCTACTGCACCATCAAAGGAACCTATTGCTCCTTCACTTGCCCTCGTTTTGGAAAATCAGACCACCTGATAGTGCTCCTCCTTCCCCCATATAGGCAGTGACTAAAAAGCACAGTTTCAGCAGTGATGATCGCACAGAACAAGTCAGGGATGGCAGAGGAACTAGTCCATGAGAATTTTGTTGGTAGATTGAACGATGTTCAACAACTACAATGGACCTGAATGAAAACACCACGGTTTCTACTGACTTCAGTAGAAATTGTGTGGAGTTTTCACCAAGACCATCCTAGTGTACTCCAACCAAAAGCTTTGCATGAACCAGGAAGTTCGTAATTTACTGAGGACCTGATCTCTGACAATCAAGTCTGGTGATACTGGGTCATATAGGAAGTCAAGGTGTAACCTATCAAGGCCATTGGAAAAGGAAAGAGACACTTTTGTTCCAAACTGGAGGATGAGATGGATGATTAGCAGCTACATACCATCACTTATTACAAGGCGAAACCAGGTGGTATCTCAAACAATGCTGAGGCATCACTGCAGGATGAGCTCAATGCTTTATACACTTGCTTCAAAAGGGAGAATATTAATTTGCTTCCTTAAATCACATTGCCCGAGCAATATGTAAAATAATATTAGTCACATCTTCAACCTCTCATTACTAAGATCCTAGGTTCCCAACTGCTTTAAAAAAAGCATCAATGAATACCAGTGCCCAAGAAGAGTAAAGTGACAAGCTTCAATGACTACCGAACGGTGGCGATGAAGGGCTTCGAAAAGATGGTTATGACACCTACCAGCTTGGTAAAGACATGCCCATTATAGTTCACTTATAGCCACAATAGATCAAGTGGAGATTCGATATCTGCACTGGACAAATGGAAAATGCATGTTAGGTCGTTCATCGACTTTAGGTTGGTGTTAAATGCCATCATCCCCTCCAAACTAATCAGCAATCTCAATGGTCTCAGCTCATTGCTTTGTAACTGGATTATGGACTTCCTTATTGGCAGACCACAATCGGGAAGAATTAGCAACAACTTTTTTGAGAACTTTGAGGAAGTAAATGGCAATATAGACAAATGAGTCAGTGGATGTTGTTTACCTGGATTCTCAGAAGACCTTTGTTAAGCTGCCACACATGAATCTGCTAAAGAAGATGAGAACCCATGGTATTAGAGGGAAGGTATTAGCATGAATAGAAGGTTGGCTGAAGAAAGCAAAGAATGCGAGTAAAGGGCGCTTTTTCTAGTTGACTCGGTGATTAGCGATGCTCTGCAGGGGGTGTTTTTGCACTGCTACTCTTCACGTTGTATATCGATGTTTTGGATGAGGGAATTGAAGGCTTTGTGACCAGATTTGCAGATTATACAAAGATAGGTGGAAGGGCAGGTTGTGTAGAGAAAACAGGGACGTTGCAGAAGGACTTGGACAGGTTGAGAGAGTGGGCAAAGAAGTGGCAGATGGAATTCAGCATAGCAAAGTATGGAGTCATGCATTTTGGAAGGGATAAAGGCCTATACTAAATGGGGAGAGGATACAGAAATCAGAGTTGCAAAGGGATTTGAGAGTGCTGGTGCAAGATTCCCATAAGGTTCATTTGGGGGGAGGGGGGGGGGGGGATATTTGATACTTACCAAATAGTGAAAGGCCTGGATAGAGTGGATGCGGAAGATATGTTTCCACCAGTAGGAGAGTCTAGGAACAGAGGGCATAGCCTCAGAATAAAAGAAACTTTGTTTAGAAAGAAGATGAGGAAGAATTTATTTAGAGGGTGGTGAATCTGTGGAATTCATTGCCACAGACGGCTGTGAATGGCGTCATTGGGTAGTTTTAAGATGGAAATTGACAGATTCTTAATTAGCAAGGGATTTCAGCCACACGCTATGAGAGTTGACAGTGGGGATGCGAGGAGACAAAATGATATTTAAACATTGTCTTTAGTGGGGGAGTGTAAAAGGGAAGAGGTGAGGGAGAGGGAGTGACTGAGGGTAGGGAAAAGGAGAGTGAGGGAG
The DNA here is from genome assembly GCF_028641065.1 of Leucoraja erinaceus. Taxonomy (NCBI): domain Eukaryota; kingdom Metazoa; phylum Chordata; class Chondrichthyes; order Rajiformes; family Rajidae; genus Leucoraja; species Leucoraja erinaceus. The sequence continues at coordinate 60,290,004 of NC_073385.1, forward strand.
AGATGACAGAGACAATGGGATCAGCAGCTGCAAGGGGAGTAAGGAGTGAGATTTCTCCCACCCCCACCCCCCCCTCCCCCCACGTGGGAAAGATTGATAGAGACAGAGAGAAACTGGCAGTTATGAACAAAGATCATAGCGTGGAGCAAGATACTCCACTCGGCAAAAAAGCCGTAGTAAGTCATGGGTAATTTTTGGCGCCATCTTGATATGCTGCCTTGCGATTACCGTCATGTACATCTACAGCTCACTGACTGAATGATACAGATGTCCTGACTGAAAATCACGCCCTTCCGATCATTTATTGTAGGATGTATTTCTAGAGAATATACAAAATATAGATCGAATTTTGAATTTGGCGTTTGATTGGTTGAAAGCTTATAATATAATAATTTTTACATACTGTAACTTTCTACATTTCTACTTTTGGGTATGTATGGCAACTATGGCTCATGGAATTTTCTCTCTCACTACTAGTTATATTCGTAACAACATATTTAAATACGTGACATTTTCGATCTTTCTGAACCCCTTAAAAAAGGCCTAAAGGAGGGACCCGACCCTAAACGTCGCCTAGCCATTCCCTCCATAAATAGACACAAAATGTTGAACTCAGCGGATCAGGCAGCATCTCTGAAGAGAAGGAATAGGTGATGTTTTGGGTCGAGACCCTTCTTCGAACCCTCCATAGATCCAGCCTGGCATGTTGAGTTCTCCAGCATCTTATATTTTGCTCTTAAAATAAATTTGTGATCCGCTGAAGAAACTACACGATGGACCACTCTGGAAGTGCAAGTTTTGCTGTACACTTCATTTAGTGGAGCACATCATAATACACCCCGAGTGAATTAATTAAGTTAGATTATTTTTTTAATTGGTTTCGAATTAATCAATATAAACCTTTTCAGATTTATTGTATGAAACTTCGTCAATGCGGCAGAGCAGATGTCGTTTACAATTATCCATATTGTTTATGGGTGTGTGTTCAATAGCTACTGTTTCCAACTGCGACCAGATGTCACATCAATGATTGAAAACCAGGACTTAAATATGTGCATCATACATATTGTAAAAGAGAAACAATGTTTTGCCAGCTTTATTCTCAGAGCGCAGCGCCACACCGAAGGAAAACAAAATAATTTTGTTCAAATGTTGCCGTTTGACATCAATTCATGTACATACTCATCCAGAGAAGACTACACAAGTACAATATTTCTTAGTTTTATGGGAAAATATGAGGCCGATTTCTCCTCATGATTCAGGAAGAAACATGTGGAGTCTACAACAACCTAATTATAGTGGTAAATGTAAATGGTAATGTATATGTAGCATATAGGAATGGAAATAGAATTCATAAGCTCTGTTCACAGTCCTATTTATTTTTAATCCAACCTAAGAACAAATAAAGGTGGAAAAACAGCTATCATGTTGTTCTTGTAAAAGATGTCTCAAAATAATGAACTATAGAGACAATAGACAATAGGTGCAGGAGTAGGCCATTCGGCCCTTTGAGCCAGCACCGCCATTCAATGTGATCATGGCTGATCATCCCTACTCATTACCCCGTTCCTGCCTGCTCCCCATAATCCCCTGACTCCGCTATCTTTAAGAGCCCTATCTACCTCTCTCTTGAAAGTATCCAGAGAACCGGCCTCCACCGCCCTTTGAGGCAGAGAATTCCACAGACTCACAACTCTCTTTGTGAAAAAGTGTTTCCTCATCTCCGTTCCAAATGGCTTTCCCCTTATTCTCAAAGTGGGGCCCCTGGTTCTGGACTCCCCCAACATCGGGAACATGTTTCCTGCCTCTAGCATGTCCAAACCCTTAATAATCTTATATGTTTCAATCAGATCCCTTCTCATCCTTCTAAGTTCCAGAGTATACAAGCCCATTCTCACATCATATGACAGCCCCGCCATCCAGGGAATTAACCTTGTAAACCTATGCTCAGGACTCAACTCCTCTTGATATGAAGGCCAACATGCTCTTCGCTTTCTTCACTGCCTGCTGTACCTGCATGCTTACTTTCATTGACTGATGAACAAGGACCTCCCAGATCCCGTTGTACTTCCCCTCCAACTTGACACCATTTAGATAATAATCTGCCTTCCTGTTTTTGCTACCGAAGTGGATAACCTCACATTTATCCACATTAAACTGCATCTGCCCACTCATCCAACCTGTCCAAGTCACCCTGCAATCTCATAGCATCCTCCTCACAGTTCATACTGCCACCCAACTTTGTGTAATTTGCAAATTTGCTAATGTTACTTTGAATCCCTTCATCTAAATGATTGATGTATATTGTAATTAGCTGCGGTCCCAGCACCACTAGTCACTACCTGCCATTTTGAAAGTGACCCGTTAATCCCTACTCTTTGTTTCCTGTCTGCCAACCAATTTTCTATCCATGTCAGCACTCTACCCACAAAACCATGTGCCCTCATTTTCCGACTAATCTCCTATGTGGGACCTTATTAAATGCTTTCTGAAAGTCCAGGTACATGACTTCCACTGACTCTCGCTTGTCCATTTTCCTAGTTACATCCTCAAAAAATTCCAGAAGATTAGTCAAACATGATTTCCCCTTTGTAAATCCATGCTGACTCGGACCGATCCTGTTACTGCTTTCCAAATGTGCCGCTATTTCATCTTTTATGATTAACTCCAGCATCTTCCCCACCACCGATGTCAGGCTGACTGGTCTATAATTCCTTGTTTTCCCTCTCTCGCTTTCTTAAAAAGTGGGATAACATTAGCTACCCTCCAATCCACAGGAGCTAATCCTGAATCTATAGGACATTGGAAAATGATAACCGTCCACGATTTCTAGAGCCACTTCCATCAGGCCCTGGGGATTTATCAGCCTTCAGTCCCATCAGTCTACCCAACACCATTTCCTGCCTAATGTGGATTTTCTTCCTTTCCTACGTCACCCCAGATCCTCTGGCCACTAGCACATCAGGAAGATTGTTTGTGTCCTCCTTAGTGAAAGATGGATCCAAAGTACCTGTTCAACTCATCTACCATTTCCTTGTTCCCCATAATAAATTCACCTTTTTCAGTCTTCAAGGGTCCAACTAATTTGACATCAACTCCCCTCTCACACCGGTCTTAACTAATTTTTTCCTCTTTACATACCTAAAGAAGCTTTTACTATCCTCCTTTATATTTTTGGCTAGCTTACCTTCGTACCTCACCTTTTCTCCCCGTATTGCCTTTTTAGTTATCTTCAGTTGCTCCTTAAACATTACCCAATCATCTTGCATCTTTGCTAGGTTGTACTTTTTTTATTTTTATAGTGTCCCTGACTTTCCTTGTCAGCCACGGTCGCCCCTTACTTCCCTTGGAATCTTTGTTTCACTTTGGAATGAACTGATCCTGCACCTTCTGTGTTATTCCCAGAAATACCTGCCATTGTTATTCCACTGTCATCCCTGCTAGGGTATCTTTCCAGTCAACTTTGGCCAGCTGCTCCCTCATGGCTCCATAGTCCCCTTTGTTCAACTGTAACACTGACACATCCGATTTACCCATCTCCCTCTCAAATTGTAGATTAAAACATACCATATTTTTGGTCCCTGCCTCCTAATGGCTCCTTAACCTGAAGTTCCCTTATCAAATCCGGTTCATTACACAACATAAATCCAGAATTGCCTTTTCCCTGGTAGGCTCCAATACAAGCTGCTCCATCACGGAGGCACTCGACAAACTCCCTTTCTTGTGATCCAGTACCAACCTGATTTTCCCAGTCTACCTGCATGTTGATATCTCCCATAACAACCGTGGCATTACCTTTACGATATGCCAATTTTAACTCTTGATTCACCTTGCACCCTATATCAAGGCTACTGTTTGGGGGCCTGTGGATAAATCCCATTAGGGTCTTTTAACCCTTACAATTGCTTAGTTCTATCCATACTGACTCAACATCTACTGTTTCAATGTCACCCCTTGCAAGGGACTGAATTTCATTTCTCACCAACAGAGCTATCCCACCCCCTCTGCCCACCTGTCTGTCTTTTCGATAGGAGGTATACCCTTGAATATTCAGTTCCCTGCCCTCTTGCAGCCATGTCTCTGTAATTCCCACATCATACTTGCCAATTTCAAACTGAACCTCAAGCTCATCCACTTTGTTATACTATGCGCATTCATATACAACACTTTGACATCGGTATTCACCTCCCCTCTCACACCGCTCACAATTGGCCCTGACCTTACTCTCTTATCCCTTCTGGAAGTTTCCTTCCTATTAATTCGGGTGTCTTTTGTAACTTTTCCTGTACTCACTTCCCCTTTAGCTCCATCTTTATACTCCCAATTGATCAATCCTTCCCCCCCCCCCCCCCCACTATTTAGTTTAAACTCACACGTGTAGCCCTAGCAAACCTGCCTGCCAGAACATTGGTCCCCCTCCAGTTAAGGTGTAACTCGTCCTATTTGTACAGGTCACCCCACCCCAGAAGAGATCCCAGTAGTCTATAAATCTAAATCCTTGCTCCCTGGACCAGCCCCCCAGCCACACATTCAGATCCCCTATCTCCCTGTTCCTGCCCTCACTAGGACGAGGTACTAGAAGCAATCCTGAGATAACCACCCTAGAAGTCCTGCTTTTCATTCTTCTTCCTAACTCTCTAAACTCACGTTGCAGAACTTCCTTCCTCTTCTTCCCGATATCGTTTGTGCCTATGTACACAACTACTGCCGGCTGTTCACCTTCCCTCTCGAATTTGGTTTGTGACATCTGGAACCCTGGCACTAGGGAGGCAACAGACCATCCTCGAGTCTCGCCTGCCGCCACAGAATCTCCAGTCTGCACCTCGGACAATGAAGTCACCCACCACTATGGCTCTGTCCGATGTCGGTTTTGCCGTCGAGTCTCATCTCTAGGATTGGAGCCACCGCCCTGTCCGCCGCTCGGACTGGAAGCGTCGTCTCCCCCGACAGCTGCCGAGGGCATACCTGTTTTCATTAGGCACAGCCACCTGGGTCTCCTGCACTCCACGTTGGCTCCACTTTCTCTCAGTCACACACCTTCATTCTTCTTGTATCCTTGGCGTGACATCGGTGTCCCTAGCCTCCCACATCCTGCAAGCATCACACTGACTCATCTTACCCGTCATGTGTTCACCGCGTCCCATCCTCGCCAGTTTTTTGCGTAGTCTCTCCTCACCCTCCTCGCCAAAGACTTGAGCCAAAGACAAGGCACTTCCCTCAACAAGGCGCTCCCCGACAGCTAACCTTGCTTATATTGGATGACAAATTGCCCAATTTGCCACTTAACCAATTTCCGAATTGAATTCCTTAGCTAATCACCGAGCCCCCTCCTGCCGCTCCCGAACATGAAGGAATGATAATCAATAATTATATTTTTATTAATCTAGTCACAATAGGTTATTGGATTTCATAGTTTACAGCTGAATTGGATTTCACAAGTTATTGATATTTAAAGGTTTAAAAAAGTAAACTTTGAGAATAATAACTAGAGCTAGGATTATGCCATGTGCCTTTTCATGCCTTTTTTGATGTTTTCACCGGGAATGCCTTTTTCACGATCCAGTGCCAAATCCGCCTTTTTTTGCCGTTTTGCTAAAAGGTCATGCTATTTTCTCTAGTTGTACCGTGATTACAATGACATTTTCTATGTTAACACGTTAATATTAATGTTATTATTAACGTGTTAACATAGTATAACTTACAAGAAAACTTCCACCACCGGGGCGAAACCGGGGGCGCCACCGTCGGTCATTCATTCTTTCATGCCGCTGCCCACTGGTTCAGTTTTCTCCAAGATCTATTTAAGAAAGAACTGCAGATGCTGGAAAAATCAAAGGTAGACAAAAAAATGCTGGAGAAACTCAGCGGGTGTGGCGGCATCTAAGGAGAGAAGGAATAGGCGACGTTTCGGGTTGAGACCCTTCTTCAGACTGATGTGGGGGGGTGGGGGGGTCGGGAAAAAGAAAGGAAGAGGCGGAGATAGTTGGACTGGAAGGAGAGGGGGAGGAGGGAGAAGACGAGGGTTATCTAAAATTAGAGGTCAATGCTGATACTGCTGGGGTGCGGACTACCCAAGCGAAATACCCAAGCTAGTGTCCTCACTACATTTACTGCTGGCTCCAGTCGCAAATTTGAGTTTTTGAGTGATTTGTGCAAGGCATTCATTGATGCTGGAATTCCACTGTGGAAATTGGAAACAAATGTCTGAGAGGTTTTTTAGAGAAAGACACAGAGGAACGTATACCTAGCGAGTTATCGTTATGGAAAAATGATGTTGACAGCAACTTCAACATTGTTGTGCAGAAAATTAGAGATGAAGTTGCATGCAGCAAAATATGCGTCTCATAAGAGGAGACAATGCTGTGGGGAGATATGTTGCCAATGTGGCCATCAGTATATTGGAGGCAGGTCAACCATCAAAGGAGTACTTGTTGACATTGGAAGTATTGGGGAAGTCAAACAGCTCAACTATTGCTCAGTTGTTTACACCTTCACTTGCTGTACTTTGGCCAGAAGGAATAAAACACGAGAATGGTCTTCTGTTTGTGACTTAAAGTTTTATTCCCCAAAATGTTGCATTTGACATGCTTAGCTCAAGGACCATAAAATTGCCAAGCACAGACGTAGCTTGTTTCCAAATGTCGATTGCCTAGTTTCCAATGTCAAGAAAATCTTCCTCAAAGTACCGTCACGTGTGCAGTTGTTCAAAGAAATGGCACCTGAGATTCCGCTACCTCCTCAGCCCGTTTTGACTAGGTGGGGTACATGGCTCTCTGCTGTACTTTGCTGTGCTGCAAATTTTGAAAAGATAAAATAAATTGTCAACTGTTTTGAAGAAGATTTTGCTGCAGTCAGGATCGTCAGTGAAATCATGCAGAAAAAGTCCCTCCTCCACGATCTTGCAAACTTCCCACAAGCTACTACTTCCCTTGAGAAACGTTGCGAAACAATAGTGAATAACTTGCAAGTTTTCAACAAAGTAACTGACGATGTAGGTAAAGACATACAAGGAAAATGTGAGAGAGTGATTTTAGCTAATAATGACCTAGAAGAAATACAAAACATAGCTAAAGTTCTCAAAGTTTGTAATGCACAAGATATCGTCATGAATATAGCACGTAGACAGAAAAACTGGAGAAACTCAGCGGGTAAGGCAGCATCTATGGAACGAAGGAATGGGTGATGTTTCGGGTCGAGACCCTTCTCCAGACTAAAGAAGGGTGTCGACCCAAAACGTCACCTATTCCTTTTGCTCCATAGATGCTGCCTCACCCACCTAGTTTCTCCAGCTTTTTTGTATACCTTTGATTTTTCCACCATCTGCAGTTCCTTCTTAGACATGAATATAGCTGTAGCTTGTTTCGGGTATGCACCAGTGACCTCAGCTGGGGTAGAAATAAGTTTTCACAAATTTGAAGCATATTCTGTCTGACAGACGGCATAGATTAACACCAGATAATTTGAAAAAAATGCTAGTAATTATGTGCAACCAGGCAACTTTGGTCATTTAATGTAGTATACCTTTGTACTATTATCATTAACCATATTTTTGTGGTGGAAATAAATGCGTTTTTATTCCTTTTCTGTCAATCAATGCCTTTTTCATGCCTTTTTTGTAATTTTATTATGCCTTTTTGCTTGCCTGTTTCAGAATTGTTTAGTGCCTAAACATCCTGGCTCTAATAATAACTGACTGTTAGAGTGAGACTTTTCTAGCAGCTTCCAGTGATGATGTCACAACGGCATCTCACAGTCCTCCAATTACAATGGGATCTCATTTACACATGCTGCCGTGAACATTCCGACAACCGAAAATGACATCACAATGTGATCTCTGCTGCCAATACACAAGGGGGTAATAGGGGGAACGTTTTTCAGTCACTTGTCTGGAATGTGAACTTGAACAAGCTATGAGAGTTAATGGAATGTGGGATGGGAGGAGAAGAAATGTAATTTAAACATTGTCTTTAGTGGGGGAGTGCGAAAGGGGAGATGTGAGGGAGGGAGTGACTGAGGGTAGGAAAAAGGAGAGGGAGGAAGAGGTGACAGAGAGACAATGGGATCACCAACTTCAAGAGGAGTAAGGAGAGAGTGAGTTTTTTGCCCCAAAAGTCGAGTCAAATCATTGGCTCCGGGAAGTGGCCACTGCCCCCCCCCCCTTTCTTGGGAAGGATTGATTAGCTCAACGGAGCACCAATACCGACCCAAAAGTCGAGTCCATTCAATGGCTCCAGGAAGCGTTGACCTGCCCCCCCCCCCCCCCCCCACGTGGGAAGGATTCATTGCGTTTGAACGGGTGAGTGGTGGAAACGGGTGGAATATTACGTTGGGGAAACGGGTGAGTGGGGGAATATTACGTTGGGGAAATGGGGCCCAACGGATAAGGGTGGTAGGGAGGGGAGAGAGGTTATGGAGGGTGGGAGGGAGTGACTGAGGGTAGTGAGTGACTGAATGTAGGGGAAAGGAGAGGGAAGGAGAGGTGGAGGGAGGGTGAAGAGGAGGCGGAGGGAGTGTTGGGGATGAGGGTAAATGAGCCACGCCTGTGCAGTTGGGGGTTATTGGTGAGTGATGGAATATTGCGTTGGGCGAACGGGTGAGCGCCGACGCCGCGTTCAGGGACCAGCCCTCGTGTGCTGCTGCCCCCCCCCCACGCATTGGGGCGGGGCCCAACGGGTCCCACTTTGTCTAATGTGTGTGTGTGTATATATATATATATATATATATATATATATATATATATATATACACACACATACATACAACTAAAACTCTCAATTTGTTATCTTACGGTTTGCATTGTTTTTCTATTTATGCAAAAACGGTACAGGATAGCGCTACGATTTTTCGACACCTTACTCACCATTCTCCTGTGCTGCAGTGCAACAAGTTTTGTTCTGATCGATAGTATATTTTAAAAGATATTCAGGTTTAAAAATCTTTAAAACTGCGCATGCGCATATTGGTCTCCTCTCAGTCACAGCCATGCAGATTGGTCTCCTCTCCTGTCAATCTCCGCCACGGCCGGGACAGCGACACCCCTTCCTGCACCATTGCTGCACTGATTGGCCGCGTCCACTGTCAGTCACCGGCGGCGCCAACCTCGCCTGGTGTTGCCTAGCCACAGCCGCCGGAGGACATGGCCCACTGCGAGGAGAATATTCCATCGTGAAAGGGAAAGGCGGCGCCCGCCTCGCCCGGTGTTGTGGTTGGGGATAGAGGGATAGGAGGGGGGTAGGGAGGGGAGAGGAGTTATGGACTGACCAAACTTTGATAATGTTGAACTATGACGTCCAGACTCTTATGGGCCTGTCCCACTTAGGCGATTTTTCAGCGGACTGCCGGCGACTGTCAAGTTGCCGGCAGTCACTTAAAAAAACGGGAAATAGAACGGCGACGGTAAGAGTGGAACACACACACACACACACACACACAGACATGCAAACACATCGCAAAGGCAGGGGCCAGGGCAAGCGAAGGAGCACTGTCTGAAATTCACACGGTGCAAAGCCAAGGTGATACAGACACACACCGCGATGAACAGGAAGGTTGGCGCTGTAATTAAGACGGCTAGCACAGTGTACGTTAAGTCCTTTAAAAGAGGGGAGAAGGGGGGAGAGGGGGTAGAAGGAATGGAGACAACTTTTAAGAAGCCTGACAACTTTTAATGTCAGAGATACACAGCTGTGAAGTTCAGCGGACATTTAGCATTAACGGCCGGTTATCCTTGGTTCTGAAAACTCCTGCTTACGTTTTTTCCCCCCAAAATGAGCCAATGAAAATGACCGGTCAGCAAAAGCGATTAACTAAAACTACCTCCGACTACCTCGACTACTCATCACTACGTGGCGACCCCACTACAACAGCACCTACGACTGCAGGATTATCGATTTTCTCCATGGCGACCAATTTTGGGTCGCAGAAAATTTTTCAACATGGGCCGTGACTAGTTCCAAGAATGCAGAAACTCCTCGCGACCATGAAGGAGACTCACCAGAGGTCATCAGCGAACATGTGGTGACCATGTGATGACCATGTGGCGAGCGCATAATGAAAATGAGTATGCTGCCATCTTGTTCTACCACCTTCAGAGATCTTTGTTTCTTGACACCTCTGAGGGGCGTGTCATTCATGAAATACACACTTATTCCAGAATGCATTATATCATTCACCACTGATTGTCTGCCCAACTTAACGGCAGATTAATGTTCGGTAACCTAAGACTATCTCCTCTTCATCGACAACACCACCAATCTTTGTGTCATCTGCAAACTTGTAAATCATACCTCCTGCATACTATCCAAATCAGTAAAGGCCCTAGCACCAATCTTAGTGATGCTCCAATAGTCACAGGCTTCCCTTAATGTGGCTGCCCTTAATATTAAAGAATTTAGTTGTGTTGGACACCAAAGAGTCCACATTAACATCGGGAAAGATCGTCACTGGAGGGAGTCATACCTGTATTACGTTTGTAATTACTAGAAACCAAGCTCCAGGAATCAGTGCAAGGTATTCTAGCCACAATCCTCTTCATTAATTACGTTAAAACTATCTTTGGGATAATAGTGGGACCGTTTGTTGATCAGACAAGAAATAATTATTTCCACATTAAATAAAATACATCATCTAGATTTGAAGTAAGTCAGCCACAAAAATACAGTGGCTGTTAGAGTGTGTGTGAGGCTGTGTTTGATTGCAATTACCTCCTGATTCCCCAAAGGGACTCCTCCATTTACAGATCATGTCAAAGTGTAATAGAAAACTAAATTGCCTCCACAAGCAATGTCGAATCCAGGATGAAGCAGTCCATTGAATTGGACCACCTCTTGTTGCATAAACAGCTACTGCTTACAAGCTACTAAACAATGTCTACATTACGTGCTATTTACAGAGGTAGTGTAAAAAACACCACCAAAAAACACATTATATGTCACCTAGGTTCAGAGTATCATGGCCTGGGACACAATAATTTCCCAAATTGGAGATCATTTCCTCCTGACTTAATTATCTTATTAGTTAATAGCACGAGTTCCGCTGTTTGCTAGTGAGTTAAGATCATAAGTGATAGCTGGACTGGAGGGCGGCATCTCCATCCTGGATCGATCGCCTCAGCGCAGAGGGAGAAGGAGGGAAGAGACGGAGACTAAGACTTTGCCTCCATCACAGTGAGGATGTGCTTGGTGAACTCACTGTGGTGGATGTTTAATTTGTGTTTATTGTATGTTTTGTTTTTATTGGTTCTGTGTATGACTGCAGGCAACATAATTTCATTCAGAACGAAAGGTCTGAATGACAATAAAGGAATCTAATCACCAGGAGCAGAATGAGGCCATTCGACTCATCAAGTCTATGCCACCATTCAATCATGGCTGATCTATCTCTCCCTCCTCACCCCATTTTCCTGCCTTCTCCCCATAACCTCTGACACCCGTACTAATCAAGAATCTATCCCTGCCTTAAATATATCCATTGACTTTGCCTCCGCAGCTTAGATTTCCACAGATTCATCACGCAGTTAACTTCTGCCTTTTTAATGAGTATCTTGCAACTTGAGTCAAATTTTGAAAACTATTGCGGGAAAAGGTAGTAGTCATAACATTAACAAAAGGGAGCATTGTGGTATTACTTATTCTAACTTATTTTCATTCTCTCCAGGTATACTACAGCTAGGGATTCCGATTATGATGATGAAAGAAAATCTCTAATTAGTCCACATGATCAAAAATCTTCTGAAAAACTGGACGAGTTCTCTCAACTTTTAAGTGCATCCAGTGATTTGCATGAAGGCGCAAATAAGGACAAAACTAAAGGATTTAAGCTGCTATTGAGTAAAAAATCTGCTGTAAGTATTTTTTCCTGTGTCTGTAAATTCTCTTCCTCAACTGGTCAATCCCAACTTTCTCCTTTGACCATAAAGTTGGGGTATACAGTGCTCTCCATAACGTTTGGGACAAAGACCCATCATTTATTTATTTGCCTCTGTACTCCACAATTTGAGATTTGTGATAGAAAAAAATCACGTGGTTAAAGTGCTCATTGTCAGATCACATTTTAGTATCACCATGTAGAAATGACAGCAGTGTTTACACATAGTCCCCCCATTTCAGGGCATCATAATGTTTGGGACACAGCAATGTCATGTAAATGAAAGTAATTATGTTTAGTATTTTGTTGCATATCCTTTGTATGCAATGACTGCTTGAAGTCTGCAATGCATGGACATCACCAGTTGCTGAGGGTCTTCTCTGATGATGCTCTGCCAGGTATATATTGCAGCTATCTTTAGCTTATGCTTGTTTTGGGGGCTAGTGCCCTTCACTTTTCTCTTCAGCATATAAAAGTCATGCTCAATTGGGTTCAGATTGGGTGATTGACTTGGCCACTCAAGAATTTACCATTTTTTAGCTTTGTTGCTAATGAGTTTTTAGGCATTTGTTTGAACTTGAGCAGATAGAGTGTGTCTGTACACTTCAGAATTCATTATGCTACGACCATCAACAGTTGTATCATCAATGAAGATAAGTGAGCCAATACCTTCAGTAGCCATACATGTCCAGGCCATAACACCGCCACCACCGTGTTTCACAGATGAGGTGGTATGCTTTGGATCTTGGGCAGTTCCTTCTGTCCTCCATACGTTGCTCTTGCCATCGCTCTGATACAAGTTAATCTTTGACTCATCTGTCCACAAGACCTTTTTCCAGAACTGTGGTTGCTCTTTTAGGTACTTCTTGGCAAACTGTAACCCGACCATCCTATTTTTGCAGCTAACCAGTGGTTTGCATCTTGCAGTGTAGCCTCTGTATTTCTGTTCATGAACACTTCTGCGGACAGTGGTCATTGACAAATCCACACCTGACCCCTGAAGAGTGTCTCTGATCTGTTGGACAGGTGTTTGGGGATTTTTCTTTATTATAGAGAGAATTCGTCTGTCATCAGCTGTGGAGATCTTCCTTGGCCTGTCGGTCCCTTTGCAATTAGTAAGCTCACCAGTGCTCTCTTCTTAATAATGTTCCAAACAGTTGATTTTGGTCAGCCTAAGGTTTGGCTGATGTCTCTAACAGTTGTATTCTTGTTTCTCAGTCTCATAATAATAATACCGTTTATTTGTCATTTGAATCTCACATGAAGTTCAAACAAAATTTGGTCATAATGGCTTCTTTGACTTTAATTCGCATAACTTTGGTCCTCATGTTGATAAATAGCAATAAAAGATTCCAAAGGTGATGGCAAGACTGGTGGAACGACTAGATGCTGAGAGTTCTCCCATACCTAATAAGGAGGCAATTAAACACACAGGAGTAATTACAACAACCTGTGAAGCCATGTGTTCCGAACATTATGGTGTCCTGAAATGGGGGGGGACTATGTATAAACACTGCTGTAATTTCTACATGGTGAAACCAAAATGTATAAAAATGGCCTTTAATAAAATCTGACAATGTGTACTTTAATCACATGTGATTTTTTTTTTCTATTACAAATCTCAAATTGTGGTGTACAGAGGCAAATAAATAAATGATGGGCCTTTATCCCAAACATTATGGAGGGCTCTGTAGTATTGAAAACTGAATTAAGTTACAATCAGCAACGAAAGATCACATTATCTAGAAGAGTCATAATAGTTAATGGCAGTTTTATATCATCTTTCATTTCATGATGGCATTGTGTTCAATTATAATGTACTGCTGTTTGCTATTGTAGGAATATACAAGTCAATGCTAAATTTCATTTTTGTGCCCTTTATAACAATAAGTGCAGATATTTTTTTGTTAATATTGGCATTGCAGTATTGCACTTCTATTCTAATAATATAACCTAGTTTATTTTATCTAGGTTGTGCCCATTTATCAGTAAACTGACCAAGACTTTAGCTGACGGTGTTGTTTCTGATAGTAATTACTTGCAATGGTTATTGTTATCTATCTTAAATAATCTGAAGCAAAGAGGTATGTGCAATGACCATGCATAACTCAGTTCTGATTGTCCTGATTGCCAGTGACATCATAACACCATGGCTTAAGATTTTTGAGAATGAGAGAGTAGGATGAAGGTGCTGGATGGAAATAGAGAAGGTAATGCCAATTCTCCACAAATCTTTTGCCTTTGCTCCCAAGGGAGGATATACACAGAATGCTTTGTTAGATTATTGTTGCATGTTTTATGTAAATCATTTAAATTATAGTTGTTTTTCTCTTTTCTATTCTATCCACGGAACATATTGATTTTTGTACAGTCTACAGTCCTCTGGTATCTTGTTCAGGTGACCATTTCTTAAACATCTCTATGTTCTCTGTTGCATTATTAATGATGAGATTTATTTCAATTTTAAATCTTTCTTCCATCAACTTGCAGTTTTGCATTTGAATTGGATAGTGATTTGTCTTGAATTTATCTTTGGTGTATTGCCTCAATGGTCAAGGATCTTAGAATAAGTACAAGACATTCTGAGAGGAGAGGGTGAGCACCCAGAGGTCATGATCCTTATTGGTACCAATGAAATGAGTAGGAAAGGAGATGAGGTCCGGCAGAGAATTTAGTGAGTTGTGTTACAGTTAAAAAGCAGGACATCGGGTATTGTGATCTCAGGGTTGCCAGGAGTGCCACTTGCCAGTGAGATGAAGAATGAAACTGACGGGCTGACGTGTGTTGAGTTCAATCCAAGGAGTATTATGAATAATATAGTGGTTGACTATAACCTCCCCAATATTGACTAGGGCTTCTTTAATGCAAAAGGCTTAGATGGGACAAAATTTGTTAAGTTGCATCAAAAAACGCTTATTGAAACAGTATGTGGATAGTCCAACTGGAGGAGAGACTATACTGGACTTTGTATTGGGAAATGGGACTGGCCAGGTGACTGGTGTTTCAGTGGAAGCATTTTGGGGACAGTGGTCACAACTCCACAAGATAGCTGTGAATAAAGATAACTGGTGCTTTAGTAGGGGGGAGGGGGGTGGGATGGTGGTACGAAATTGGGGTAAGACAGATTACCGCATTATTAGGCAGGAGCTATTGAAAGTACTTTGGTGAGTTCACATTGGACTTGTGGGAGTTGTTTAATGGCCAGCTGTTCAGAGTTCAGATAGATATTCAGAGTTCAGGACTGGCATGTTCCAGCAAGGAAGAAGGAAAAGGAGGACAAGATAAGTGAACCTTGGATGACCAGAGAGGTTGTAAATTTGGTCAGAAAGAAAAAGGAAGCATATGCAAGGTTTAGGAAAATGAAATTAAACAACACCTTTGAGGAATATAAAGCAATCAGTAAAGAAGCAGGATATAGAGGACCATAAGGACCTATGGAATGTAATTGGCAAGTTGGATGAAAGAAAATCCCAAGGCTTTTAAAATGTACTTCAAAATCAAGCAGGCAAGTAAGGAGAAGGTAGGACGACTGAAGGGTAAAGAAGGGAATTTATACTAAAGTAGGCAAGAGAATAAACAAATAATTTGTAACAGGTATAGCTTGAACCCAATAGCAGCACAGAATCAGGCAGGTATAATTGGTCATGAACTTTATTACGATACTATAGCACAGAGTAGTAACACAGGAATGGGTACACCGTACTCACACAGAGGCTCAGGATTGAGCGAGGGTTCCGAAGAGGGGCAGGCAGGAGACGTAGTCGGGGTAGCGGAAGGTCCGGTAAACCAGGAGATCCAACACACGATGCAAACAAACCAGCGAGGGACAGACGAAGGGAGAGTCGAAGCCAGGCAGGAAGTTGAGGAGCCGTTGCAGGGATACACCAAACAGCGCAGGAGAGAGGCAGACAGAAACCAGGAGGTACGGGACGAAGGCCGTGGTCGGGGACAGAAGGCTGAGGTGATATCCGGGAAGACGGGAAGGGATCTGTGCCGTTGTTTGTGATATACAGACACTCCCCCCCAACTTTCATAAAAGTTACGTCAGATTTTACACGTCGAACCAACTTAAAACTAGGTAGAACCAAAGAACTGCAGATGCTGGTTAATTGACACAAAACAACATACAATGCTGGAGTAACTCAGCGGGTCAGGCAGCATTTCTGGAGAACATGGACAGGTGACGTTTCAAGTCAGGACCCTTTTTCAGATCGAGTCAGTCTGCTGAGTTAGCCACCACTTTGTGTTGTTTCTCTTAAGAAATAGATGGCACAGTAGCGCATTGATAGAGTTGTTGCCTTACAGCGCCAGAGATGCTGGTTCGATCCTGACTACGGGTGCTGTCTGTACAGAGTTTGTGTGTTATCCCCGTGACTGCGTGGGTTTTCTCCGAGTGCTCCGGTTTCCTCCCACGCTCAAGACGTGCAGGTTTGTAGATTAATTGGCTTCGGTAAAATTGTAAATTGCCTCTAGTGCGTCGGATAGTGCTAGTGTGCGGGGTGATTGCTGGTCTCGGTTGGCGGAAGGGCCTGTTTCCACGCTGTATCTCTAAAGTAGGTACCGATGGCACTGGTCTTGTAGATCAGTGTCACTCATGTTATGAGTCATACTTTGTAGCTATGCCCACTAGCTTTACTGTAGCCTCCCTGCCTTGTTGCCACACTCTTAGAGAAACGTGCTACTATGGTTACCAATGCTGCAACATTAATGAAGTCTTTGGACCTTTATCATCGTGTAAGACTTCAGTTATTTAAACAGCAGAATCACCACATCACCGGCTGCACCGTCCAGTTGACATGGCTGTTGTTGTGGGTCATATTGCCAGTCTGGCTGACAGCACTTTCTTCAGGCCGCCACCACCGACAGGATGTGCACGGTCTCCCTGGGGCTACCTCCATTCTGACCAGCTGCCATTTTTCTTAACAGCTGTTGTTTTGTCTGCTCCCCCTCCACCGCCACCTCGTCCCATCGCTTTGTCCACTCTGCCACTTCCCCCTTCCACCGGTGCCTTCTTCTCCTCCTACCCTGGAGTCCAAAGTGGAAGATGCGGGAGTGAAGGAGGAGGAAACTGCAGGGGAGAAGGAGGAGGAGGATGGGGAAGCTAACAGAAATAAGTGGCAGCTGATGAGAGGGGAAGGAGCCCCACGGTGACTGAGTATGACCTGTCAGTAGTGGTTGCCTGAACAAAGTGCTGTTGGCCATGGGCTGAAATGTGAGCCACAGCAACAGCTGTGTCAACCGGATGGTGCGGTAGCTGGTGAATAAAGGCTTGCTGATGTAGCTTGTGGAAGCTGTAGGCGACTCGACCAGGAGTTTTTCTCCACCAACTCCAATTGAAGAATACAGTTGAACAGAGGGATCTGGGTATAACCGTGCATAGTTCCTTGAAGGTGGAATCTCATATAGATAGGGTGGTAAAGAAAGCTTTTGGTATGCTAGCCTTTATAAATCTGAGCATTGAGTATAGAAGTTGGGATGTAATGTTAAAATTGTACAAGGCATTGGTGAGACCAAATCTGGAGTATGGTGTACAATTTTGGTCGCCCAATTATAGGAAGGATGTCAACAAAATAGAGAGAGTACAGAGGAGATTTACTAGAATGTTGCCTGGGTTTCAACAACTAAGTTACAGAGATAGGTTGAATAAGTTAGGTCTTTATTCTCTGGAGCGCAGAAGGTTAAGGGGGGACCTGATAGAGGTCTTTAAAATGATGAGAGGGATAGACAGAGTTGATGTGGACAAGCTTTTCCCTTTGAGAATAGGGAAGATTCAAACAAGAGGACATGACTTCAGAATTAAGGGACAGAAGTTTAGGGGTAATATGAGGGGGAACTTCTTTACTCAGAGAGTGGTAGCGGTGTGGAATGAGCTTCCAGTGGAAGTGGTGGAGGCAGGTTCATTGGTATCATTTAAAAATAAATTGGATAGGCATATGGATGTGAAGGGAATGGAGGGTTATGGTATGAGTGCAGGCAGGTGGGACTAAGGGGAAAAAAATTAGTTTGGTACGGACTTGTAGGGCCGAGATGGCCTGTTTCCGTGCTGTAATTGTTATATGGTTATATGGTTAACTCCCTTGTTCTTGCTCATCTTCCCAGTGTCACACTGACTGATGAAACTGGGAGAGCAGTGTGCCTGGGCAGTGCCTTTATAATCTACTAGACCAAGTGGGACCCGTTGGGCCCCGTTCCCCCAATACAATATTCCACCACTCGTCTGTTCCCCCAACGCAACCCGTTTCCACCATTCACCCGTTCCCCCAACGCAATATTCCACCACTCACCCACAGGTGGAGAAATGGCAAATGAGGACATGTGTTCAAGGTGATTTAATAGGAATCCGAGGGGTAACTTTTTCACACAAAGGGTGGTGGGTGTATGGAACAAGCTGCCAGAGGAGGTAGTTGAGGCTGGGACTATTCCATCATTTAATAAACTGTTATTGACAGGTACAAGGATAGGACAGGTTTGAAAGGATATGGACCAAGCACAGGTAAGTGGGACTAGTGTAGCTGCAACAGTGTGGGCGAGTTGGGCCGAAGGGCCTGTTTCCACACTGTATCACTCTATGACTAAATGAAGTTTAATCTGAGCAAGTGTGAGATGTTGCTGAGTCAGGAAGTAATGTTGCAGCTGTATAAAATTTTGGTTTTGCCACATTTGGGGGACAGGAATGGATTGTTTTCTCAGGATGTTGAGGGGAGACCTGATAAAAGTATATGAAATTATGAGAGACAGAGATAGGATTGACTGTTAGAACCTTCTTCCCAGGGTGGAAATGTTAAAGACAAGAGGTCAGAGGGGGCTAGCTTAAAGAAAATGTGTGAGATTGTTTGTTTTACACAAAATGGGGTGCCTGGAATATGCTGCCAGGAGCAGCGGTGAAAGCAGATACAATAGTGGCATTTAACGAACTTTTAGATAGGCATATCGATATGCAAGGATGGGAGGGGTATGAATCACATGCAGGCAGAGGACATTAGTTTACTTGGTGTCATGTTCGGCACAGATATTGTGGGCTGAAGGGCCTGTTCCTGTGATGTACTTTGTTCTTTCTCCATTGTAGCTCATATTTCATTCATAGTAGCAAGAGCTGTAATGGTTTTGTTGTCAACAATTGGTTGATCAATTTTCTCGATTAATTTGTTGTCTGTTACTTTCCCATTTGCTCCTCCTTTTCTATTGTGCTCTGATTCACTTTGGCTTTTAATTCTTCCCCCTGCTCTACCTAAAAACAAATTTGTTATTTATTGACTTTATCTATTTTTCCCTGTCATAAAAGCCATTGATCTGTAACTTCCAGTTTTAAGCATTAATTCCTTCTACGTTCATAACATTGACAAGCTTGCTGACAATGTTCCAGTATTTTCTGTTTTTATTTCAAATTTCCAGTAACTTGTTTCTTTTAATTAATATAAGCTGAACTCAGATACTCCATAGAACATAGTTTGCCAGGAAATAGCATTTACTTTTTCTTTCAATATTACATTAATTTTAATTCTCTATTGGCAATTTGTTGGGCTGTATCAAATAGAATTAAGAGTATTATATTTGTTCCATAAAACTATGATATTGAAGTTCATGGAGGTTACACAAAAAAGCTGGAGAAACTCAGCGGGTGCAGCAGCATCTATGGAGCGAAGGAAATAGGCAACGTTTCGGCCCGAAACCCTTCTTCAAGTTCATGGATCTTGGGCCAATGTCGACAAATCAATGAAATCTGCCAGAAAAGCAAACCTGATTTTGTCTGATTCTGCCTCTTGGAGATAATGGGTAATGAGTTGCTTTTTAAAAAATATATTTATTTTTTTATTAGAAGCAATGTACATACATCTTAATCATGATATGCAACATAATACATTTTGTGTACAACTTCTTTTTTTAAAAACTTTAACCAGTAATAGAAAAAGAGAAAAGAGAAAGAAGAGAAGAATGAGGATAGTAGTGGAGTGTAGTCCGCAGTAGTTGGCGTTAAATGAATGATGATGGTTAAGTAAACTGCGTGCTTGAAAGTGTGAGAAAAAAAAAAGTTTAATTAAAAAAAAAACAGAGGCCCCAAAGAGAAGAGGGCCTTAAGAAAAGAAAGGAAATAAGTAAGAATCCAAAGAAGGTAGAGCTAAACAAAAAGAAAGGGAATGTGCCTAATTCATAACGATTCACACCCATCACCTAGTTCTAAAACAAATACTTTCCACCATATTACACTTGTAACAGATCAATGAAAGGTGACCATATTCTTAAGAAATTGTTCTTGTTTTCCTGCTAGAACGAGTCTCATTTCCTCGAGATGTAATATTTCCGACATATTTGTGATCCACATTTTGAACGTTGGGATAGGAGCGTTTTTCCAGAGTTTAAGTATAAGTTTTTTTGCCATTATCAAACCATAGTTTAGGAAACATCTTTGAAATATAGTTAGTTCAGAACAGGCTTCCATTGCTCCGAAAATAATCAATTCTGTATTTGGGTGCAGTCTTAATTTAAATATTTTTGAAATGCTTTCAAAAATTTCCTTCCAAAATTTCTGACGTTTTGCACAGGAAACAAATGAGTGTGCTATTGTTGTCTCTTGCGTTAAACACTTATCACAGATGGTAGAGACATTTGGAAATGTTTTATTTAGTTTTGTTTTTGAGTAATATAATCTGTGCACAATTTTAAATTGGATCAATGTATGTCTAACGTTAATCGAACATTTGTGTACATATAACAAATAATCTTCTCATCTGTCCTAGGGATATTTCTATAGACAAGTCTTGTGCCCATTCTTTTCTTATACCTTCTGTCGAAGGTATATCTATATTTAAAATAGTATTATAAAAATAAGATTTTAAGTGATCCAATTCTACCTGTCTATTCATACCTTGCTCTAGAGATTCCAACTTCAAATTTTGATAATCTTGTGAGTGTTTTTTCAAATAATCTCGGGTTTGTATCTAAAATATTGGTTATTTTCCAAATTATATTTAAGCTGTAAATCCTGGAATGGTAAAAGTTTTCCCACTTCATACAAGTCTTAATTCCTAATCGTTCCCAGAGAGTAAACGTTTTGTCAATAGTCGATGGCTTAAACGCCGGGTTGTTAGCTATCTGTGAGAGAAGCGAAAGGATTCTTAATTTAAGAGAGGACTTTATTTGTCTCCAAATTCGTATTGTGCTGTGAATCATCAGGTTTCTCTTATATATTGTGTTCTTCAGTTTTATTGGGGAGAAAAGGATCGCTCCTATATTAAAAGGAGTGCAATCCTCCTCCATTATTGTCCATTCTGCCTGTTGTGTTGAACTGTCCAACCAGTACATTATATTTTTAATGTTCACTGCCCAATGGTAGTACATAAAATTGTGAGTCCACCGTATTCTTTAGGTTTACATAAATGTCTACTTTGAATTCTATGGAATTTATAGTCCCATATGAAATTTGTAATGTATGAGTCAATTAAAAAAAGTTTAAGTATGTATGTAGGTATTGATTGGAATAAATACAGTATATGTGGAAGAAAAATCATTTTAATGGCATTTATTCTGCCTATTAAGGACATCGGTAGAGTTTTCCAAAATTGGATCGACGTTTGTAATTTAGTAAGTAAGGGAGGTAATTTGTGTTGAATAGAGATTTATATGTTCTAGTAATTTGAATACCCTAATATTTAAATCTTTCTGTAGTAATTCTAAAAGGGTATTTTAAAAGATGCGTTGACTCTTGAGGTTTTATCGTCATTATTTCGCTTTTATTCCAACTTATTCTATATCCTGAAAAGGAACCAAATTCTTCTATTAAACTTAATAAATTTGGTATGCTCATTTGTGATTTTGTAAAGTATAATAATACATCATCTGCATATAATGATATTTTATTATTAGAGTTTTTAGTATTGTAACCATGAATATTAGGGTGCATTCTTATATTTTCTGCTAAGGGCTCTATCACCAGGGCAAATAGAAGGGGTGATCAAGCACATCCCTGTCTATTGCCCCTGGATAGTTGAAATTTCGGGGATGGTATGTTATTAGTATTCTAGCCGTTGGCTTATCATATATCTCCCATTTGAAATTTTTGTAATACTTTAAAAAGGTATTCCTATTCCACCTGATCGAATGCTATGGGTAATGAATTGCTAAATATAAAATAGACAATAAATGCAGTAGGCCATTCGGCTCTTCGAGCCAGCACCACCATTCATTGGCTGATCATCCACAATCAGTACACCGCTATCTTTAAGAGCTCTATCTAACTCTCTCTTGAAAGCATCCAGAAAATTGGCTTCCACTACCTTCCAGAGAATTCCACAGATTCACAACTCTGGGTGAAAACGTTTTTCCTCATCTCCGTTCTAAATGGCCTAACCCTTAATCTTAAACTGTGGCCCCTGGTTCTGGACTCCCCCAACATTGGGAACATGTTTCATGCCTCTAGCGTGTCCAATCCCTTAATAATCATATGTTTCAATAAGATCTCCTCGCATCCTTCTAAATTCCAGTGTATACAAGCTCAATTGCTCCATCCTATCAACATATGACAGTCTCGCCATCCCGGGAATTAACCTCGTGAACCTACGATGCACTCTCACAATAGCAAGAATGTCCTCCCTCAAATTTGGAGACTAAAACTGCACACAATACTCCAGGTGTGGTCTCACTAGGGCCCTGTACAACTGCAGTTGGACCTCTTTGCTCCTATGCTCAACTGCTCTTGTTGTGAAGGTCAACATGTCATTAGCTTTCTTCACTGCCTGCTGTACCTGCATGCTTACTTTCAGTGACTGATGAACAAGGATCCTCAGATCTCGTTGTACTTCGTTTCCCAAATTGACACCATTCAGGTAATAATCTGCCTTCCTGTTTTTGCCACCAAAGTGGATAACCTCACATCTATCCACATTAAACTGCATCTGCCTTGCATCAGCCCACCCACCCAACCTGTCCAAGTCATCCTATATCCTCCTCACAGTTCACACTGCTACCCAGCATTGTGTCATCTGCAAATTCGCTAATGTTACTTTTAATCCCTTCATCCAAATCATTAATATATATTGTAAATAGCTGCGGTCGAAGCACTGAGCCTTGCGGTATCCCAGTAGTCACTGCCTGCCATTCTGAAAGAGACCCGTTAATCCCTGCTCTTTGTTTCCTGTCTGCCAACCAATGTTCTATCCATGTCAGTACCCTACCCCCAAACCATGTGCTCTAATTTTGCCCACTAATCTTCTATGTGGGACCTTATCAAAGTCTTTCTGAAAGTCCAGGTACACTATATCCACTGGCTCTCCCTTGTCCATTTTCCTAGTTACATCCTCAAAAATTTCCAGAAGATTAGTCAAGCATGATTTCCACTTCGTAAATCCATGCTATCTCGGACCGATCCTGTTACAGCTATTCAAATGTGCCACTATTTCATCTTTTATAATTGACTCCAGCATCTTCTCCACAACCGATGTCAGGCTAACTGGTCTATAATTCCTGTTTTCTCTCTCCTGCCTTTCTTTAAAAGTGGGATAACATTAGCTACAGGAACTGATCCTGAATCTATAGATCACCGGTGTGTCCACGATTTCTAGAACCACTCCCTTAAGTATGCTGGTATGCAGACCATCAGGCCCTGGAGATTTATCAGTCTTCATTCCCATCAGTCTACTCAACACCATTTCCTGCCTAATGTGAATTTCCTACAGTTCCTCCATCAACCTAGGTCCTCTGCCCACTGGTACATCTGGGAAATTGTTTGTGTCATCCTTAATGAAGACAGATCCAAAGTACCTGTTCAACTCATCTGCCATTTCCTTGTTCCCCATAATAAATTCACCTGTTTCTGTCTTCAAGGTCCAACTTTGGTCTTAACTAATGTTTTCCTCTTCACATACCTAAAGAAGCTTTTACTCTCTTTTTCTCACAGAGTGGTGAGTCTGTGGAATTCTCTGCCTCAGAGGGTGATGGAGGCAGGTTCTCTGGATGCTTTCAAGAGAGATCTAGATAGGGCTCTTAAAAATAACGGAGTCAGGGGATATGGGGAGAAGGCAGGAACTGATTGGGGATGATCAGCCATGATCACATTGAATGGCGGCGCTGGCTCGAAATGCCGAATGGCCTACTCCTGCACCTATTGTCTATTGTCTATCCTCCTTTATATTCTTGACTAACTTACCTTCGTACTTCATCTTTTCTCCCCTATTGCCTTTTTAGTTATCTTCTGTTGCTCTTTAAAAGTTTCCCAATCCTCTGGCTTCCCGCTCATCTTTGCTATGTTATACTTCTCTTTTATTTTTATACTGTCCTTAACTTCCCTTGTCAGCCACGGTCGCCTCTTACTCCCCTTAGAATCTTTAACCTCTTTGGAATTAACTGATCATGCACCTTTTGTATTATTCCCACAAATACCTGCCATTGTTGTTCCACCGTCATCCCAGCTAGGGTGTAATGCGTGGGTCTCAAAAGGAAGCCGCCACAAGGGTATCTTTCCAGTCAACTTTGGCCAGCTCCTCCTTCATGCCTCCATAGTCCCCTTTGCTCAACTGCAATACTGACACTTCCAATTTTCCCTTCTCCCACTCAAATTGTAGATTAAAACTTATCATATTATGGTCACTACCTCATAATGGCTCCTTTACCTTGAGTTCCCTCATCAAATCCGGTTCATTACACAACACTAAATCCAGAATTGCCTTCTCCCTGGTAGGCTCCAGTACAAGCTGCTCTCAGAATCCATCTCCCGTAACAACCGTAGCTTTACCTTTGCAACGTGCCAATTTTATCTCTTGATTCAACTTGTACCCTACATCCGGGCTACTGTTTGGGGGCCTGTAGATAACTCTTATTAGGTTGTTTTACCCTTACAATTCCTCAGTTCTATCCATACTGATTCTATATCTCCTGATTCTATGTCAACCCTCGCAAGGGACTGAATTTCTTATCAACAGAGCTACCCCACCCCCTCTGCCCACCTGTCTGTCTTTTCGATAGGACGTATACCCCTGAATATTCAGTTCCCAGCCCTGGTCCTCTGGCAGCCATGTCTCTGTAATTCTCACAATGTCATATCTACCAATCTCTAACAGAGCTTCAAGCTCATCCACTTTACTTCTTATATTTTGTGCATTCATATATAATATTTTTGAACCATTACTCACTTCACCTTTCACATCGATTCCTATTTCACTTGGCCATACCCTCCTATCCCTTCCTGAGCTTTCTGCCCGATTAATTCTGGTGTCTTTCTTAACTTTCTTAACTTTCTTAACCCCCCCCCCCACTATTTAGTTTAAACCCACCCGTGTATTAGTGGCAAACCTAATTCACCCTTACCCCAAAACAGATCCCAGTGGTCGAAAAACCTAAATCCCTGCCCCTTGCACCAGCTCCTCAGCCACACATTCAGATCCCCTATCTCCCTGTTCCTGCCCTCCCCAGCACGAGGAACTGGAAGCAAACCGGAGATAATTACCCTGGAGGTCCTGCTTTTCAGCCTTCTTCTGAGCTCTCTAAGGTCACACTGCAGAATCCATTTCCTCTTCTTCCCGAAGTCATTTGTGCTGACATGCACTACCACTTCCGGCTGCTCACCTTCACCCTTGAGGATGCCCTGCAATCGGTCCGTGACGTCCTGGATCCTGGCACCTGGGAGGCAACACACCATCCGTGAATCCCGCCTGTTGCCGCAGAAACCCCTGTCTGTACCTCTCACGATGGTCCCCAATTACCACGGTTCTGCTTCAAGTCCGTCTCTTCGGCTTTGCTTCAGCACCACGTTTTGATTCGCAGACCGGCCCCTAACTCAGAATGGCTGTGTCTTCTGTCCCGACAGCTTCCAAGAAGGTGAACCTGTTTTCATGAGGTACATCCCCCGGGGTCTCCTGTACTCCAAGCTTCCTTCCCTTCCTCATCATCACCCACCTTCTCTCTTCCGGTATCTTCGGTGTAACGATCCCGTTGAAGGTCCTGTCCAGGAAACTCTTGTTTTCCCGGATGATCCTGAGGTCATCCAGTTGCCTCTCCAGTGCCCCAACACGGTCCTTCAGGAGCTGAACCTCAACACACTTTTCACAGTTGTAGCAGCCAGAGGCACCATGGGTATCACTGACCTCCTACATCCTGCAAACATCACAGTGATCAGCTCACCTGTTGCAATGGCAATTTCTAACTTTTTCAATGTCCAACTTTCCATTGCCATTACGTGTGAGTGGGAGTGATCTTACGCAGATCAAAAGAACGGATCTTCCAGTCCTTATTTCCAGCTTCTTTATTGAAGTAGTTGTACAGATAAATATATGAAAATACCAGATCCTCTTTATTTTTATACAAATTGTGGCTTTCCATTCTTACTATCTTGTAAGAACTGTGTTCTCTCCAACTCTCGTGGCTCGACTGATCTGGCCACTTCCTCTCCAACTACGATATATGTAACGCCCATCTATGCATCAAATACCCGTCCCCAAGTGTTCAAAATAATACTGCAAGAAATATCAGGACAAAATAATATAATATGCCCGCAGTAACTAGCCTAAGCATGAATGCCTCCAACACACCAGCCCCTAATTGTTCTAGGTATATAACGAACAATTACGAATTAACATTAAAAGGAGGTGTAAAAGCTTTACATATTATCAAAACCAAAAGTACGTAGTATGTGTTGGCATTTAATCTTCTTTGGTGATTCTTCAATCTTCTCTGCCTTCTTCTTTGACTTCTTCTTTGGCTTCTTGGAGCAGACATATCTTTGACTGAAAGAGACAACTGGGTTTTCTGCTTGGAGAAGATTTTCAGGACATAGACACTGTCTGCGGAGTGTTGCTTTAAATAATAATAATAATAATAATAATGTTTATTTATATAGCACTTTTCAACAAAACCAGTATTTGAACCAAAGTGCTTTACAGAGATTGATTAAATTAATTGAACAGATCAAATGTCAATAAATCGATACAAAACAAAAAAGAGAAAAAGAAAAAAGACACAGACTTGCATCTCTTTAACCTTTTCCTTTAGTTTGCCAGGATCCTTTTCAAAGCGACACATGGAAGTCTGAATGTCCTTTCTTTTTCGAGTCAACTTCAAAAATGTTGTCCTTACTTTAAGAAACCAACCTACCGCATTCTTCAGATTATTCCATGATGAGAAATAAGTGATTAGAGAGTCTGTGGGGTTCAATGGGTCCTTCACATGACATTCGTTATGATATCTTGCTTATCTTGCTTCATTAGCAGAAATTGCAGATTCCAAGTTAAGCTTTGGCCATTCTCTGTCTGGTATAGAGAAACTTTGGTCCCTTGATCCATCTCATATTGCTTAAGAAGCGGTTGGCTGTTAATCCTCTAAAGGCTTCACTTGCAGGATTTTCCTTTGTGCCAATCTCCATTGTAATACATCAGTAGCATCCCTTAAAAAAGAGATATTCTGCTACAAATGTTTGGAAGCATTTGGTTTTGTTGTTGATGTACTTAAGCACTGTTGTACTATCAGTCCAGAAGATGGATTGGTCCAGTGGTATCTGTAATTCCTTTTGCAGCATTGTCAACTCTGACAGCTAGGACTGCAGCTGTAAGCTCCATTCTGGGAATTGTCATTTGCTTCAATGGTGCCACTCTGGCTTTTCCCATGATGAATGCAACATGCACCTCTTTGTTATCATCTTCCAGTCTTAGATATGAAACAGAATCGTAACCACTTTTGCTTGCGTCTGAAAAGTGGTGCAGCTATACATATCCGATTTGACTAAAGTTTGTAGGCTTCATGCACCGGTCCACTTTAAATTCCGACATCTTGTTGAGATCTGTTAACCATCCTGTCCGTCACTGAGAGAAGGTTTGGGGTATGTTCTCATCCCATCTGAGTTTTTCCTTACAGAGCTCCTGCATAATCAGCTTGGCTGGCAGAATTTATGGTGCTAGAAATCCTAAAGGATCATTTATAGGGCCAACCACGGACAAGATGCCCCGTCTTGTGTATGGTCGTTTCTGTACCGCAATTCTGAACTTGAACACATCTGTTTCAATGCACCGGTGCAATCCCAGTACCCTTTCCATAGGCAGATTGTCTTTGTCCAAGACCAATTCCCTGGTCTCCTTGGCTATATTTTCTTGTGGAATGGTTGCCAATACAGAACGGCTGTTGCTGATCCACTTTGACAGCATGAATCCTCCCATTTGGCAGAGGGAAGTCGGGTCACTTGCCAATCGAACTGCTTCCTGTTCCAAAGGCATATATTTTAAACTATCATCCACATAGAAGTTGTTCTTTACTGTGTTTGTCATCTCTGCTGAAAAGTAAGCTTTGTTATCTTCAGCAGTCTTCCTTAATGCAATGTTTGCACAACTTGGTGATGACACTGCTCCAAAAAGATATATGTTCATCCAGTATTCAACAAGATCTTGCTGCACATCACCCGGCGGCCACCACAGGAATCGGAAATAGTCAATATGCTTTTCCGATACCTTGACCCGATGAGACATTGCTTTGATATCAGCAATCAAAGCAACCGGTCGGTGCTTGCCTGAATCTGATGAGAACTCCAATGAGTGAATTGGTAAGGTCTGGACCCTGCATCAGTTGGCAGTTAAGTGATACCTTGAAGACTTCCCCACAGTCAAAGACCACTCTAAAGGTTCCTTTCCTTGAGTGATACACCCCATGGTGAGGGAGTTCTCCATCACGTCGATACAGTTGGTCCACTGGTACCATTTAAGCATTACCATTATCAATCATTTCTGTGAGGTAAAATGAATATTCTTCATGAAATTTCGTATTCTTGCCAAACCTGCATTTCAGGTTCTGGATGTGCTGCTCTGCAATGCAACGGTTATTCAGCAAACTGACACTTTCTTATTTGAAAATTTATTCCAGACAATGATGTCAGTCAATCATCTTTGCTGAGCAATTCATAATATCTAAGAATTTTACCTTTTCTCTGGACATTTCCTGTTTCTTTGCTGGTTCTTTCACTGAAGTCTTGATTGTATTGCTTGACCAATAGCTCCTCTAAGTTTACAATAGATGTTCGATTTACAACAGCAGCAGCAGCAGGCTAACCATTTTCATCCCTGCCGTCATTGTCTCTTTGCAGGGGACCTTAGATGACCCACCCCAGTAGGTCCATATGGCAAATGGTCCATCCCCTTGGCTGTTGATCAGTTCCCACTGTTCCAATACCTTCGAAGCATTAGTTCCAATGAGTAGGTCGATGCCAGAATCTATTACAGCAATCTTGATATCCTTTAAGTAAGGCCATTGTTTCAGGTCTTCCTGTCTGGGAATGTTTAGATGAGAAACACTTATGTATGAACACATCAGATAGTTGTGTAAAATTGTCCTTGTCCAGACTAGATATTTATAAACCTGAGATATGATGACTGATTGCAGGCTTTTCTTGATTCATGGTATGCAAGAAAATCTTAGTCTTTTGTCCTGTAATGTTCAGCCTTCTCATCAAGCTTTCTGTGCAAAAGGTAGTTGAACTTCCATGATCCAAAAATGCATATGTTTGCAACACTGTGTCCCCCTTGTGGCTCGTTACCTGTACTGGTATGATGGAGAAGATGCAGGTTTCTTCACCGGCCTCAATATACCCACACATCTCAGATGAGGAAACAGCATTACTCACAATTGGCTTCTCATTCTGTTCTGCATGCTCTGACTTCTTCTCCTTCTGTTCAATGTGAAGTATTGCAAGGTGATCTTGGTTGCACACATTACAAGGCATACGACTCTTGCCTTCTTTGGCCATGTGTCCTTTCTTCAAACACCCAAAGCAGACTCCCTTCTCTCTTAAGAAGTTTATCTTTCCTTTGTGCCCCTTCTTCCTGATTTGGAGATACCGACCCAATGTGTGACCACTTTTGTTACAAAACAAACACGATCCTTGAGTATTAGTAGTAGATACATCTCGTTTCACCTGTGTCGGATTTTCTTGCACTGCTGTTTCTACAGGTATTACAGTTGTTGCAAAACTGCTTCCTTTCGGTCCTGATCTTTCTCTTGATTTAGCAAAAGTAGAACTTTTGACAGTTGCTATTGGTCTAGGATCCTGAATGTTTCTGAAAAGTGGATCTGACAATATCCTCACTTGCTTCTCCATGAAGTCCACCAGATCAGAAAATGTAGCTTAACGTCCATGTTCATCCTGTAGCCTTATCCATCCACTTGTCTCTGAGCTTGTAAGGCAGTTTTAGAAGGATGGTCTTCATATTGGAAGCAACATTAATTTCCTCCATATAGGTGAGATATTCCATAGCATTGCAACAACCTAGAAGAAACAGCATGAACACATGCAATTCCTTCATATCCTCTTGCTTGACCAAGCAAAGGCCTTGACCAGGTATGCATTGACAATCTTATGTTCATTACCAAAATATTCTTTAAGCAAATCTTTTGCCTTTTGATAGCCCTCGGCTGGGGGCAAATGTCGGCAACTGTGAACTGTCTTTTGGATGCCCTCTTGTGTATTGCTCTAGAAAATGCAAGCAATCACTATTATCATTTTTTATTTCCACTTCTTTCTCAAATGCCGTTATGAAAACTTAATGCTGCAAAGGATCACCATCATAAATAAGAATGTCTCTTGGTGGTAAAGTAGAAGAGAGATTTTGTTGAGCCAGAAGAGTAATAATCTCATTCTGCTTCTTCATTAGGTTCCAGATTTCAAGTTGATTTCCATAATTTTCCATACAGGGGGAGTAGTGCTCACATGCCCCTGCACACCCTTGCTCATACGAGTCAGTACATTTTACCTCTGAAGAGAGTGTTGAGTTAGATGGATCATACCATGAGCTCTAACAGGTGGTCCATGAGCTGTTTGTTTTGGTCTAACAACCTGTTGCACCTGATCACGCAAGTATTCATCTGCCTGTAGATTTAATTTAGCTGATGTTTCCCTTTGAGCAGCTCTTTTTCTCACATAAGAGCTCCTGCCGTGAGATACTTCTTGACCCTTTGGTATCAAATACATTAAACCTTGCATCGGTTGTCGCCAGCTCAGTCTCTAGTTTCAAATGTTCCTCTTGTGCCTCAAGCTCAAGCTTGGCATTGGTTGCTGCCAGAACAGTCTCTATTTTCAATTGTTCCTTTTGTATTTCAAGCTTGTGCCTTTTTTTCATGACGGCAGCCCATTCCAAGAGAACAGCGCTGTCTGCCTGAACTTCAATACCAGTAGAGACCCTTGAAGATGCACATGATGCAGAACCAGATTTGTGGCTTGATCTTTGTTTTGAGACATTTGAAACACTGTCTTCAGGTCCAATTTCTTCTGATTCTACAACACTTTGGTGTATGGCACTTACAACTATAGAGTGTGTAGTTTGCTGTCCAACTTCAGATAACCACCTATCTACGTCTTGTATAAAACCATTAAAAGGTTCTGTTCTTTCCTGAAACCACAGATTTTGCCTTTCAAGCTCCTTTTCAGGCAGTGGCAATGACTCGTGGTTTTCTCTGACCATTGCAGAGCTTGATTAATTGAACCAGGTTAGATTGTACTTCACTCACATTCTCATCTGATTTCATGAGCTCTTTCAACTTTTCAATTAACGTATTAGCTTTTTAACATATCGTGTTTCTTGACTTTTGACACCTTTCCATGAACAATTCCCGCCTTTGTCGGTGTGTTTAATAATTCTTCTTCCTTTTCCAGGATTCTGTTCCACTTCGCCCTCTTGTGGCTGAGCTTTAGACATACTGGCTCACTATCCCTTTAAGATGTATAGACATAAAGCTGTGTGCCTGTGGTTGGAGTTCAAAACAACTACCTGGTATTTCAAAGCAAAAGCTATCGCTGTGATTCTCAAGGCCACTTTCAATTCTCCATTTTAGCAGCCGTTTTCCAATACAGCTTAATGCAGTACGTTCAGCTGTTCTTTTAGCCTTTCCAATAAAGCTTAATACAGTGCGTACTTACAATTCCCTGTGCGTTGGCTTTTAAGTTTCCAATCTTCGTTATTCAGCTTAGTGCAGGAGGCGACCTTGTCCAATTGATCGAGAATGACTGCATCAGGCTTGAGAAATAAAACAATCTTTTGTTCCCAGGTTTCACAAGCTCCAGTTTCACTCCTAGAGACTAGTTCTTACTTTAATGCAATGGCAATATCTAAGTTTTTCAATGTCCAACTTTCTGTTGCCATTACTACATGAGTAAGTGGGAGTGATCTTATGCAGATTAAAATAACGGATCTTCCAGTTATTTCCAGCTTAATTAGTTCTTTATTGAAGTAGTTATACAGACAAAAAGATGAACATACCAGATAATCTTTATTCTTATATAAATTGTAGCTTTTCCTTCTTACTATCTGATAAGAACTGTGTTCTTTCCAACTCCCATGGCTTGTCTGATCTGGCCATTCCCTCTCCAACTATGATATATGTAACGCCCATCTATGCATCAAATACCCGCCCCCAAGCGTTCAAAATAATACTGCTAGAAATATCTAGACAAAATAATATAATATGCCAACAGTAACTAGCCTAAGCATGAATGGCTCCTACACCTGTCATCTCTTCACTGCGTCTCACCCTTTCCGACTTTTGGTGTAGTCTCCTCCCTCAGCCTCCTCTCCAAAGACTCTCAAGCCAAAGACTTGCACTTTTCTCACAAGGCACTTCCCTCGACAAGGCCACTCCCCGACAGGCCGCTCCCCTTCTCAGCCAATCCCCGCACTCACTCCTTCACCTGCCGGTTCTCTACTGACCTTGAAGGTATGTGTTGCAGGCTGGCCCCGACCGATTTTTAATTCAACCGACCGCTCCTGAAAAAGACACTGAAAAAACTCCCAAGAGCTTACCTTCTCAGTCAATCCCCGCACTCACTCCTTCACCTGCCGCTCTTCTGCCAACCTTGAAGGTATGAAATATATAATATTGGGTATTATTGGTTCAATTCCTGCCTGGTTGATGCAGGTGGTTAGTCTGTTGGCAGTTTTAAATTAAGCATATGCTTTTCTTAGACCTAGTCAACAACTGAAACCTGCTGTCTGGTGAAGGTAGGATCTAATAAAGTCTGCCAATCTCATAAGAAAAACTCATTCACCAATAATATTTTTTGGGAGAGTTGGTGCTGTTCTTCAGCAGCTAAAGTTTGATTAATGTTGATTGCAAACTTTATTGTAAAAATACAGTGCACAAATTTATTAAATGCCTTTTTTTAATTTGTAGTACAGTTTGACGCCGGGTTACTGCTGGCGACTGGCTCGAGCATATTGTGACATGGAGGAGTTATCTAAAATTGAAAGTGAGAAGACATCCTATTTAGAACAGGGTAAGTTAGTCGTCTGATGCTTCACTTAGTTTAGAAGGGATTCTACAAAGTCATGTTCAGTAATTCAGCTAATTAAAAAAATAATAATATCTGGACTATATCTTGTTTGGGGAAGCTATCAGTAAAATGTGGGCATGAAGAACTTTGGAAGGTCAGTACATTGAGCCTGACAGAAACTCCTTGAACAAATTTGATAGGAGTGTGATTGGTGTATCAGAGGGAATGGATGAATCACAACTGTAATTTTAACCAGTTCTATGAAAACTATATTTATTGTTTAAGGACAGCCTACCATGTAGAAATCTATGAATGACCTTGCTGAAGCATTGCCTTCATAAACCTTCTTGGTTACTTCCTCGAAAAGTTTAATTAATTTTGTGAGACACAATTTCTCACGCACAAAACCATGCTGACTATCCCTGATCAACACACATCATCCCAAATGCATTTGGGTGTTTCTGTAAGGGTACCAACCTGTGACATTGGTGACCACATTTGAAAGTTATTAAATCATATTGAAATACCATAGGATTAAAAATTGGCCTTTTGAGCTAATCTGTGATCAAAATCGACCAAAATTTAATCTTTTCAAAATTTGAAAACATAAACGAGAATTTCTTTTTAATAAAACATAAACATATGGGGCACTTACTGCTTCCATACAAAATGTCGGCACCTAACCCACCACGAGGCCCGTAGTTCACGCCAGAGTCATTATAATCACGTTGTTTGAATTATTTGATAATCGTGTAACGAGTGCAAAAAAAACCCATTATAGCGCTGTAAATAGCATTCACGACGTTACGGGGGGGGGGGGGGGGGGGGGGGGGGGGGGGGGGGGGGGGGGGGGGGGGGGGGGGGGGGGGGGGGGGGGGGGGGGTGGTGGTGGTGTAAGAAGGGACACAACAGAATGAGACATTACTAAAATAGATGAGGAAATTAGATTTTGATTTCATGATTTTAAGTTCTATTCAATATTGAGTATTTCAATGGAAAGTTTAAACACAAAATATAAACAATAAAAAAAGAAACAATAAATATAAAATCCATTACTCTGGTTCTAATTCACACATTTAACACGTGACTAAATTGACACTGCAACTCACGTTCTGCTGCAAAAACTTGGGGCATCAGAAAACCATTTTATCGGGTAATAAATGATAAAAATCATAAGCATAATCTGAATTTGGCTTATAGTTATTTAATTGCAAAATTAATGTAATCTTTCTGGCATAAATTAGCCTAAGGATTTCATGAAATCCCACTTGAAAAAATGTCACCAAAAAAGGCAAGAAAACACAGGGACCTATCTGATTTTATTTTTGCTTTGTCTCATTATTTTGGCTATGCACCATGATCTATACTACTTAAAATACAGGATATGAAGCAATGGGAATATTACATAAAAAAACAGGAAAATATCCTGGAAGTTTGGAAACCTTCAATTTCACTACTGATTGCCGGATTTACGGAAATACCCATCACAATCCTCTCCAATAACTTTCGTACCACTGATGATTGGCTTATTAATCTATAGTTCCCAGTTTTTTCTTTGCAGCCCTTCTTAAAACGAGGTACAACCTGTCCATACTCTAGTCTACCAGCACTTTACCCATGTCTAACACGGATTTATATTATCTTGGCTAGGACTCTTGCAATTTTGTCAAATTTCACACAGTGTTGCTGGATATACCTAATCATGTCCTGTAGATTTATCAATGTTCACATCTCTTAGGATGTCCAGCACTTCCTCAACTGTAATACAGACTGTCCTCAATATATTTCCATTTAATTTTCCAAGTTCACAAGTCTTTGTCTTTCTCCACAGTAAAACAGAGGAGAAATATTAATTGAGGAGATTGTCCATCTCCTGCGGCTCCACACATAGAAGACTACTTTTGTTTCTAAAAGACACTATTCTCTCTCTAGTTACCTTTTTCTAGCTTTATTTACTTATAAAATGCCGTCGGATTCTTCTAAATCTTATCTACTAGAACTATTGCATGTCTGGTTTTTGCTTTCCTGATTACATTCTTAAGTATACTTCTGAATCCCCTTTTCTCCTAGAGGAATATACATGATCACCGCTACCTATACCTGAGTAATTCAAGTTTCACTGTGCCTCCTTTGGTACATGTGACAATAAACTGATCTTTGAACCTTTGACCCAGGCCCGTTTCCTGACTGGAGCCACAATTTCACTCATCATACAGGATTCTTTACAGCTAGCTGACTTGCCCTTCACTCCAAAAGAATCTGCATGCCTTGAACTCTCTCTATTGCACTTTTAAAAGCATTCTACTTTCCAGACATTCCTTTGCCCCTAAACAACCCACTCATGTCTAATACCATTAAAGTTCTCTCTGCCCAATTTAGAACTTTAATTTAAGGACCATCCCTGTACTTATCCATAGTTATTTTAAAGCCAATAGAACTGTGGCAGTCCCAATCTATATTGGGAGTGTTAAAATCCCCTACTATGACAATCCTATTAGTCTTGAAGCCGTCTGCAATTTCTCAGCATATTTGTCCCTTTAATAAGCAAGTTCAGTATTCCGAAAATTGCAAGGAATCATGGGATTTGACCAGGGCCGGATTTAGATGAAGAGAGGGCCTAAGCTGGTCCACTTGTGAGGTCCCTCCCAAACCCCCACCCCCACGACTAGAGGAAGATGGTCCACCAGATTGACATTGATTTGCAGCCAAGCGTGGCCGATGAGATAAGGGGCTTGAAAGCTGTGCTTTATTTATTTATTGCCAGTGCTAGTGTCATTGGCTTAAAACACTATTATTCTGAAATGGAGGGCAAGGAAAATTACTGAAGGGTTGTTTAGAGACTACAGTGCATTGTGACAGCATATGTAAGAAAGGCCTATGACAGTGTCAAAAATATTATACACCTTGCAGGGCTCTCACTTATTTGTTTTTCTCTGTTGTCAGCCGGGCAACCTTGGCAGCTTTTTAATTTGCCAAATGACAGTTTAGGTGGTCATTTAAAACGGTTTGCATGACGCGTGCGATAATGTGCTCGGACAAAGTGCGTAGTTACCAGTCGGAATTATGCTCAATGAAGCATTCACATATTATTTCTGCTTCAAATAAAGTCACAAACTAAACATATTCGCCAATCAAGACATGATATATAGAAACATAGAAAATAGGTGCAGGAGTAGGCCATTCGGCCCTTCGAGCCTGCACCGCCATTCAATACGATCATGGCTGATCATCCAACTCAGTATCCTGTACCTGTCTTCTCTCCATACCCCGATCCCTTTAGCCACAAGGGCCACATCCAACTCCCTCTTAAATATAGAGAATGAACTGGCCTCAACTACCTTCTGCGGGAGAGAATTCCAGAGATTCACCACCACTGTGTGAAAAACGTTTTCCTCATCTCGGTCCTAAAAGATTTCCCCCTTATCCTTAAACTGTGACCTCTTGTTCTGGACTTCCCCAACATCGGGAACAATCTTCCTGCATCTAGCCTGTCCAACCCCTTAAGAATTTTGTAAGTTTTTATAAGATTCCCCCCTCAATCTTCTAAATTCTAGCGAGTACAAACCGAGTCTATCCAGTCTTTCGTCATATGAAAGTCCCGACATCCCAGTAATCAGTCTGGTGAACCTTCTCTGTACTCCCTCTCTGGCAAGAATGTCTTTCCTCAGATTAAGAGACCAAAACTGTACGCAATACTCCAGGTGTGGTCTCACCAAGACCCTGTACAACTGTAGTAGAACCTCCCTGCTCCTATACTCAAATCCCTTTGCTATGAATGCTAACATACCATTCGCCTTCTTCACTGCCTGCTGCACCTGCATGCCTACTTTTAATGACTGGTGTACCATGATACCCAGGTCCCGTTGCATCTCCCCCTTTCCTAATCGGCCACCATTCAGATAATAATCTACTTTCCTGTTTTTGCCACCAAAGTGGATAACCTCACATTTATCCACATTATACTGCATCTGCCATGCATTTGTCCACTCACCCAGCCTATCCAAGTCACCTTGCAGCCTCCTAGCATCGTCCTCACAGCTAACACTGCCCCCAGCTTAATGTCATCCGCAAACTTGGAGATGTTGCATTCAATTCCCTCGTCCAAATCATTAATATATATTGTAAATAGCTGGGGTCCCAGAACTGAGCCTTGCGGTACCCCACTAGTCACTGCCTGCCATTGTGAAAAGGACCCGTTTACTCCTACTCTTTGCTCCTGTCTGCCAGCCAGTTCTCTATCCACATCAATACTGAACCCCCCAATACCGTGTGCTTTAAGTTTGTATACTAATCTCTTATGTGGGACCTTGACGAAAGCCTTCTGAAAGTCCAGATATAACACATCCACTGGTTCTCCCTTATCCACTCTACTAGTTATATCCTCGAAAAATTCTATAAGATTCGTCAGACATTATTTACCCTTCATAAATCCATGCTGACTTTGTCAAATGATTTCACCACTTTCCAAATGTGCTGCTATCCAAGTCAAGTCAAGTCAAGTTTATTTGTCACATACACATACGAGACCCATCTTTAATAACTGATTCTAGCAGTTTCCCCACTACCGACGTTAGACTAACTGGTCTGTAATTCCCCGTTTTCTCTCTCCCTCCCTTTTTAAAAAGTGGTGTTACATTAGCTACCCTCCAATCCTCAGGAATTACTACAGAATCTAAAGAGTTTTGAAAAATTATCATTAATGCATCCACTATTTCTGGGGCTACTTCCTTAAGTACTCTGGGATGCAGCCTATCTGGCCCTGGGGATTTATCGGCCTTTAATCCATTCAATTTACCCAA
Organism: Leucoraja erinaceus; assembly: GCF_028641065.1. NCBI lineage: Eukaryota > Metazoa > Chordata > Chondrichthyes > Rajiformes > Rajidae > Leucoraja > Leucoraja erinaceus. The sequence goes on from NC_073385.1 coordinate 60,327,891, forward strand.
CACCACTTCCTGGCTAACCTGGATTTCACTCAGTTCCTCCATCTCATTTGACCCCCGGTCCCCTGCTATTTCCGGCAGATTACTTATGTGTTCCTTAGTGAAGCCAGAACCAAAGTAGTTATTCAATTGGTCTGCCATGTCCTTGTTCCCCATGATCAATTCGCCTGTTTCTGACTGCAAGGGACCTACATTTGTTTTAACTAATCTTTTTCTCTTCACATATCTATAAAAGCTTTTGCAGTCAGTTTTTATGTTCCCTGCCATTTTGCTTTCATAATCTATTTTTCCTTTCCTAATTAAGCCCTTTGTCCTCCTCTGCTGGTCTCTGAATTTCTCCCAGTCCTCTGGTAGGCTGCTTTTTCTGGCTAATTTGTATGCTTCATCTTTTGTTTTGATACTATCCCTGATTTCCCTTGTTATCCACGGATGCACTACCTTCCCCGATTTATTTTTTTGCCAAACTGGGATGAACAATTGTTGTAGTTCATCCATGCAGTCTTTAAATGCCTTCCATTGCATATCCACCGTCAACCCATTAAGAATCAATCGCCATTCTATCTTGGCCAATTCATGTCTCATACCCTCAAAGTTACCTTTCTTTAAGTTCAGAACCATTGTTTCTGAATTACCGATGTCACTCTCCATCCTAATGAAGAACTCAACCATATTATGATCACTCTTGCCCAAGGGGCCACGCACAACAAGACTGCAAACTAACCCTTCCTCGTTATTCAATACCCAGTCTAGAATAGCCTGCTCTCTCGTTGGTTCCTCTACAGGTTGGTTTAGAAAACTATCCCGCATACATTCCAAGAAATCCTCTTCCTCAGCACCCTTGCCAATTTGATTCACCCAATCTATATGTAGATTGAAGTCGCCCATTATAACTGTTTTTACCTTTGTTGCACGCATTTCTAATTTCCTGTTTGATGCCATCCCCAACTCCACTACTACTGTTAGGTGGCCTGTACACAACTCCCACTAGCGTTTTCTGCCCCTTAGTGTTTCGCAGCTCTACCCATATCGATTCCACATCCTCAAAGCTAATGTCCTTCCTTTCTATTGCGTTAATCACCTCTCTAATCAGTAACGCTACCCCATCTCCTGTCCCTTTCTGTCTATCCCTCCTGAATATTAAATATCCCTGGATGTTCAGCACCCAGCCTTGGTCACCCTGGAGCCATGTCTCTGTGATCCCAACTATATCATAGTCATTAATAGCTATCTGCACATTCAACTCATCCACCTTATTACGAATGCTCCTTGCATTGAGACACAAAGCCTTCAGGCTTGTTTTTACAACACTCTTACTCCTTATACTATTATGCTGAAAAGTGGCCCTTTTTGATTTTTGCCCTGGATTTGCCGGCCTGCCACTTTTACTTTTCACCTTGCTACCTATTGCTTCTACCCTCATTTTATACCCCTCTGTCTCTACGCTCACACATTTAAGAAACCCTTTCCCTTCAACTCAGTCCTCCACTATCCCATTCGACACCCCACCCCCCTTATTCAGTTTAAAACCACCCGTGTAGCAGTGGCAAACCTGCCTGCCAGAATGCTGGTCCCACACCTGTTAAGATGCAATCCGTCCCTTTTGTACAGTTTCCCCTTACCCCAAAACAGATCCCAGTGATCTAAGAATCTAAATCCCTGCCCCGTGCACCAGTTCCTCAGCCACACGTTCAGGTCCCGTATCTCCCTGTTCCTGCTCTTGCCAGCACGAGGAACTGGAAGCAAACCGTAGATAAAAACCCTGGAGGTCCTGCTTTTCAGCATTTTTCTGAGCTCTCTAAAGTCACGCTGCAGAATATTCATCCCCTTCTTACCGACATCGTTTGTGCCGACATGCACTACCACTTCTGGATGTTCACCTTCGCCCTTGAGGATTTTCTGCACTCTGTCCGTGACATCCTGGATCCTGGCACCAGGAAGGCAGCACACCATCCTCGCATCCCGTCTGTTGCCGCAGAAACCCCTGTCCGTACCTCTCACAATGGAGTCTCCCACTACAATGGCGTTGCCTGTCTTAGGCCTTTTTGGTTTTGGCTCAACAGCCCTATTAGCATCGCATGCCAGTCCGCCGCTCAGTGTAAACACGTCTTCTGTCCCGACAGCTTCTAAGTGGGTGAACCTGTTCACAAGAGGTACAACACCCGGGGACGTTTGTATTCCATGCTTCCCTCCCTTTCTCACTGTCTCCCACCTTCTCTCTTCCAGTACCTTAGGTGTAACAATCTTACTGTAGGACTTGTCGAGGAACGACTCCGTTTCTCGTACGAACCGGAGGTCATCCACTTGCTTCTCCAGTTCCCCAACACGGTCCTTCAGGAGCTCTACCTGGATGCACTTCTCGCATTTGTAGCAGCCAGAAGCACCAGCAGTGTCCTTGACCTCCCTCGTACTGCAAGCATCGCACTGAATCAGCTTGCCTGACATCTCCTTCTTTCGTCTCTACCTCTCGAGTGTATTGCATGGTCTCCTCTCCTAAGACTCTCGAGCCAAAGACTCACACTTCCCTCACAAGGCCGCTCATTCACTGCCGCTCCCTAAGAGCAGTCTTGCTAAATTTGACTGATAAATTGCCTGATTTACCAATTTACAAACCAAATTCCTCAGTTTTCAACTGTTTTCCCGGCACTGACTCACTTCTCTCTCCTCCCACTCGGGCTAGAGCCAATCAGTCTTATCTCTTGCTAATCTCCTCCTGCTGTTGCTCCCAAATCTACAGCAGTTCTGAGTAAAGTCTACCTGTGCTTGGCTTCTACTTTTCAACTGTTTTCACCCCTCTGACACACTTCTCTCCTCCCACTCGGGCTAGAGCCAGTCAGTGTTACCTCTTGCTAATCTCCTTCTGCTGTTGCTCCCAAATCTACAGCAGTTCTGAGTATATACCACAATGACATGCACCAAAATTATAATACAGTATCTCAACTATTTTTACACGTTGCAATGAATGCAATTTATTTTATTTCTTTCCATTTCCAAACAAAAATGTGGTTGGATTATTCAGCGTATGATCAACCTCAGTGAGACCAAGTGCAGGCTTGGCGATCTCTTCGCACAACACCGCCACTCAGTTCGCAATAACTAAGCTGATCTCCCAGTGGCTCAACACTTCAACTTCCCTTCCCATTCCGAATGCGACCTTTCTGTCCTGGGTCTCCTCCATGGCCAGAGTGAGGCCCACCGTAAATTGGGGGAGCAGCACCTCATATTTGCTTGGGTAGTTTACACCCCAGCGGAATGAACATTGGCTTCTCTAATTCCAGGTAATCCCTGCTTTCTCCTTCCCTTCCCAGCTCTCCCTCAGCCCACTGTCTCCGCCTCTTCCTTTCTTCTTCCCGTCACGCTTGCAGGGAGAATGTGCAAATTCAACAAAGACCGTGCCCGAGGACAGGATCGAACACAGATCTCTGGCGTGTGAGGCAGCAAGTCTACCAGCTGTGCCACTATATTTTGTTTTCCAACACACAAATAATATACGTTGATAACTTTGGTTACTAAAAAAATGAAAATATCCATTTTCAGTCTTAAATCTCCAAGTGACGCTATGTCCATCTTTACAGCTGCTGTATGTTTTAATTAAGTTCAAGACTGTGGAGCAGTACATTGGCCATAAAGTTGCTGCCTAAAAGTGCCAGAGAACCGGAATTGATCCTGAATATGGGTGTTGGCTGTATGGAGTTTGCTCCTTTTCCCTTTGATCGCACGTGTTTTCTACTAGTGTACGGGTGAACTTGGTGGTCCGAAGGGCCTGTTTCCACGCTGTATCTTTAAATTAAACTAAAAACACTACAACCAGAGGGGGTCTAAAGAAGGGTCTCTACCCGAAACGTCAACCAATTTCTTCTATCCAGAATAGCTGGCTGCTCCATGATGTTCCCCCGCACAATTAAAGCATGGAATAGTCTTCACCCTACCATAGTTACCTTACCAGACGCAACTAAATTTAAGATACCTCTTTTTTCCCCAAGAACCCTTTTTTGCTTAAGCCCAAGTCGAGCGTCAAGAGCTTAATTATTAATGATCTGGATGAGGGAATTGAAGGCAATATCTCCAAGTTTGCGGAAGACATTAAGCTGGGGGGCAGTGTTAGCTGTGAGGAGGATGCTAGGAGACTGCAAGGTGACGTGGATAGGCTGGGTGAGTGGGCAAATGTTTGGCAGATGCAGTATAATGTGGATAAATGTGAGGTTATCCATTTTGGTGGCAAAAACGGGAAAGCAGACTATTATCTAAATGGTGGCCGGTTGGGAAAGGGGGAGATGCATGCAGCGAGACCTGGGTGTCATGGTACACCAGTCATTGAAGGTAGGCATGCAGGTGCAGCAGGCAGTAAAGAAAGCGAATGGTATGTTAGCTTTCATTGCAAAAGGATTTGAGTATAGGAGCAGGGAGGTTCTACTGCAGTTGTACAGGGTCTTGGTGAGACCACACCTCGAGTATTGCGTACAGTTTTGGTCTCCAAATCTGAGGAAGGACATTATTGCCATAGAGGGGAGTGCAGAGACGGGTTCACCAGACTGATTCCTGGGATGTCAGGACTGTCTTATGAAGAAAGACTGGATAGACTTGGTTTATACTCTCTAGAATTTAGGAGATTGAGAGAGGGGATCTTATAGAAACATACAAAATTCTTAAGGGGTTGGACAGGCTAGATGCAGGAAGATTGCTCCCGATGTTGGGGAAGTCCAGGACAAGGGGTCACAGCTTAAGGATAAGGAGGAAATCCTTTAAAACCGAGATGAGAAGAACTTTTTTCACACAGAGAGTGATGAATCTCTGGAACTCTCTGCCACAGAGGGTAGTTGAGGCCAGTTCATTGGCTATATTTAAGAGGGAGTTAGATGTGGCCCTTGTGGCTAAGGGGATCAGGGGGTATGGAGAGAAGGCAGGTACGGGATACTGAGTTGGATGATCAGCCATGATCATATTGAATGGCGGTGCAGGCTTGAAGGGCCGAATGGCCTACTCCTGCACCTAATTTCTATGTTTCTATATTTCTATATAAGAGAGTTTTATTGCCATGTGTCCCAGATAGGACAATCAAATTCTTGCTTGCTGTAGTGCAACAGAATATGTGAACATAATACAGAACAGGAGGTAAGTTCAGTGTGTTTATATGCCATAGACCATATATATACACAATAAATAAACAGATAAAATGCAATAGGCTGTTTTTGTTCAGCCCTCCACCACCTCCATTTTAAATTCCATTTGGAATATTTATGGAGAACCAGGAAACCAGAAGCAAGAGTTACTCCAGGGAGTTACTCCAGGTCCAGGGTCATGGAGTGATTCTGCGTTGGTTTTCAGCGGTCGCAGCTAGGCGGCGACTGGATAGCAATGGCGGCCAGATTTCCCACAATTCAAAGCGAGGGAGAAAGTGCCCATTACCGACCAGTTGCCGTGGCTGTGCGCATGCGCAGGGCGGCCGATGATGCGCTGGCCGTGGTTGTGCGCATGTGCAGGGGCTGGATGTGCTGGCCGTAGCAGTACGTATGTGCAAGTCGGCCTGCCGTGCCGGCGGATGAGGAGCTAGCGGAGAGCGGAGACCCGGCGGCCCGGATAAGGATACGCATGGCGTACGGAGATGGAGATTGACAGACAGAGAGAGATAGAGAGGGGGGAGCCCGCCCAGAGTTGAACGGCAGGTGCCCTGCCTTGGCCGGAGGCTGCCTATACTTCGAGGCCCTAGGCTTCAGCATATGAAGCCTAGTGGTAAATCCGGCTCTGCGAGGCCCCCCTAGATCTCGAGGCCCTAAGCTTAAGCTTGTCAAGCTTATACGTAAATCCGGCCCTGGATTTGAAAAAGGTCACTCGCGATAAACATTCTTGGCAACTGTGCTGCTGCATGTATACAGAGCTGCGTTTCACCCGTAGTCAGGATTGAAGCCGGGTTTCCGGCACTGCAAGCGCTGTAGAATTGCTACTGGACCATCCCCGTCCCCTCCCAAGTGTCCCATCCCTGTCTGGGGGCGGCTGGAGATGTCCGGGGTGACCCCAGACTAACGGGACACCGGCCCGGAGCAGTGGCGGCCCAGGCTTATAGCCAGTGCAGTGAAGAAGCGCTAACTCCAGCTCAACTCTGCCTGTCCCGCAGGGTTAACTGACAGCCTTGGACTGACGGGACACCGGCCCGAAGCAGTGGAATTATCACTTCTTCTCCGCGCTGGCAGTAAGCCTGGGCCGCCACTGCTCCGGGCCGTCATTCCAGGGCTGTCGGTTAACCCAGCGGGATTCTTCTATGATTCAATCTAAATTCAGGAGCTATGAACCAAGCTAAAGTAAGCAGTCCTCCTCATCTAATTGTTATACTTCAGATTTCTGGTATGTACCCTCCAATATACAAAAGAAAATTGACAGTTCGAATTCCCTAGGACTGAACTTGAATTGTGGATACATTCAGGTTATGAGTATTAATGCTCTAAGTATACAAGTTGTGTGCAGTCCTGGTGCAGTTGTAGGAAGTTGTAAATGGTGCAAAGAAGATTTTTTGAGGATGTTACCGTGACTGGAGAGTTTGAATTTTAAGGAAAGCCTGGATAGGCTGGAGCTTTGTTCTCTTGAACAAAGGAGCATAAGGGACCTGTTTCTGTGCAGTATGACTAGATCAGAAATTTGTTTACCGGGTATAATTTGTAAATCTAAAATATGTTTTACATGTAAATACAATTAAACTTTATTTAGCAATATATATCGTATATTGATGGATTTATTATAACTGAGAACATTTCCTTGAAGTTCAGATGCAAATGTATCAAAACTACAGATATTTGGATTGGATCCAGCTTGAGAATGGTGTCTTAAACTGAATGCATTACTCTGGACTATGCCTTTGTACAAATGGAACATTACCTGTCACTTTTAAATTATTATATTTGTTGCTTTTGTATGTGTACGCCAGCTTTTATTGTTTGGTGTTCATGGAATATGAGAACATGGAAATTATGGCAGGTGTAGGCTATTCAGCCCTCCATGTTTGCTTCACCGTTCTGTAAAATAATAAGTCCTATTTTATCTTGGTGTCTCTTACCCTTGTCTCTGAAAGAGGCATTTGTCAACCTTGAATCCACTTTGTTTCTTGATATTTTTTAAAGAAATAAAAAATATTTTGCATCATTCATGACATTAAGGATTTTTTTTCAATTTAAGAATATTTTTCTAATGTGATTTTGAAAATTATTATTTGACCTATTTTCATTGTAATTTTAGACTGATCATAATGTAATGTAAAAAAAAACTCCATGTTACCAATAATAACTGTTTTTAATAAAGAACACTCATATTCCACGCATATACTACTACCCATCAGAATAAATATTGAATTTTTCCACACTCCCCTTGTGTTCTTTTCCTATTCCTATTCGTCCACTGAGGCTCTCTTTTTTTGTTCATCTTTTTTTTCCCATCCCTGATTTGTTGCCCTCCACCATCCAGTTCTATCTGCCCATCATCTCCCCTGGTTTTACATCACCATTCTGTCTTTGTCTCAAAACTCTCCCATACCCACCTGGCTCATCATCTTTCACCTATCAGCCTCTGCCTCAGTGCTCCCTCTCGTGTCTCTCTACTGGCTAGCTTCATTCAACACTCCTGATGCAAAGTCTCATCCTAAAATGTCAATCATCCCTTTGCTCCACAGATACTGTTTGAAAATTGGGTTTTTTGCTTTAATACATTTTGGTATGAAGAAAATCCTTTTAAATCTCACTAGTTTCCTTTTGCTGTTAGTTGTGGGGGATTCTTTTGTTTAATTGATTTAAAACGTCACATTTTTTTTAAAAACGGGCCCATCTAATTTGACATAGGTGTATGCTGGTGTATTAGAGCATTATTGAACATTATTGTTCATTCTAACCGCTACAATGATTAAGAGACATTTGTGTTAAAATCACAGAGTTGTTATTTGTGAAGCCACAACTCCTTGTATTTTAAGTAAAATTATAATTATAATTTGGTTTGCACTGTGAATGCAGCCCCGCTTTAAGATTCAAGAAATTTAGGAATTAAAGCGAGTATGCTCTTTTCCTATCTGATAAATGTCTGTCTGTCTTATTTTTCCCTCAGGAAAAGAAGTAGCGAAAGCAGGTCTTGATCTAGATGATTCATGTGGAGAGTGCCACAAGTGGTATGTACAAAACTGTCTATTCTGGAAACAGGCATATTCAGTGCATTTAAATCAAAATATATATTTTTCTGGTTATGTGAGCAGACATCTTAATACAATCGGTTGAAAATATTAGGAATTCTGCAATATAGAGGACTGCAGATTCTCAGTTGATAAGTATGTTCTAGGCTGAGTGGTGGAATTTTGGAATGAAGACCATTAAATGAGGAAAGTGACGAGGTACAGGATCAGTAGTGATTTTGTTGAACGAAGGAGCAGACTTGAGGGTTCATGAGCCATATTCTTGATTTTACCTTGTTTTACTTAGTTCCTCATGACCTGTCTCTAATGCACAGTTATGTCATTTTAAATCACAGCTGCATAAATATATATATGTATTGTCTGACCTTTAACGCTCAATATTATAATATTCCATTGCAGGAAGAATGTTCCCTATGTTGGGGGAGTCCAGAACCAGGGGTCACAGTTTAAGAAAAAAGGGTAGGCCATTTAGGACTGAGATGGGGAAAAACCTTTTCACCCAGAGAGTTACTCGCCATCTAGAACTAAAAGCGCATTCTGTATGCATTTGTTGCATTTTATATCATTCTCTGCCACAAAAGGCAGTGGAGGCCAATTCACTGGATGTTTTCAAGAGAGAGTTAGATATAGCTCTTAGGGCTAATGGAATCAAGGGGTATGGGAGAAAAAGCAGGACCGGGGTACTGATCAGCCATGATCATGTTGAATGATCAGCCATGATCATATTGAATGATCAGCCATGATCATATTGAATGGTGGTGCTAGCTCAAAGGGCTGAATGGCCTACTCCTGCAACTATTTTTTACGTAAGTTTCATGACCCCCCCTAACAGGGTGCTTTAGTTTATTTTTTTCCCACCATATTAACTTGATGTTCCAGTTATTTCTCATTGAATTTTAGAGAGAATGCATTATTGAATTGCTTTGCCACAGCTTCATAAAATAATGACATTTGGAACTAACAGCTGGAATAGCAAGTACTTTTTATCTCTAAGAAGTGAACATTTTCTCTCTAGGAAGCTGATAATAAAGTCACAAATATAAATTTTGGTAATTCTGCTGTGAAATTGCTGAATGCTTGTAATAAAGCATTTCCTATTATCTCCTAATCCATTAAATGCAACGTTTACCTGCCATCTAGAACTAAAAGCTCATTCTGTATGCTTACATTTGTTGCATTTTATATCATTTATTTCAGTCGAAATGCAGAAGATATTTTCCCTCATGAGGAAATATAGAATAAAGGATATAGTTTAAGAAAAAGGTATCATACATTTATGACAGATGAGGAGAAATTTCTATTCTCAGAATGTTGTGAAATCTTTGGAATTCTCGAGTGAAGATGGTTTTGGAGGCTGAAGCATTGAATATATGCAAGGTTGAGCAAGATGTTTGCTCTGTAAGATTTATGTAGAACAATAGGAATAGAAACATAGAAAATAGGTGCAGGAGTAGGCCATTCGGCCCTTCGAGCCTGCACCGCCATTCAATATGATCATGGCTGATCATCCAACTCAGTATCCTGTACCTGTCTTCTCCCCATACCCCCTGATCCCTTTAGCCTCAAGGGCCACATCTAACTCCCTCTTAAATATAATAGTAAAAATATTAATGTGGAGCTGAAGCCAAAATCAGATCAGCCGTGATAATATTGAACGATAGACCAGTCTTACGGCCTACCATTTCTTATTTTATTTACATCCACTTTCATAGACCGATGGAGCTGTACTTACAATTTCTGGTTTCAGTCGTCCTTAACCCTGTTTGCTTGCTTACTGTTTAACCTTAAAAGGAGGTCACTCGATCTATCAGATCTACATAATCTCACAGGAAAGCATTCCAGTTAGTCCCATTCCCCCTTTTCTTCTTGCCCTACAAATGGTTTTGTCTCGCGTATCCATCAGCTCTCTCCCGATATTGTTTTGCCAATTTACCTACATTAATGTAGTAGCCAATTAATGTATCAGCATTTATTTGGAATATGGGGGAAACCCGCAAAGGTCAGGATTGAACTGAAATCCCTGGAGCTATGAAGAGCTATTGAAGGCATTGGTAAAGAGTAGCACACAAGTTATTACTTGATCTATAGATATATCTTTCATGAAGATACAGGCTACCAGATAGATTCATTTAGAATGATAAGGTTTGTAATATTTTGATAAAGCACCTTTTGTAAACATTTTCTATTTTGAAGTGTTTTAGTTTAGAACTGTTTTTTGATATACATTTAAATGAACATGTGACTAAGAACATGTGACAGGTATGCCATATTCCTCTTCAATCAGATTGATTCCTGTTTGTTCAAATTCAATATTACAAGGAAAGAGATATGATCTTATCAAGGTCTTAGTTTGTTTTAAAATTAAAAATTATTTGGCAGTCTGGTCTACTCTCTATTGCTTATTCATTTCCCATCAATCCCCACGTCTGTTGTTTGCTAATCCTGACTGTTTTCATTGGCAAGTACAGTGTTTTCCCCTCTGTAACTGTGGTTATTTCCAGAATTAAGATTCAGATCTTAGGTCTGCAGCCAAATTTAGTTCTGAGCCAGGAAGGTCAGTTCTGGAGCAAAGATGTAGCAAGCAGTAAATATTAAGCCTCATGTACTTAAACCAAAAATAGGAACACCTGATTTTTCTCATTGAACTAATATATGTGCTCAGGAAATATTGAATACTATTCAATAATAGTTTCTTCACCCATTCTTTTCACACTCTGATTAAATGTTTAAAACTGATAGAAGTGAAGAATTGTAAGGATAAAAATACCCTAATGGGAGTTATCTGCAGGCCCTCAAACAGTAGCCTGGATATAGGGTGCAAGTTGAATCAAGAGTTAAAATTGGCATGTCGCAAAGGTAATGCTACGGTTGTTATGGGAGATTTCAACATGCAGGTAGACTGGGAAAACTGGACCCCAAGAAAAAGAGATTGTGGAGTGCCTCCGAGATGGATTATTATTCTGGAGCCTACCAGGGAGAAGGCGATTCTGGATTTAGTGTTGTGTACTGAACTGGATTTGATAAGGGAGCTCAGGTAAAGGAGCTATTAGGAGATAGTGAGCATAATATGATAAGTTTTAATCTACAATTTGAGAGGGAGAAGGGGAAATTGGAAGTGTCAGTATTGCAGTTGAGCAAAGGGGACTATGGAGGTATGAGGTAGGAGCTGGCCAAAGTTGACAGGAAAGAGACCCTAGCAGGGATGGCGGTGGAACAACAGTGGCAGGTGTTTCAGGGAATAATATAGAAGGGACAGGATCAGTTCATTCCAAAGAGGAAGAAAGATTCTAAGGGGAGTAAGTGAACGTAGCTGACAAGGGAAGTCAAGGACAATATAAAAATAAGAGAGAAGTATAACATAACAAAGTTGAGCGGGAAGCCAGGGGATTGGGAAACTTTTGAAGATAACTAAAACGGCAATACAGGGAGAAAAGATGAAGTACAAAGGTAAGCTAGCCAAGAATATAAAAGAGGATATTGAAAGCTTCTTTAGGTATCTGAGGAGGAAAAAATTAGTAAAGATAAATTTGGGTCTCTTGAAGACAGAAACACGGAAACGAGAGATATAGACGATGATCAAGTTGTGTTGAGTAAGTAGGTTTATTATTGTAACGCATATGAAGATACACTAAAAAATCTTTGTTTTGCTTGCTATCCAGTCAGATAATACTATACATAAATACATCGTCAAACTCAAGTACAATAGACGGGGCAAAGGGGAATATATGGTTTGCAGAATACAACCATGTGCAGACGTGGCGCCGACGGACGAGAAGCAGAAGCAAAGAAGTCGAAGCCAAAGAACCAAATGGAAGCGAGGCCGAAACAGTAAAAAACCGAAAGAGTACGAAGCCGAAACGCCAAATAACCGAAAGGATGGGACGCCTAAATGCAAACTAACCGAAAGAGCAGACCCCTAAAAGCCAACTAACCGAAAAGCTGCGTTGCCTAAAAGCAAACTCACCGAATGGCCGCTCTGTTGAAACGCCACCTACCCGAAGGCGACGTCGCCTACAAGCCAACAAACTGACTGCCACTCAACAGAAACGTCCAATAGCAGACATGACGTTGCCGGGGGGCAGGACTTGTCAACGATTGGTCCAGACCCCCGCGTCCATCACATCACTGTGGAGAGATGAACATTGTCCCACACCTCCGCTCCACCCGACCCACAGAGGGTGGCCATGGGAGAGTGGGGGTTGTCCCGAGGGATGCGCACTTTCGGCCACTTTCAACTTGGTGTTTGGGTTCAGATTGCCCAGTCACCTATGGCTTCTGTGGGAAAATGACCCCCACACTCCTGTCTCCCCCTTCTCTCTCCCTCTTCTCTCTTTCCCCTATCTCTCCCTTCTCTCTCTCCCCCTTCCCTCCTCCTCTCTCTCCCCGCTTTTCTCTCTCCTCTTCTCTCTCTCTCTTCTCTCTCTCTCCTCTTCTCTCTCTCCTCTTCTCTCTCTCCCTCTCTCTCTCTCTCCTTCTCTCTCTCCTCTTCTCTCTCTCTCTCTCTTCTCTCTCTCCTCATCTCTCTCTCTCCCCCCTCTCTCTCTCTCCCCCCCTCTCCCTCCCTCCCTCTCTCCCTCCCCTCCCCTCTCCCCCCCCTCTCCCCCCCCCCTCTCTCCCCCCTCTCTCTCCCTCTCCCCTCTCTCTCCCCCCCCCTCTCTCCCCCCCCCTCTCTCTCTCCCCTCTCTCTCCCCCCCCTCTCTCTCCCCTCTCTCTCTCTCTCTCTCTCTCCCTCTCTCCCCCCCTCTCTCTCTCTCTCTCCCCTTCTCTCTCCCCTCTCTCTTTCTCTCCCTCTCTCTCTCTCTCTCTCTCTCTCTCTCTCTCCCTCTCTCTCTCTCCCTCTCTCTCTTCTCTCTCTCCCTCTCTCTCTCTCTCTCTTTCTCTCCCCCTCTCTCTCTCTCTCCCCCTCTCTCTCTCTCTCTCTCCCCTTCTCTCTCTCCCCCTCTCTCTCTCTCTCCCCTTCTCTCTCTCCCCTTCTCTCTCTCCTCCGTCTCCATCGGCGGGAGCGTCCCCCCACCCAGAGTCACTGACCGCGATGCACCGCCATCGGCCCACAAACACCACAATTTGATCTCCTCCCACTTCCCCCCCCCCCCCCCCCCAACAACAAGAAGCACGTTTTATTTATTACCGTCTCGTTGCTTGCGCAACGCACACAAGCTCTCACGCACAAAACAAGCAGCATCTCTGGAGAGAATGAATGGGTGACATTTCGTGCCGAGACCATTCATCAGACCTGATGTGATGGACGTGGGGGTCTGGTCCAATCTCTGACAAGTCCCGACCCCCGGCAACGTCATGTCCGTTATTGGACTTTTCTGTTGAGCGGCAGTCGGTTCATTGGCTTGTAGGCGACGACGCCTTTCTGGTAGGTGGTGTTTCGACAGAGTGGCCATTCGGTGAATTTGCTTTTAGGCGATGCAGCTTATCGGTTAGTTTGCTTTTAGGCGTCCCATCCTTTCAGTTAGTTGGCGTTTCGTCTTCGTACTCTTTCATTTTTTTTGGCGTTTCGGCCTCGTTTCCATTCGGTTCTTTGGCTTTGACTTCTTTGCTTCGGCTTCTCGTCCATCGGTGCCACATCCGGGTACCGAATACAACAATGTCAACATTGTTGAGGATCAGTTCCAGTGGTGAGTCCAATGTCCATAATGGGGTAGAGATGAAATTGACCATGCCCTAACATATAGGACTGTTCCAAAAACTTAGAACAGAGGACACAAAGCTGTTCCTGAGTCTGGCAGTGTGCACTTCCAAGTTTCTGTATCTTCTGCCCGATGGAAGCGGGGAGAATAAGGAATGACCGGGATCGGACAAGTCTTTGATTATGTTGGTTACTTTTCCAGGCTGCCTGAAGTGTAGGTGGAGTCAATGGTGGGGAGTCTGTTCTGTGTTGTTGGACTGGGCTATATCCACAACTCTATAATGTCTTGCCAACTTGGCAGAACTGTTTCTAAACCAAGATGTGATGCAGCCTAAGAGCTCTATCTAACTCGCTCTGGTATCCAACACTGTGCAGTATCCCTCGGTAGCACTATTGAGAACACCTTCCATCACCTTGGTGAGATTGTGAGTTGATTGATGGGCAATAATTGTCCAAACTTGATTTAGACTTTCGAGATGCAGATGGAAACAGGCCTTTTGACCCACTGAGTTCATGCTGACCAACGATCACCCCGTACACTAGCAGTACCCTACAAACTTGGGACCACTTGCACAAGCCAGTTAACCTACAAGACTGGAGAGTGGGAGGAAACCACAGCACCCGGAGAAAACGCACATGGTCATAGGAAGAACATACAAACTCTATACAGACAGCACCCGTAGTCAGGATCGAACCCGCGTCCCTGGTGCTGTAAGGCAGCAAATCTACTGCTGCGCCACCATGTCGCCCAGTTATTTGTACAGGAAAATGATATGTCTTGGTTGTTTTCCATTTTATCGGGTAGATGCCTGTATTAATAACTGCAATGGCTAGATATGTGATCAACTGGAGAATAGGTCTGCAGCTTTGCAGCCAGGAGATTGTCAAAGCTTGTTTTATTGCATCATGTTCTTAACCACCACTTAATGTTTCATTGGGCATTTATGTTATAGATTATGAGACTTCACACACTTTATTGTTGCCCTTTATAATCTTGCTGGGCTCTTACATAGTTGAGTATAGGTATATTTTGGAGATTCCTCCACTCATTTCTTTAATTAGCATTCCATCTATGGCTGTCTTTTACTTTAGTTTCAGCAATGCAGCTTGGCAAGCTTTTCTGCACTTATTTATGAAAGGTTTTTGATTTTTAATGATGGGCTCAGAGCCATGTTACGTCATGTGATTACAGATTGTGGTAGAATAATGATAATTCCCACTGAGACTCTCAGCATGGTGGTAGTTAACATGCCCAGAGTAAAGAGGAAACTGTGTCTCCTAAAGGGATGCATAATAGTTACTTCTGCCAATATTTTCATTCATCGCGTCTGGTATAGGTTGGTTGATTGAGATAAAGGTGAAATCGTTTTTTTTCCCTTTGTGATAGTTCCCTTAATAACTGCTGTGGGTCTAATCTGCAAGTGTGTCTTCAGAATTCAGCCAAAATTGCTCAATGGCTGTACACCATACCATATGATGAGATGCCCTTTGAACTCCCACCTCTGATGATATGTCTTCCTTGGTGGTCCTTCCAAATTACTTTCAACAGGGAGTACTGATTCACAGATTGAGGGAGGGTGATATTGACCTGAAGGTTCCCTTAACTATGCTTACTGATGTGACGGGACATTGCTGTTGAAGGCTTTAGCGTACTGACCTTCCCAGAGTTCTTGCATCTCCGATGGAATTGCTTACCACCCAGGAATAAGATGGAGCCTGAGACATCAATCAGTATGATTCTATGAACTTGTTACATGACTAACCTATTGAATGATTATCCCAATATTGGCATATACCTTCAATTTCAGTGGGGAAGGTGCTCGTGTCTCTGAATTGAAGCTACAATCAAAGCCCTAGGTCCCTCCAGGAATTTTTCATACATTAGCCAGCCCATTGTACAAATTAGCTATTTGTGTTTAAAACTTGGTCTTTAGTCTTTTCCAATTCTAATTGACCAACTGTGTATTCCTAATTTTTTGTTTTTTTTATAAGATTTTATTGCAGCTCTTTTATAGAAAGTCCTATCAGTTGTACTGGGTTTCAACCACCAGATGCCACCGGTGCACTATATAAATGTTCTGGCATCACCTGGTGTCAGTAGTTTCTCACTGCACCAGCATCATTAAATATTTCTGCCAGTGAACCTTAAGTTTTTCTTTAACTGTATAGTTACGCTTACGGCCTGAAGAATTTTTAACATTCTATCTTTGCCATAAGTAAGATAAAATGTAATTAACTATTTACTTCCATTACATATCAATATTAAGTCACTTGGATGAGCCCATGTCCATCATGCAAACCTATCATGGGATTTAAGGCACTGCATTAATTTAGTGACCCATCAAAAAATATGGCACTTCTAACTCTACAGCAGTTCCAATGTTGAAATCAAGTTGTGATTCAATGCTCAGTTCCTTGGAATGGGATTTCAGTCCTTAAACTTCTTTCTTTTATATAGTGGTTGCGTGCAATTCTTGTTCACAAGATGTACTGCTTTCCTGTACTCTTTTGCAAATTATTGCCTGTGCTCGTACTGGAATTGCATCACTGAAAGACATTAAAACTTTTGTGACATACTCAAATACTTTAACACCAGAATTTAAAAAAAATGTCCAATAAGATAAGAGTGATGAATGAGTTTATAGCTGTGATCAAAATCCTTTTCATTTGGGTAATCTATTAATTTTTGGAATATTTAAATTCATTAATGGGAGGCTGTGTGAGAAATGGGATGGAGAAATCACTGGTGTACTTGTGAGATCAGCCAGAGCAGAGGGAAGGTTATTTAGCATCCAATTATCATCTGATCTGAAGATGCCTGGTTAACATTGAAGATCAGAAATTTAACGTATCTCATTCCAGAGTGCTAAATCGCCATTAAAATCATTGAAAAGCAGGTTCTTCTGATATTGCGCAGTACTTGCACCAAAGTGCCATCTTGCTCAGACTTGGAAATTATCTAGATCAGCATGCAATTTGTTTGACTCCTTAAATCATCCTCCTGTTACATCCTTAAGACATAGTTCCATATAATATTCCGTTTGCAGAGAATGCTACATCACAATTCATGTAAATATCTGTCCCTGAAAGAAGAATCATTTCTCTGCGAAAGTGTGCTGTTGATTTGATGTATGTTTCATTTAGCTAATTATATGCATACATTAATAAATATATAGTTTCGCTTAGTTTAGAGTTTAGCCTACCGAGTCCACACCGACCAGCGATCCCCGCACATTAACAATATCCTACACACACGAGGGACAATTTACATTTATATCAAGCCAATTAACCTACAAACCTGTACGTCTTTGGAGTGTGCGATGAAACCGAAGATCTTGGAGAAAACCCACGCACGTCTCGGGAAGAAGGTACGAACTATGTACAACAAGCACCCGTAGTCAGGATCGAACCCAGGTTTCTGGTGCTGTAAGGCAGCCACTCCACTGCTGTGCCATCGTGCTGCCCTAAATAAGTAGACGTATATGACTGTGCATTGCATAATCATAAGCCATGAGAATTTGACCATCTACAATGTGTTTTCATAGTATATTGTAGAAATGTTGTTCCTGTGTAACATGTAATGGAAAAGTAGTATTTTTCAAGCTTCTTGCAGGACACAGGTTTCTCCTCTACTGTCACATTAAGCCATATAGATCCACAAATGCAAAATCCCTAAGTTGATGAATTGGCTTGGCTATTGCAGTAGCAAA
Source organism: Leucoraja erinaceus (assembly GCF_028641065.1). Lineage (NCBI taxonomy): Eukaryota > Metazoa > Chordata > Chondrichthyes > Rajiformes > Rajidae > Leucoraja > Leucoraja erinaceus. The sequence continues at coordinate 60,345,394 of NC_073385.1, forward strand.
AGTATTCCTGGCAAAACAGAGGAAATTCCCTCATTTTTTTGCCATTGTCTTGTTAATAGTACTTTTGCAAAGAGATTATATTTCCAAAATGGAAAGGAGGAGGACAGGGTCCCTAATATTATGTGAGTCATTAAGAAAAATAGGTATAATACCTCAGAGCTAGGAATGCACAGCATGTAACATATCAACACTACTGAATCCTGCACTCAATGTAACAGACTCAAGTATTATATTTAGTCTTTCGATTGTGCATAAATAGTGACATAGCGACCTGTGACATAAATAGTGACATAGCGACATAGTGAATGTGGACCACGGCGGAAGAATAATTTAAATTGGTGGGAAAAAAATAATAAAAATGTTTTGAAGAAGATGACTGAGGAATTGTTTTCTTGGAAATTTGCTGACCACTATGCATTGCTTCTAAGAATGTATGAACTCTGATGGAGGAAGAATGACCAAAAGGAGCATTCACAGAATGTTCAGAGCTGATGCAAATGGTGTGTTGAGTGTAGGACAGGAATGGTCCTACCTGGGTTGAATAAAGTGTCTGTCCCACTTTCACGACCTAATTCACGACCTCTGCCGAGTTTGCCCTTGACTCATACTTGCAGCATGGTCGTCACGAGGTCGTAGGTAGGTCGTAGGAGGTCGTAGGTAGGTCATAGAAGGTCGTGATACTAGTCGTAGGTACTCGTGGCATCAAGTAGGTCGGGGTTTTTTTTCAACATGATGAAAAATGTCCACGAGTAAAAAAGGTTGTGAATTAGGTCGTGAAAGTGGGACAGGCCTTTAACTTGCCACCTCTTACTGTTAACAGTAAAGAATTGCAAGCTGAATCAGAATACTGGATGACTGTACCATATCCATACACTTATTACTGCCATCAGAACAAGAGTGGGCGTTAAAGGGTACCTCAATTTCAATTGTTTTTTGTTTCAGTCTGATCTTGACAGTTGATGATGATGATGATACTTTATTGTTACATGTACCTAAGTATAGTGAAATTCTTTGTTTTTGCATACAAAGCACACAAAAGGCGCCATAAAGGCGCCGACAATGTTACAAAAAGTACTCTTTAAGTAATGTATGTCCCTCCTTTGACCCTCCCCCACCCTCCACCGGGTCCTCCTTTGTTCTCGGCAGCCCCCCCACGCTGGGTCCTCCTTTGTTCTCGGCAGCCCCCCCACTCTGGGTCCCCCTTTGTTCTCGGCAGCCCCCCCAGGCTGGGACCCGCTTTGTTCTCGGTGGCCCCCCCACGCTAGGTCCCCTTTTGGTCTTGGTGACGCAGCCTGTCCACCCTGGCCCGACCACCGAGTGTCAGACCTTGGCCTGACCTCCAGGGACTCTGACCATTGGGAAACCAACTTCGAGAATATGACCACGGCCCGATCCCAGGGCCCGATTGCCGGGACACCGACAGCCGCGACTCTGACTTCGCTTTGCACCAGCTTCCCTGTAGGCCGCGGAAATATGTGGGAGCCTTCAAGCTGCATGCGATGCCCTATTTATAAACTTTCAGTTGTAAGTTAAATACACCTAAACTAAAGATCTGTTAATCATTTGGGTGTTATAAATTTTAATTATTTAAGTCACCGTAAACATTTAGGTTGTCCAAATGATGACATTATTTGACATTGGAAAACATTATCTCTGTCTGATGATGGGTCTCGACCCAAAACGTTACCTATTCCTTTTCTCCAGAGATGCTGCGGTTACTGTGTTACTCCAGCATTTTGTTATATTGGATAACATCATGAGTTATAATTTGTGAAGAGACATTAACTTCTGAAACAATTCTTATCTTTGTTCAGTTTAACCAGGAATTTAATGTTATTCTGCTAAACAAATAGCTTAGTAATTCATGGGTGTCTCAACTGTAATCTGTTGCTTAGACATCCTTTCCTGACTAATGAATTGCCACACTGTACATAACCTTAAAAGAACTTGTCTGTACTGATGAAGCAATTCCTGTATAGGTTAGAGTTTGTCTTGCTAGATTAGAATGAAATCCCTTTGGGAAACTTTGTTAAATTGAAATGAAATCAACCTGGAGTTAGAGTCCGAGATATTATAAGTAAAATAATAAAAAAAAAACAGTTGAGAAACATTCAGTGAAATAAAACTGAGTAATAAAATAAGTGATTTCAATCTCTCTGCAACAAGCTGCTGACTTTACTGGAGAATCATTATTTTCAGGACTAAATCTGTATTTTAGTGCAAAATTCCTTTTACTTGCAACATTTTATACTTCCACTTAATATAATGTTCTGGAAGATTTTATCTTTATAAACAAGTATTTTCCAGTGGAAAAAAAGTTACAGCAATGTAATTGAATGGTCAAAAAAGGATGTGGGATATTTTGATGAAAGCTGTTGTTTTTCCTTTTAAAACTGGATAATTTGGCTGTTATATCAACAGATCTCACTGGAAGAATAATGTATCTATGTTGCTCCAAATGACAGGTCATTCAGGAGATTAGGCAGCATCCATGAAACGAGAAAGAGAGCATTTGAGGACAATGACATTGATATTGGAAAAGCGAGGAAACAGATATGTTTCATGTCTGAACAAAGGGGAGAGGTGGAAAATCAGAGGGGATATTTGTTATACTGTGCTGATCAAAGTAACCAGTATTTTAAATGTGGGCAATTAGAGACAGAAGAGTGAAGAGAAAGGAACAAATTCAAACTGAAATATATGTGTGAAGCGAAGGAGAAAAAAAATGGTCACCTGAAATTGTTGTTTTCATTGTTGAGATGAGATGGACCGTTTACTGTTGTTCATTGATCTTACATTGAGTATCGTTGAATCATGTCGGAAGCTTGTTGCACTAGTTCTCAGTCCCATTTCCACGTTGACCTATGTCTTTGGCTTTCTATACAGAATAGAGAAGCATCATAGGATGCATTTTCACTGGGTCTGATTCCTAGGAATCCCTATCCAACAATATCCGGAGCCATCATCAAAAAATCTACAGCAGTTCAAGAGGGCCACTACCTTCCTGAATACAATTAGCATTGGGAAATAAATGTCCGTGGTTTCCACATTTTATGAATGATTTTTTTAAAGGTCATTGTAACTTCCACAAAATAAAATTTGGAAGCTTAATCTCACAAGTTCACAAGTTATAGGAGTAGAATTAGGCCATGTGGCCCATCGAGTCTACTCCTCCATTCAATCATGGCTGCCTCCTAATCCCATTTTCCTTCCTTCTCACCGTAACCCTTGACACCGATTCTAATCAAGAATTTGTCTGTCTCTGCCTTAAAAATATCCACTGATTTGGCCTCCACAGCCTTCTGTGGCAATGAGTTCCATGGATTAACTACCCATTGACTAAAGAAGTTCCTCTTCACCTTTCTAAAAGAGCACCCTTTAATTCTGAGGCTATGACCTATGGACCTAGACTCTCCCACCAGTGGAAACATCCTTTCCACATCCACTTTATCTACGACTTTCATTATTCTGGAATCAGGCTGGATCTTTCCCTTCCACATTTCTGTTGCCCACTATTTATTATTTATGGTTCTCACCACTGCCCTTCTTTGTTCATGCTCATCAATGCTGATTAACTGAGTTGTCATTCTTGCTCACTTTGTACTTGTATATTTTATTCTTTAATTATTAAATTTAAATATTAGTCTGCAGGAATCCCTGTAAAGTTAATGCGTGAATGGCAGTCAGTTTTTTTTTGTCAGTTATCTCAAATTTATATCGGATTACTGTCAGTTCTGGTATTACGACATTACTATCTGATTTTTGAACATCTTAGTAAAAATAAAAATTGCCTTTACTTTTAAAGAAAACAATCCCAATCTCCCTGCTCTTTCTCTTCAATCCCTTCAATGGAAATCCCACAACTCTTAACACCATTTTGGTAATACGTCTCTCTACACCAAACTCCTTAAATACAGTAAACCCTCATTTTAAAGGACCACGTTATAGCAGATTTTGGATATAGCAGACGGACCCCCCAACTTACACTGCTTCCCCGGCCGCCTGGAGCCCTGGCTTCCGAGGGCCCCCACCTCGCAAAATGCACCAGCAAGCACTTCTTCCCCCACCAAAGGTCTTCACAGTCCAGTCAGGATGATATTGTGGCTCACGCTGTAGCCTCTGGGAACAGCGCTTACTTCAGGCTGCTGCCACTGATGGGGCGCACTCGATCATCGTGAGGCTCCCTCCCCTCTAACTAGCTGCAAGCCCCTACATCCCTCCTTCCCCTCCACTGCAGCCTCCTCCTCCTGCCCTGGAGTCGTCGACATGCTCCACCTTGGAAGCAGAGGTAGCGGCGACCTGAAGAAAGTATGTTCTGTGGAGGGCTACAGCATGAGCCATAAAAACAGCCGCATGAAGCAGTGAAGAAGGGCTCGCAGGTGCAGACCAGAGACATGGGTGCCTAGTTTTAAGGTAAAATGACACTAAGTGCCAGAATAACTCAGCAGTCTGATTCATTCTGAATAAGGGTCCCACCGTCACCTATCCATGGTCTCTAGTAATGCTGCCTGACCACAATTTGAGATTTGTAATATAAAAAAATCACATGTGATTAAAGTGCCATTTTTATACATTTTGGTTTCACCATGTAGAAATTACAGCAGTGTTTATACATAGTCCCCCCATTTCAGGGCACCATAATGTTTGGGACACAACAATGTCATGTAAATGAAAGTAGTCATGTTTAGTATTTTGTTGCATATCTTTTGCATGCAATGACTGCTTGAAGTCTATGATTTATGAACATTACCATTTGCTGGGTTTCTTCTCAGGTGAAGCTCTGCCAGGCTTCTATGCAGCCATCTTTAGATTTTGCTTGTTTTGGGGGCTAGTCCCCTTCAGTTTTCTCTTCAGCATATAAAAGGCACACTCGATTGGGTTCAGATCGAGTGATTGACTTGGCCACTCAAGAATTGACCATTTTTTAGTTTTGAAAAACTGTTGGTTTAGCAGTATGTTTGGGTTAATTGTCTTGCTGTAGAATGATCCACCAGCCAATGAGTTTTGAGGCATTTGTTTGAACTTGATCAGATAGGATGTGTCTATACACTTCAGAATTCATTATGTTACTACCATCAGCAGTTGTATCATCAATGAAGATAAGTGAGCCAGTACCTTCAGCAGCCACACATGCCCAGGCCATAACACCCCCACCACCGTGTTTCACAGATGATGTGGTATGCTTTGGATCTTGGGCAGTTCCTTCTCTCCTCCATTCTTTGCTCTTGCCATCACTCTGATATGTTAATCTTCGTCTCATCTGTCGTTAAGACCTTTTTCCAGTACTGTGGTTGCTCTTTTAAGTGGACTCGGTGACAAAGCAAAGGCAAAACTTTCAAAATCAGGATTTTGTGTGAATTGGAGGAAAACATGCAGATTGTGATGGACCTGTGGGCGTGAAATGCTTGTCCTTTATCATGGTAGCGGTCACAGACATCCTGGTTAGGATGTTGATGGCGGGGTCTCTGCTGTTATAATGCCATCAAATGTCAGGTGTATGAGTTTAGAATGTCTGTTCCTGAAGATGGTCACCACATGGCATTTTTGTGGCACGATCTGCTTTGAACAAATGTATTGCTTCTGGATGTTTTCTACCCATTGCTTCATGTAGGTTTGGTCTCTGTCGCTTGATGAAGACTTGCGAATGGAATTGAGTATTGTTCACTCATTAACAACCATCCACACTTTTATCGTATGAAAAATAGTGTTGAGGATACTGCCCAAAGATACTGTGAGCCGGGAATGCGTTGACCTATAATAACCAAAGTCAATTTCCTTTTTATGTGACATTATCAATAGAGTATTTTGCTTATGGTGCCCGTTGACTTCAAAGTTACTTACTGAGTCAAACGTTGCCTGATGTCCAGTGCATTCACTCTCAACTCTCAAAGTCAGTTTTTTGGTCCACGTCCAGCAGCACTATTTCACATATATTTTTAATATTACCATTATCAAAATGATTTTTTGACTGAACTCACATCCCCAATTTGCTAATTATAATAATCTGCTCTCTGGTTTGCATTCTAAATCTCACATTCCAGTTACAGGAATCCAATCTTATCAATCATGTTCATATCTCGCGGCACAATTTAGTGCAAGATGGGTTGTGAAAAGCTCTAAACACTCTTATTTCCTGAGCTATGAGAGTCCAAGTTGTTAACAGCCTTTTTCCGAGGTGATTTGATTTATTTATAGACCATTTCATGAAGATTTTTGGTTCATTATGCTGCATTTGTTGGTAAATCCATTCCGTATTTTGGCACTGGCCATTTGGTGGAGAAAAAAAACTATGTCCAAAGCTTGATTTGTGCCAAATTAGCTAATTTGACCGTGGAGGATGTTTGTTAGAATAATACAGCTTGCTTCAAGCATTTCTAAGTCAAGGAAATAAAAATTCAAACCTGGTGTTCAGTGAGGTTTAGAATAGACAAAACTAAGCACAGCTAGCCCATCTCTTATAGCATAACTGATGCCCGGACTCTGATGTGAAAACTGGCCAATAATAATTAAACATTTAACTAGAGAACCACTGTTATGTAAATCTGAACATATGAGGCCCAACTTTAGTCAAGGTAGGAGGGAATTTTTGTAGTACGTTGAGGGGGAGGGTGAGAGGCAGTAAAACATATTTATTGGCAAGGGTCTCAACCTCGGTGGCGGGGGGGGGGGGTTGGGGCTGGGCTGAGGGGGCGGGGGGGGTGGTTGTGGGGGCGGGGGGTTTGTGGGTTGTGGGGGAGGTGGGTTGTAGGGGTGGGGGGGATTTGTGGGGGAGGGTGGGTGTGGGGTGGGGGGGTTGGGGCGGCGGAGGGTAGTGTGGGGGCTGTGGGGGGGGGGTGTGTGGGCGGGGGGCTGTGAGTGGGCGGGGAAGCTTGTGGGGGGAAGGGGGTGTGGGGGGGGGGGTTGTTGTGTGGGGGGAGAGGGGTGTGTGGGCGGGAGAGGGGTGTGTGGGCGGGAGGAGTTGGGGGGGGAGAGGGGTGGCGGGGGGGGGGGGAGTGAGCTCGGAGAAAAGATGGGGGAAGAGCCATGGGGAGAGCGGGACATCACAGGGGAAGGGGGGACCAGAGGGGTAGTGGTTGGAATTGGCAGTGCAATGGGGACTCACAGCGGTCGCTGGTCGTTCTCCAACGGGATCAGAGTCTCTGCTTTCCATTTGGCAACATCTCTGACCAGGCTGGGCTGGACTTCTGACTCTGGGCTGGGCTGGGACTTCGACTCTGGGCTGGGCTGGGCTGGGTCTCCCACGCTGGGCTGACTCGAGTCTCCGACGCTGGGCTGGGTCGGGTCTCCGATGCTGGGCTGCTTGGGGCTAGGTTGCTTCCGGGTCCCTCCGAAAATTGTGTCCAGTTGGAAACCTCTGCCGGCCATCCTCAGCTCCAGTAAAGACGAGATGGCACAGGAAGAGGCGGACCGTCCCGGGGAGTGACGGGAAGAGACTAATCCGCGCAGCGTTGATTGGCAGTAGAAGATATCGATCTGCACACGTGCGGTTTTTAAGATTTTTAACCTCGCTAACTTTTATGACATTCAGCTGATCGGAACGAAACTTGGTGCAGTCGCAGCTTATGAGAATGGTGAGCGAACTAGCGAAAAATCATAGCGCTATCGCGAACCGTTTTTGCGCAAATAGAAAGACCGCCAAAACGGAAGATAACAAGATCAGAGTTTTAGTTATGAATATATATATTGGATAACACATAAGTACCATTAAACACAGAAATCAATTAGCTATGAATAATCCCAATGCATTCAGCAGAATTGGTAAATATTTATAAATTATTATGACCCTAAAGCGTGTATTCCTATTAAATTAGCTCCAATTAAGTTTTTAATACTTACAACTTAATGATCAGGGTTTTAAGTAATCTGATTTTGTACGTACAGAATGTGATTGCCTCAATTGAAAGCACTGTAGTCAATGATTAAATCTAGCAAATGTTGAGAAATGCAGGTTATCAGGTTAATGTTTACATTATTTTAGATGAACATATTTTGCCTTCATCTCACTGTCCAATGTAGTAATTGTGGTCAGTGGCAATGAGACAAGTAAAAATAAGATTGTTTTGGTTGAACTAGAAATGGCAATAGCATAATCATTACCAACATCAAACTAAGACCATTAACTCTTCAAATTACATTAGCCAACATTTGCACTATTGGTGATTTGAAATTATTGAATGGGATACAGTGCACCAAAGTCCACAATCAAAAGAGGATGTACGGTTCCTCAAGTTTCCACTAAGATTCTTTAGATTCTTAGAACCTTTAGAAGGCCAAAGACAGGCTAATAAGCTAGAGCTGGAGAATCAACAGACAGACAGTATCATGTTCTCAAAAGAGGTAATCTGCAAAACAATTGCCAATCACTATTGGTTTCCACTGCAGAAGGACCCATTGTAATGTATAAATTGAAAGTATTGTGGGCCTGTCCCACTTAGGCGATTTTTCAGGCGACTGCCGGCGACTGTCAGGTCATAGCAAGTCGCTGAAAAACCGGCGGCTGGAACGGTGACTGTCAAGTGGAACACACACACCCATACACACATTGCTTCCTTCACCAGCTAGTTATGCAGGTGGGGGACAGAGCAAGTGGAGGGAGCACTGTCTGAGTGAAATTCACACGGTTCAAAGCCAATGTGATACAGACACACACCACGATGAACAGGAAGGTTGGCACTGTAATTAAAACGGTGAAAGCACAGTGTACGGGAAGGGTCACTTAAGTCCTTTAAAAGAGGGGGAGAAGGGGGAGACGCCATGTGGGACAGGCCCATTACAAGTGTATCACTATTGCATCAGTAAGAAGTGTTTGGATCTCTGGGAAGAGAAGATATAGGAAGGATCTCCAGAACTTGTAAAGGATGGTATTGTGGAAAAGGTGGATATTGTTGTGAGTGATTTCTTGTGAGAAATTGGATCAGAATCTTATAGCATTCCAATGATGACATGATGGAAATAATGTCCAATTTTAATTCATTTTCAGGGAAATTATGATTGTTGACAAGGCCAGCATTTATTGGTCAACTCTAATTTCCCTTAGAAAGTTGTACAGAGCTAATGTCTTGAATCATTGAAGTATTTTCTAGTGACCACACGCAAACAGTGCTCTCCACTGATGAATTCCAGGATTTTTGAGCCAACAGACCAATACAAGATAATAGGTGTAATGGTGATCTTGCAATAGATTATACTACTGTAGGCACAAAGGAACATAATCTACTGCAAGGTAAGATTAAGGAAATTTGGCAGGTATTATAATGCATTCTGTCAGTGGAAAACTATAGCCAAAATGCAACAGTGGAGGAGAGGAGCTGGATCAGGTGTTAGTCACCTTGGTTGTTTTAGCCTGGAAGGAGTTAAACTCTGAATGTTGCAAAGGAAGACTCATCCAGATAAGTGGAGCTTGTTCCATTACACTCCTCAATGGTGCCTAGTATATACTGGAGAGACTTTGGAAAATAAGAAAGCATGTTGATTGTCACTGGTTATTCAGTTTCCATCCTCCTGTTGCCATGGTATTTATAGCTGGTCTATATAAGCTTCTAGGTCATGTTTATGATGAAAGATTCTAATTGAATGTCAGGAGAGCATAATTAACTATGTGGCGATGATTGTTTCTTGGTTAAAATGGCATGTATGGTACTAATCTTGCATCTAAATGTTGTTTGGATCTTGTTGCACAGAGGTTGGGGCTACTTTACTTTCTGAGAAGATGGCATTGTACTTGAGTTAGCAGAAGTGTGGAATTAGATTTTTTCTAAATTACTTTGAAAAGTTCTAAAGGAAATTGAAGTTTCAACTCAATTGGTGAACAGCCCCACACTTGACCTTTTGATGAAAAGGAGATTAGAATCATTCTGCAATCAAAACAGGGGAAGACAAGTCATGACGTTTGATTTGCCAAAGGTTCAGTATTGACAAACATCCTGCTGATATTTTGATATTATTTATTAAATTGATATATAAACTCTTTTTATTTCGCTGGGTAGTGTGTGACCAAAATTCAGGGTGGCTGACTGAACAGAAAAAAAAACAAGCAAATGGCACTCAGGCGGACTCTGCAGGTGGCTGCAATGTGTCCCTGCGCCATCCTTTTCCTGGAGCCTGCTACATGTTAGAGTTGTAGTTGTCCCACTAGCACACAGTATTGTTTTCTTTGGCTTCCAGCCTGCACAGCGAAATTTGACATTGTAAAATGATGGGAGTTTGGCTCTTGTGGTTTTCGTCAGTACATTGGATCCACCATCTGCTAAGTTCTCAAGTTGTCACAATAAACTTGAAATAATCATACAATCAAATTCCTATTTTGCCTGAGGGGCTTTTTAAGGAATTAGACAATATCTTTAATTGAATGTCCATCTGCTCAGGTCTGCCGGTGTGATACTGTCATGAACTCAGAGGAATAGGCAGTTAAAAATGCCATTACAGTCTGTCAATCAATGTGAAACACTAATAACCATAGCTGAAGAGAAAAACAATGGTCCAATATTTTGTAGTTATGGTATTAGCAGAAATTGAGACTTCATTTTGAAATGAGATATCAGTTCCCTTAAAACGACTATCCCCAAGAAAGCTGAGGTAGCTCAGATGCCATGGTGACCAAGATATCAGTATCAATCCTTAACCATTGCCTCTATTGATGTATCATGTTATAATATAACTATATGAAGTATTATGTTTGCATTGACTGAACTTTGGTCAGAATGCATCTTGCCTCCAATTCAATTTTTAGTATATATAGCCCATCAAAGACTGGCTTTTAATAATGTGGACCCAGTCAGCATCATTCCAGAAATCTTAGTGTGCTCAGCTTTCAAAATTAGTGTTTTATTATTGTAAACAGCTGCAGTTACAAATGTCTCTGCGGCTTTTGTTTTTTTAATGTTCTTCTCTATATTCATACAGCAGGGAAATAAATAACATGTGTTTATATTTTTAATCACGTAAATTAAAAAAAAAAATTCTAATGTCCTTTTAGGTGAATGATGTTAGTTCTGAGAAACATTCCCATTTCCACTTCTCATGCTATCAGCATCAGGCGCATAAAGATCAGATTCGAATGTGCTCAACAACTTACCTCACCTTCAATCTCAGAAGAGAATACTTATTTGCATAAGTATCATATGTTTTCCAAAGCAACAATTACTTTGCCTCAAAGGAAATGGTAAAATAAGATACCAACAACAATGCAAAAAGTTCTAGCATAAACATGAAACAGCAGTATGTTAATGAGAACAAATCTGTCAGTTGAGGACATTTTGGGGACATTTTGTTATATTTAAATTTCTTTATGAATGCATTTTGTTGGTGTGTTTGTCTAAGCAATAATGAAAGTCTACTGTCAGTTTTCTTCTGAATATGATGAAAATTGTTCATTGCAAAGTGTTGCTGTTCAAGACACAATACAATGGTTTATTGGAAAAAACACAGGGGAAGGGCTGGGATAAATGAAGAGAGCATTGTTCAGGGCCTGTCCCACTTACGCAACTTTTTCGGCGACTGCCGGCACCCGTCATAGGTCATTGTAGGTCACCGAAAATGTTCAACATGTTGAAAATCCAGCGGCAACCAGAACAAGGTACGACTCTTTGGGTGACTATTCACGACCATACAGGCTTCACCCCGCGACATGTCACCAGGGTGTCAACTGTATGGTTGTGAGTAGTCTCCTCAGTCACCCAAACAGATGTAGCATCTCACAACATGTTGAAAATTTTCGCCGACCTGCAACGACTTATGACAGGTGCAGTCGCCGAAAAAGTCGCGTAAGTGGGACAGGCCCTTTAAGGGAAAATCCTATCTGACCAATTTGATTGCATTTTTTGAAGGTAGTAAAGTGTAGATTAGTGGTTCATGTTACGAGTCATGCTTTTGTAGTTACGCCCACTAGCTTATTAGCGTCGCAGTCTATTGTACTCTTCAGTATGAAGTTAACTCTCAAGTGAGAACTTGAGGTTGCTTATTCTAAATAAACATTGTATAACCTGCCAAGGTGTGAGGTCTTTATTATTATAAGGACTCAAAACCAACATGGTGTCAGAGTTTACGATCTCACTCTCCGATTGATTATATTGTTTTTATCTTAGTTTATTTTTTTAACCATGATTATGGCTGCTGCTCTCAGAAAGCCAGATATCTTGGTGTTTGATGTTGATCTTGCAGAGCGATGGCATGTGTTCGAGGAAGATTTTTCAATCTACATTGATGCTGCTTATCTGAACGCAGCACCCGCTCTTCGTGCCTCGATTCTCCTTAACTTAGCAGGCACTGAAGCTGCACGACGTGCCAGAAGATTTCACTATGGACCGGCTGGTGTGGATGATGAGGACGTACAAATTCCAGCAGAGTCCACCCGTGATCCTGAGTGCCTCATACGTAAATTCCGACAACTATGTGAGTTACAAATTAATGTGAGCATTGAACGACATAAATTGTTCTCATTGTGTCAAAAACAAGAAGAACCGGTCGAGCTCTATGTCAGTGCACTGAAGCATGTTGCTAGTCGTTGTGATTTTAGAGAAATCGAATCGTTTGATAAGAGACCGATTAATACCTGGCATATTGAATGATAAGCTACGTGATGAATTGTTGCGTGAAATGTGCCTGACCTTAGAAGCTGTTGAAAACCGCTGTCGCATAGCTGAGTTAACCAATGCCCACATTAAAACGCTAACATCTCCTGCTGCTCGTGAAGTCAATGCAGCCAGTGTGTCTAATCAAATTACTACTCGACGGTTTCAGGGGCCAGTTAACAGCCCAAGATGGATTACTAATTGCTTTAATTGCGCAGCTTCACACACTGCAATTCGTGACCGGTGTCCGGCATTTGGAAAAATAAGCAGGCTCTGTAACAAAATAAACCATTTTGCAAAATGCTGCAAATCGTGAAACAACAGATTTCAAACGAGACGGTCTGTCAGCTTGTTAAACCAGGATGATTATCCTAGCTCCCAGTTCTCACAAACAGATGATGACAGCACAGAGATTAATGTGCATGCTTTGTCTGGTTCAGCGTCCAAGCTTGATCCCGACGTTAAACTGCTCATTAATGGCAAAACTCTATCTTAAGGTTGATAGCGGAGTTCGTTGTAACACAATTTCTTTGGCTGTCTTCCAACAGCTACAAAACCAGGGAAGCTCTAACTCAGACAACTGCTTCACTTATCTCTTTTAATGGTGCAGCAATGTGCCCTATCGGCCAAGTACAGTTACGTTGCCATCTCAATGGATTTTTGCGTGGTACGCGAGAAGGTACCATCCAAACTGGGTGCCGATGCATGCCATGACATTGGATTGATTTCCTTCAACCCTTCACAATACAAGGACTTGTTTAACGACGAGCTGGGCATGTTGCCTGCCAGATGCACGATTACTATTGACCTTTGGGCAATCCCAGTTGTTCGTCCAACTCACAGGATTCCCCATGCTATGCGGGATCGAATACAAAGTGAACTTAACAGAATGGTGGCTCGTGGTGTGATTACTCCCGTAACTGAACCCTCAGACTGAGTCTCTCAATGGTTGCCACTACTAAGAAGAATAAAGATAAGATACGGATTTATATTAACCCCAAGGATTTAAATACAGCAATTAAGAGACCACGTTATCCAATGCGTTCAGTGGACGAGATTGTGACACAGATGGCCGATGCAACCGTATTCACAGTGCAAGATGCCAAGAATTAATTCTGGCAGATTCCACTGGAACATAAATCCTCCAAGCTGACAACTTTCTGTGGCGAAACTTGATAGAAATATACAAAATTATAAAAGGCATAGATGGGGTATACAGTCAGAACTTTCAAACTGTATTGTCTTCAACTATGTAGTACTGTGACTTTCATCTAAGATTAACTCTGCAAGTAAACTTAGGTTATGGTCTCTACTATTTATTTCATTCCCCTTACATGTTTTTCCTCTACCTGCTAAATTTTTGTAAGGTGTCCTTGAGACTCTTGAAAGGCGCCCATAAATAAAATTTATTATTATTATTATTATGGTTCAATGGTACGTTATTGACGCAAGTACTTAGATACGGTGAAATTACATTTTTGCACATAGTTCGGTAAAAATCTTACTATACATTGGTACAATCATACTTAAGTATAAGAGTGTAGAAATAGTAGATTATATTAAGCCAGAACACAAGAGTCGCCATGTTTCTGGTGCTATTTGTGTGATTCTGGTTTTTAAAAATGTAGAGTGTTAACTTGCGCACAAAGGCCAGTTGACCTGGCAATGGCACTGGGTCGGAGTTGTAGGGTCGGCTTGTTCAGGTGGCGTTGTTTGTGTTCGCTGCCGCTGCATGCTGCATCCGATCCGCATGCTCAGCTCTTGGAGTGGCACCTGAATCACTCAAGCCCCAGCCTACTGCTGGGCCTCCAGCAGTCCACTCCTTTGACAACTCGATCAAGAACATTGGGCGATTCAGACGTTGTAGCCATTAGGGAAATGTGGTTTAGAGAGGGGGAGCACTGGCAGCTCAGTGTTCCAGGCTATGGGTGATTAAGCAGAGACAGAGTTGAGGGTAATAGAAGAAGGGGGGTTGCGTTATTGGTTAAGGAGGATGTCACGGCATTGGTCAGAGGTGACATTACGGATGGTTCGTCTAGTGAGGCTATTTGGGTGGAGCTGAGGAGAAAGGAATGGATGATCACCTTGTTAGGGGTGTACTACAAACCCTCAAATAATCAACGAGAATTAGAAGAGCAAATGTGCCCAGAGATTGCAGGCGGCTGCAGGTCTAATGAGGTTGTGGTGGGGGATTTTTACTTTCCCAATATTGACTGGGAATGTCACAGTGAGAACGGTTTAGATTGGGTGGAATTTGCAAATGTGTTCAGGAGAATTGATTTGGGCAATATGTAGAGGGCTTTACACAGGAGAGGGCAACGCTTAATCTAGTCTTGGGAAATAGGGAGGGGCAAGTGGTTGAAGTGTCCATGGATGCACCTTTTGGAACCAGTGACCACTGTTCTATGCACGTCCCTGTTAGAGTGAAGGGAAAGCCAGGCAAATGTAAGGAAGCCTGAATGGTGAGGGTAATTGAGGCTTTATTCAACAGTAACAGGATTGGTCCAAGTCAGCATGGATTTACGAAGGGGAAATCGTGCTTGACTAATCTTCTGGAATTTTTTGAGGATGTAACTAGGAAAATGGACAAGGGAGAGCCAGTGGATGTAGTGTACCTGGACTTCAGAAAGCATTTGATAAGGTCCCACATAGGAGATTAGTGGGCAAAATTAGGGCACATGGTATTGGGGGTAGAGTGCTGATGTAGTGAGACCAGGCAGGTAGAGCAAAATGTTCTTTATTAGCGAAATAACCCTGGAACTACACGTGTACTTGGTCAGGAATATACTATCTAAGCCTGTCGTCGTGAGGAGCACCAGTTACTGAACATACTGATAAGCCCGCGAGCGAACCCCGGTCACGTGACAGTCCTGATCAAAGACGAGGGTTCTGAATACACAGCTTCACCAGTAGGTGCCACTACATGACGCCCCCCCCCCAGAACCAGAGGAAAGAACACAAGCGGGAGTCCGAATAAGGCGCCAGACCGCTTGGACCGCAGGGAGAACAGGTGCAACAGGCAAAGGCGGGAGGATCGGCGGATGACCTCTATGACGTGGCTGGGCGAGCAACACCGGGCAGTCGACATCGAGGTGGGCTGGCTTAAGGCAGGCCACCGAAACGACCTCCCGCCGGCCCCTGACATCCAAAACTGAAGTCGCGATGCCGGGTTACAACACCCGGAAAGGACCCTCGTAAAGGCGCTGCAGCGGAGTCCGGTGCGAATCCCTGCGAAGATAAACAAATTGGCAGTCTTTGAGGCCAGGCGGGACATAGGAAGGGGCAACCCTATGGCGAGAGGTCGGGACAAGGGCCAGCTTGCCCACTTGCTCACGGAGGTGCGCCAGCACAGACGAAGGGGGTTCCTGCTGTTCCCATGCTGCTGGAATAAAATCGGCAGGTACTTTACGTGGGGAGCCATAAACCAACTTGGCGGACGATGTGGCCAAATCTTCCTTCGGGGCCGTGCGGATCCCCAGCAAAACCCACGGCAATTCGTCCAACCAATTGGGGCCCGTGAGCCGTGCCTTCTAGGAGGACTTCAGGTGCCGGTGAAAACGCTCTCCCAGGCTGTTAGCCTGAGGATGCTACGCTGTAGTGTGGTGCAGCTGAGCACCGAGCAGCTGGGTCATGGCCGACCACAGCGCAGAGGTAAATGTCGCAGAGGAGATGTCGGTCGTAACGAGCCACCCAGTCCAAGTGGGCAGTGAGAGCTCGTGCACAAGTCGCGGCGGAGGTGTCAGGGAGCGGAACGGCCTTGGGCCACCGCGTGAAATGGTCCATAATGTGAGCAGGTGGGTGACACCTCGGGATGGCAGTAGGGGACCCACAAGGTTGACGTAGATGTGGTCAAATCGGTGCTGAGGGATGACAAAATCCTGCAGAGGCGCGCGCACGTGGCAATGGACCTTGGACGTTTGGCAGGGGATGCAGGCCCTGGCCCAGGCACTGACCTGCTTGCGGAGACCATGCCAAACGAACTTGGTCGCCACCAATGCAATAGTTGCCCGGACAGAAAGGTTGGCTAAGCCGTGGACGCCGCCAAACAGTAGGGACGATAGGTCACGGTTGGTTTCCGCATCCCACACCAGGTCCTGCTGTTTGCTTGCCAGACACTGGAACAAAGGTTGCATAACCCGGGCCGCCGCTGGGACAAAACGATGATAAAAATGAATCATGCCCACAAACTCTTGAAGCCCTTTCACTGTGGCTGGCGGGGAAACTGCGGAATAGCCTTCACCTTTTTTTTTGTATCAAAAAATAATTTATTTAAATTCCAACAGGATACAAAAACCAAAAAAAAACAAAACCATGGTGACATACCCACCAACATGTTACAAAATCATCAAACAACTATTTTACAAGTATTCTAATAGCTTTTGTACAACCCCGTAAAGGGGCAAGCATCTGGCTCGGGCAAAGCCCTCTTCCGCATGGCGCCGTGAC
The DNA here is from genome assembly GCF_028641065.1 of Leucoraja erinaceus. Taxonomy (NCBI): domain Eukaryota; kingdom Metazoa; phylum Chordata; class Chondrichthyes; order Rajiformes; family Rajidae; genus Leucoraja; species Leucoraja erinaceus. The sequence goes on from NC_073385.1 coordinate 60,362,409, forward strand.
TCGCGGTTAGCCAGCTTGGCAAGGCCGAATAGCCTTCATCTTGGAGGGGAGCGGGGTTGCGCCCTGCTGGGTAACATGATGAACGAGAAATGAAATTGAGTCGAGGCCAAACTGGCATTTGGTGGGATTGATAACGAGGCCATGGTCCCTGAGGCGCTGGCACAACAACTGGAGGTGCGCACAGTGCTTTTGACGGGAACGACTGGCGATCAGAGTGTCATCGAGATAGATGAACAAAAATTCTAACACCCGGCGGTATTCTTGAGGCCGAACGGCATCCGCAACCATTCGAACAGTCCAAAAGGGGTAATAATGGCGGTCTTAGGCACATCATCGGGGTGGACAGGGATCTGGAGGTACCCTCGCACCAGATCAATTTTAGAAAAATACTTAGCCCCGTCCAAATGGGCTGTGAAATCCTGTATGTGCGGGACGGGGCGTTGTTGAGGCAGCAGTAGTCCTCGCACAGTCTCCAACCGCCGGCAACTTGGGGGCTATATGGAGTGGGGAGGTCCATGGGCTGTCGGAGTACCACACAATAGCCATCTCCTCCATGTGCTGGAATTCCTCCTTGGCAATCCGCAGCTTGTCAGGCGGGAGCCTGAGTGCCCTTGCGTAGAGCGGTGGGCAGGTGGTGGGGATGTGGTGTACGACGGCGTGTCTGGGGTTGGCCGAATTAAACTGGGGGGGGTCAGGATTTTAGGGAATTCAGCCAGAATTTGAGCGTACGCGTCGTCCGCGTCTGACATCGAATCGAGGTGTGGGTTGGAGGGGACCGCAGGCTGTGACGATACTTGCTGGAGCGTCTCGGAATGCACGAGACATTGGCCCTTGACATCGACCAGTAGGGAGTAGGCCCATAGGAAGTCGGTGCCTAAACAATGGTTGGGAGACATCGACGATGGTAAACGGCCACGAGAAATGGTTGGTAGCTGAAAACAAGGGAACAGTACGAATCCAATAAGTCCGGATGGGGCTGCCGTTGATGGCGGTCAGGGTGGGGCCTCGCTTGCCGGAACGGGTGTCGACCCCAGATGGGGACAGTATGTTGATCTCTGCCCCCATGTCAACAAGGAATCGGAGCCCGGAACGACGGTCTCAGACGTAGAGGCGATGTTTCTGGCCAACCACGATAGCCTCTACTGGTGATCGGCTAAAGTATTTCCCAGATGCGAGCAGGGAGAACAGCATCGGCGGGCTTCTGCACCCCAGCGTTGGTGGTACAACACCACAGGCACTTACTGGAATCCACAGGGGCTGGTTGTGGTGTGGTGTTGTCGGTAGAAGGTGGGACGGACCGTTGAGGCCGTTGCGGAGCTGTAGACACCTAGCTGATGGAAACGCCTTCCTGTTGCTTGGCGAGCCACAGCTTGTCCGCTCGCTCGGCGAGTTGCAGGGGGTCGGCGAAGTCGCTACCGGCGAGGAGCAGGCGGATGTCGTCGGACATCTGCTCGAGGAACGCCTGTTCGAAAAGAAGACAACGCTGGTGACCGTCCATCAGCGAAAGCATTTCGCTCATCAGTACAGATGGCTTGCGGTCACCATGGCCATCCAGGTGCAGGATCCTGACAGCCCGATCACAGCAGCTGAACCCGAAAGTACGCAGCAGCAGCGCCTTGAGGCACTCATGCTTGTTGTCGGCAGGCGGATGTTGATGGTAAGGATGCAATAGGGCAGCGGGTTCTTGGTTCAGCGCGCCGACCACATAGAAATATTTAGTCGAATCAATAACAATTTGCCGAGTTTGAAATTGGGCCTCAATGTGCTGGAACCACACATGAGGCTGACCTGCCCAGAAAACGGGCAGTTTTAGCTAAACTGCTTTGCTGGGCTGGGTTGGCGTCGAGGCACATCACATTCCGGGGTCATAACGCTGTAGGGAATAGGCTGGGAACTACAGGGTAGTGATTCTGTGTTTGGAACTTTACTAGAGAGTATTCTGAGGGATAGTTTATACGTGTATTTAGACGGACAAGGGCTGATTAAGGATGGTCAACATGGTTTTGTATATGGGAGGTCTAGTCTGAAGAAGGGTCTCGACCAGAAATGTCACCCATTCCTTCTCTCCAGAGATGCTGACTTTGCCGCTGAGTTACTCTATCTTTTTGTGTCTATCTTAGGGGTTTTTGAGGATGTGACCAAAAAGGTCGATGAAAGCAGAGCCCTAGACCTTATATTGATGGATTTCAGTAAGGCATTTGACATGGTTCCACATGGTAGGCTGCTCTGGAAGGTTAGATCCCATGGGAATCAAGGAATTATAGCTGAATAGATAGAAAATTGGTTTCATGGAAGGAAGCAGCCCGCAGGGGTAGAAGGTGGAAGGTTGCTTTTCGGACTGGATGCTGGGTTTGGTGCTGGGCCAATTGCTATATCAATGATTTGGATGAGTATGTGCATGACATGGTTAGCAATTTGCAGATGATACATAAGTGGGTGGTATTGCTGATAGTGAAGATGGTTGTCAAAAATTGCAGCAGGATCTTGATCATTTGGGCACATGGGCTGAGGAATGATTGATGGAATGATTGATCACAGAGAAATGTGAGGTGTTGTATTTTGGGAGTTCAAAAATGGGTAGAACCTACAGAGTGATCGGTAAGGCTTTGGAGGGTGTTGTGGAACAGAGGGTCCAGGATATAGGTATATTGTTCTATGAAAGTAGCATCACAGATAGATAGGGTGGTCAAAAAGGCTTTTGGCACATTGGCCTTCATCAGTCAGAGCATTCACGTGCAGAGAAGATTCACATGGATTTTGCCAGGACTCAAGGGACTAATCTATTGGAAGAGGTTGAGCAGGCTAGGACTTGGAGTGCAGGAGGATGAGGGGGTGATCATATAGAGGTGTGCAAAATCATGAGAGGAATAGATCAGGTAGATGTGCAGAGTCTCTTGCTCAGAATAGGGGAATCAAGAACCAGAGGACATAGGTTTAATGTGATGGGGGGAAAGATTTAATAGGAACCTGAGGGTTAACCTTTTCACAAAAGGGTTGTGGGTGTATGGAATGAGCTGCTAGAGGCAGTTGAGGCAAATGCTATTGCAATGTTTAAGAAACATCTACATGTTTCTACTAGTGCTGATGGGACATATTGGCCAGTGTGGGCAAGTCGGGCCGAAGGGCCTGCTTGCACTGTAAGACTCCATGACCCAGGAATGTGATGTGCCTCACCTCACAGCCATTGTTCTGATTTAGTGCAGTGGGACGCCTCCTGCAGCCAACTTCGGAGCATCCAGAGCACCGCCGAGGGTGCTGGTAGTAAGACCCCAGCCCACTGTTTGACACTATCATTTTCCTGCTGCCATCATTGTGATGTAGTTCTGTCATTCAAACATACAAGGAAAACTATTGAAACCTCTGTGTTTTTCAACATAATAACTCATTAAATGAAAATATTGAAGCAGTTCTAACTGAAGCAGATAAAACAGCATCTGGAGATGTTTTGCTGGTGGAGCTATGAAAAGATTGATCTAAGTCCTTTGGATCAATTGGTGTTATTTTGCAGCAAAACATAAAACAGTTGAGTGATTATGCCTGATCATTTCGGTTGACGGGAGCCTTCCTATATGTCTATAATGTATCTCTTATTTTTAATATTGTTCATATCATTCCAAACGGGTAATAATTTCAATTTTGCTGGCTTTATGTAATAAATAAAAGGACAGAACTTGTACTGCTTTCCTCGCTGTTCCCATTTGATTACGTTATGAAAGAATTTCTGCTACAGTTTCGTGAAATCAATTAATACCTCTGAAGACACTAGTTTGAAATAGTAAACAGATTTTTTTATATCAGTGAAATGAATGGAACCTTTTGTAATGTGCAGCATCATTTGTTTTGTTTCTGATTAATTTACCAGCTAATAATGGCAAATACTGCAGTTACTGCCTGAGCAGGAGGGTGATTTTCAAAAAATATTTAGTGATATGTCTTCATCACATTATCTTAAGAAAAACAGATTTGCATTACTTCTATTTCTACTTGTAGAATCAATTAATTGTATTCCGTGAATGAACATTTTCTATTATGATTTCAGTTCAGGATAGTTTAATGTGCACATCCAGTATTTCTGTCTGAAGTTTTTTAGTTCCATTTACCCAACTATATATTTATTTTCTGGAGGAAAAAAAAATCACTGTGTTAATACTTGTGAATCTTTTATCTTTTCACGTAGATGTAAATAAAGGTTAACATAATGGACATTAATAGATAGCAGTCTGATCATAATGTTAGTTTATCCCTTTTGCCGCATTAATGAAACTGGACAGTTTCTACATTTTATATATTTTTAGACTATTCTGCATAAGGCTTCTAAAAAAGGGGCTCGATCTGAAATGTCACCCGTTCTTTCTCTCCAGAGATGCGGCCTGTCCCACTGAGTTACTCCAGCATTGTGTGTCTATCTAAGGCTTCTTTATTCAATTGCGGAAGAAATGTCATGTACATATCACTTTTTAACTTTTACAAAGCTAGTTTTCTTTAATTTAGATTACAAAACATCCAACCCTACCTTATTTCTGTAGTATATTTCTGTGTGCTATTCTAATTGTAATTAAATGCTGAAGAGTGTGTGGATTTTAATATTTATTGTGATTGTCACATTTTTAAAGAATGTTCTAAGTTTTCGTGCTTTGTACACAATATTCAAACCAGTTATATTTTATGTTAAGATCATAACCTTGATTTTAAATGTTGAGTTCTTAGGTCACATGATATCACAGTTGTTGCATGTTGCCTAACACTCATTACACTGACAGCTTAGAGGTGATCGATGCAAGCTTCCTTTACCTCAAACATTTATTTTATCTTTTTATTTCCCTTTGGTTAAAAATTATGAACTGATTACTCATATTTCAGTGTTTAGTCTAATAACTGCATTCTTTCCAGCAGTTCTTAGAATGAACAGGGATCTGTGATCCATTAAGTGGCAGAAAAGGTTGACAGGGCCATGTAAGTAAGGGATTCTATATCTTGCAGCTGTTCATATTCCCGCATTGAAAATACATTTAGTAATTGTTTGTTTTCTACATCCAGATCTTTTTATTGACAGCATCTGAGTTACTTGGGTAACATTTATTAAAATTATCGAGACAGGTGAAAACATCCTGGAAATAATTATGTAGTTATTTTATTACCTTGGATTTTTACCATAGGTTTTTATTGTTGATGAAGATTTTATTTAGCTCTATACTTAAATAATATAAACTTAAATTGGCAATACTCTCAAGGACCTGAACTGCCAAGTAATAAAATTGCAGTCCTAAATTCCATTCTGTTAAATCCAATAAACTATTATTATTTTGAAATTTACTTTTTTAAATCTTGCTAAATACATATCTGTGTTTCTAATACCAATTGAAAAAAAAATCTTTGGTATGGTAATAATCTGGAACATTTGGAGATCTGGAACAGTTTAGAAACTAGTATTAACATTTTTAGTGTAACCCTTCTTTGCACATAACACAATTCCCTGTAATCCTGCATTGTTATCTGAATGAATGCAGAATGGAAGTAAAATGAAGAGGGAAAATATTTTAATAATAGACATCTGGAAAGTATATTGATGCATGTGTTGATAAATATGTGGAATTAAATAATTACATATAGCTTTCACAACCTGAATATGAAACTTCAGTATTACTTTGAAGAAAATGTATCTTTAACTTCTCATTCATTTTAATCTGTTTTAAATACATTTTGCTTAAACATTGGGTACTAAAGGGTTAGTAGCATTACCTTTAATTTGTTAATGGGAGAGAACTCTGAATTATTTATGGAGAGTGTAATTTTGCAGATAAATTATCTAATAGTCCTCGACTGAGGGACAATTCCTCATATTTAGTTTTCACTATTTGAAATAAAAAAGACAGTCCTAATGTTGCAGCATAATCAAGCGATTGACGAAGAGTACACAAAGGAAGCTCACGGTTGCACCGGCAGATGAATACAGATAAACCACAAAGCTGTCAATGTTTGATTTTTCCAATGTGGAGGAGACCATATTTTGAGCATGGAAAGCATTACACTAAATTGGAACATGTGTAAATGAATTGCTGCTTAATTGGAAGTGCTGTTTACATTCTTGGATAGTGGGAAGAGAAGTGGGAAAAGGAAAGCTGCTGTAGTGGTGGAATGGGAATGTGAGAGGGGAACTGGTTGGCAGAGATGAAAGAATGGACCACATAATCATGTGGGAAATACAGGCTAAGAATACTCGAAGGGAAGGAGAGAGTAAGATGTATCTAATGAAGGAATCTTGTTTGAAATTGCAATGAATGAGACATTGGATATCTATGGTGAAAAATGAGGACAAGGGCATCTCTATGCATGCTCTGGCAGGCCGGGAAAAGGGGTCATCAGTGATGGGCGGTACAGACTCCTTACCATGGAAGTATCTGTGAGGCTTCTTTCAATGAAGAAGGGTTTCGGCCCGAAACGTTGCCATTTCCTTCGCTCCATAGAGTGCTGTGCACCCGTTTCATTAATGGCGAAGATGTGAAACCCTCTATGAAAATGCTCTTCCAGGACAGGAAGAAATAGCAGCGCAAGGTGGGAGTCAAGGGATCTTAAATACTTTATTGGGTTACACAGAAAAGATGGAGAAACTCAGCGTGGTAGCATTAATGGCGAAGATGCGAAGGAAATAAGAAACGTTGGCAGACCTTCAGACTGTGATGGGATTGATATCAGATCTTAAAGGTTTTTGTCAAGATCATAAATACTTTTGTTCGGGGTCTACGGGGTTGTAATAGACTTTTGTTGCAAACGCATCCTCTGAGATGAAGACAGAATGATCCAACAAGAGAAGGCAAGATGAAGCATTTGTGGGAAGAGCAGACTGGAAGTTGGCAGTAAATGTAATGAAACTTTTGAGTTCTATATGAGGCCAGAATTAGCACCAATATAGTAATCATGTAGAAGATAAAGTGTTGAGAGAGGGGACCGAAGGATTGAAATAAGAGTTGTTCTATGAATTCTACAAACAGGCAGATATAGCTTGAGCCCATGAGAGTACCCATAGCTACATCTTTAAGTTGGATAAATGAGTGGAATTAAGGACAAGTTGTTCAACCTGAGAATGAGTTCAGGCAGTTGAGTAAAATATGATAGAAGGGTCTCAACCCGAAATGTCACCCATTCCTTCTCGCCAGAGATGCTGCCTGTCCTGCTGAGTTAGTCCATCTTTTTGTGCCTATCTTCAAACAAAATATGATGGCAGGAACCAGCTGGACATATATTCAAAGAAGAAGAAGAGGGCCCTCAGAACATCTGGGTATAAAATGGAGGTGTAGAGGGATTGTATGTCTGTGGTAAAAATGATCTGGAAGGAACCACAGAATTGACATTTGTCAAACTGGCAGATGGCAGTTTTGGATATAATTAGCAAGGGCCTGCATTTGGGGAGAAAGGACAGAGTCTAGTTAGGAGGAAAATAGGGTCAATGGGTCAAAAACAGGCTGGTACAACTGCTGCCTCGTTGCTCCAGCAGCCTGAGTTCCATCCTGACCCGCTGCTATCTGGACAGAGTTAAATATTTTCTGTGTCCTTATTAGTTTCTCACCAAATGCTCCAGTTATTTCCCACATCCAGAAGGTGGTGGGTTTGTTAATTGGCCATTGTAAACTGACTCTCATCTGTAGATGAGTTCTAGAATCGGAGGAGTTGTTTACAATTTACGGAGAATAGTTTATAGGGTAAGTTAGTGAGGTAATGGATTTCCTCTCTGAGTCAGCACAGACTCGATAGCCCAAAAGGGTCTCCTTGTATATTGTAAGTATAGGGAGGGTAAGAGCAGGGGTCCAGGGGAATGGAGAAGTCTAGAGTTGCGAGAAAGGATCTGCAGTAGTGGGTGAAGGCCTAGCCAAATAAAAGAGTATGGAAGTGAAGGAAGTGGAAGCAGAATTCAATATCATGCTGGAGTGTAATTAAAATGGCATGTGATGGCAGATGATGAAGCTGAGGCCTCTGTTGTGGACTGATCATTTATATTCAAAGGGGTGGAAAGGTTGCAAGGGGAGAGATGGAGTCAAATGAAAGATAAGGGGGAGAAAGGTACGGAGGAGTATTCACATTCAAGAGTGATTGAAATCTGTGATCTTTGCTGACCAAAAGAAAGGAAAAAAGTAATCTGCTGAAAGTGAAAATGAGCCCTTTTCATTGTCCTTGGGGTCTTAGATACCGTAGGAGATATTTCAGAGTTTCTTATCTCACTTCATCATAGCCAAATGGACATTGTCTTGTGGATTTTGATAGCCTCTCAGCTCTTGATTCACAATTCCATGTTCATTCAATGCAAAACTGGAGAATAATCTGGCATTTGTATTGCTTTATTAATTAAGATTCAAGAAAATATGTTTAATTGTCATATGTACCGGAAACAAGACAATGACGTTCTTACTTGCAGCAGCACCACAGCTTTGTAACCCACTACTTAATAGATAACATAATAAATAAACAAAAAATAAGAAGTTCAATCAAGAAAAAAACAATATAGTGCAAAGCAAAACAAAGTCCAAAGTCCCCTAGTACAACCAAGACAATTCGTAGTTCAGTTGAAGTTTGTGGTGTTCAATAGCTTGATTGGTGTTAGGAAGAAGCTGTTCCTGAATCTAGATATCATAGTTTTCAGACTCCTATACCTTCTTTCCAATAGCAGATGTGAAATGACAACTGGCCCACGGTGCTCTGGATAACTGAATAAAAAATATTTCACTTTAAGATACATCTACCCAAGGTTTTCTCCCACATATCAATGATGTTCAGATTGGTATGTTAATCGGATGCTGTTTAGGCCTCAAGTGTGTAGGTAAATGGTCGAATATGAGTGGGGATGGTGAGTGGGGTGGGGGGGTTAAGGTAATGAAAATGAGAATGTTGGGGAGATAAAAAAATTGAAATAATGCAGGATTAGTGTAAATGGGTGGTTGATGGTCAGTGTGGGCGGTGGGGTAAATACCCAATTTCCATGGTGTTTTGCTCCATGACATAATACCATGGTGTTTTGCTCCATATACTCTCAAGTATATGGAAATGTGGCATAAGCGAGCATATCTAATTGTTTCAAGCATGGCAAGTACAATTTGAGATACAATGTACATTTATATAACATGGATATATTGGGGATGGCCAGTAGTACATGGATAACCTTCTGATCTTGGAAATCATTATGCTCAGCAGCTGCAGGCAGCTTTTTGAATACAAAGAGTTTTAAAATTACTAGGGTAATTAATGTAATGCGAGTCATTAAAGAAAAGTTATGTGTTCACAGTTACATGGGGGTGTAATGCCAATGCTATGTGTCTTTAAAGCATCTGGTTTTCATCTTGATTGTCCACATTATGCTTAAAAATGCATGTATGAATTAATACATTATATTAACTGCTACATATATTAACCACATGATATCTCTTGATTAAGTCTCTTCTGGCCAAATAACCTCCTGATATATTTTTGCCCTACAGTTATGTCATATCATCCCACAAATTGATCACTGCAATGGTGACCATGCATTTAGATACTGGATGTACAGTGCCCTCCATAATGTTTGGGCCAAAGATCCATCATTTATTTATTTGCCTCTGTATTCCACAATTTGAGATTTGTAACAGACAAAATCACATGTGGTTAAAGTGCACATTGTCAGATTTTATTAAAGGGTATTTTTTATACATTCTGGTTTCACCATGTAGAAATTATAGCTGTGTTTATACATCGTCCCCCCATTTCAGGGCACCATAATGTTTGAGACACATGGCTTCACAGGTCTTTGTACTTGCTCTGTTGTGTTTAATTGCCTCCTTAATGCAGGTATAAGAGAGCTCTCAGCACCTAGCCTTTCCTCCAGTCATTCCATCACCTTTGGAAACTTTTATTGCTGTTTATCAACGTGAGGACCAAAGTTGTGCCAATGAAAGTCAAAGAAGCCATTATGAGACTAAGAAACAAGAATAAAACTGTTAGCGACATCAGCCATAGCTCAGGCCCTTTCAGTTAGTTGTTTTTTAGGCATCCCGCCCTTTCGGTTGGTTGGCTTTTCGGCTTCGTATGCTTTTGGTTATTTGGCTTTTCGGATTCGTTTCCGCTTGGTTATTTGGCTTCCACTTCTTCGCTTCGGCTTCTCGTCCTTTGACGCCACTTCCGCACACGACTGTCAGCAGCCTCCGTAAGATATTCCTAAACAGCTTCTAGTTCCTGTCAATCAGTCAATGCATGCTGAACGGAAAACGTAACACGCGATGTCTTGGAATACACATGTTATGTTCATGTTAGATTTCATAATTCACTTGAGCAAAATCAACATATTAGCTGTGTCTCCACAAGAAACGCTGCCAAAGTAACTTTGTCAAAGTTACTGCTGATGGCTTAATAATTAGAAACAATTCATTGGAACAATGTTTTTCTTTTAGCTTCTGAATTCTTTCATCAGAATTAATTTGTAACGGTTCAGAGAGTGGCCAACTGGCATAAAGCCATGTACTCACTTGTTTTAATCAAATCCATGGATATTGCTGTTTACCAATTGACATAACTCGAATTTTGCATTTTTGCTATTCTGGATGGGTGGGGGAAAGAAATCATGCTAGCGTACAGTGACCCAGTACATGATGGTTTGCTGCGACCCATTTTCAAATTGTAGGAACTTTTTTGATTTATAATCCAGGTTTATATGCAATCACTATAATTTCACTTTTTTGTTACTATTCCTTGTTTTCTCCACCATAATTAATACTACAAATAGTAAGTCCGAATAGCGTCGGTCCTTGAAGAAAAACATAAGACGTTCACCGAACCATAGTAAGCGGAACCTCCGGTCGGTACAGAAAGACACAAAATTCATAAAAGGAGTGAGGGTAACTCGGGAGGGTTAATAAGGCATCTGCTGCATCTCTGGAGAGAAGTTCCCACGGTGAAAGGTGACAGTGTTTCTGAGTCTTGTGAAAATTCTTAACTTAAGCAAATTGTCGCTCCCTTCAGTTTCACAGTATATTTTAAGTGTATCAACATGTAATCTGCAGTGTTATATTATACTGGTAAAAGCAAATGAGCCAATGTGTGGTGCTAAGTAAAAGTATTCATATCTCACCCGTTGAATACCAACAGTCTCTCCCACCTCCTCCTCCTACTACCAGAGGGAGGGGGCCGGTACAGTTCCCAGTCCAGCTCCGCTGTCGCCTCCTCCTTCGACTCACAGCCATACTTCACCTTGCTCCAAATCCACAGAACCCGGGTTGGGAGGGGGCGCAGGGAGCCTCACAGTAACTGCGGGGCCTGTTGGTTTTACAGGACTGAAATGACCACCAGAACCCGCTCCCCGATGTGCCGCAGTTCGCCCACATAGTGCATGGAATAACTCAGCCGACTCACAGCCAGAATCTAGCCCAGCCCCGCTCCAATGTTGCGGAAAGGTGGGTGAACCCATCGCCGTAGCGGCCCATCTATCCACTGGTTCTGACAGGGAGACACAGCGGCTTTTGAGAATGGTGGGCAATCACTTCCAAAGTTCTGCCCACACAGTCAGTACACCTCTCTCCTACACTTGTCTCCCGCACTAAGATCATCTCGCAGCGAATGATCCCAGCCTAACCCTCCCTATTCTCTCCTATTCTGCAAGAAAAAACTACATTGAAGACTCAAACTCGCGATCGAGTAACTGCCGGGATCGAGGCGCAAACTCGCGACCTTGCGGATCTCTGACCTGCTAAATTAGCCGTTAAAATGCAGCACTGAATTTGTCCCAAGTCTTTCGGATTTTGTGCACCTAAAAACATATAAAACCATAGTAATTACAGAAAGACAACCATCACTCTGCAGGCAGTCATGGGTGACGTTTCGGCAATAACGGACACCACCTCCAACTGCTATGGTCTGTTATGCTAAGTAAACGAGGGTATACTGTAAACAACCCATTTGTAGAAGAACGAGGGAATCCACATGGACATCTCAGATGCCAAAGTAAATAGCTGAGCTTGCTGCTGGTGATATGAATGCCAATAAAGTTAAAGTTATTTATCATCTTTCAGATGCCAAAGTAAATAGCTGAGGTTGCTGGTGATATGAATGCCAATAAAGTTCAAGTTATTTATCATCTTTACAGCAGCTGCATTGATGAGGAACTGTGTTCTGCAGTCCCGTCCCCTACCCCAAATACCATCAGCACGTCTTAGATCAACAACAAACTCTTCCATTTTGCTGTCATTAAGGAACATTAAGGATTAGATTGCCGTTCTAACAACATAACACAATGTTTCCTGTATCTGATCTCATTGTTGTAGGTTGACAACTGTGCTATAATTGTGAAATTAGAGATTGATTTGACGCAATTCATGGTCATATAGTCATGGATGTACAGGGAGTAAACAGGGACTGAACATAAAACCTTGAGGAGCATCAGTGTTGAGGGTTGGGGTGGAGGAAATGTTTGGCCAATTCTAACTGACTGAAGTTTACCAGTCAGGAAGTGCAGATACCACTTACAAGGGGGGCCCAAAAGCCAAGGCCCAGTACCCTAGAGGTTAGCTTATTAAGTATTTGGTGTTGAAGGCTGAGCTGTAGTCAATAAATAGCATGCTGATATAGGTGTTCTTATTGTTAAAGTAATCTAAAGCTGAATGTAGTGTAAGGGGAATGACATCCTCCTCAGTCATATTATCCCTGTACACAAATGCATGGGCTCTAGATTGTCTGGAAGACTGCCACACATGTGAGCCATTACCAGTCTTTCAAAGGACTTCTTATGGATAGTCATTCAGACAGGCCATTTTATTTTTCTTGGGGACTCTAATAATGGAAGTTTCCTTGATGCAGATGGGGACAGTGAACGTTGAAATGAGAGATTGAAGATGTTGGCGAAGACTGTGGGGGATAAGCTGTAGACAGGGTTATTAAGTATTATATCTGTATAATTAACCATTTCTCAGCCCACCTGGCAAACCGATCAAGATTCGTCCCCTTTTGTCGCCTTTGTCTCCAACCTTTGTCCTCTGCTGGCGACAAAGCCACATCTTCCCCCCCCCCCCCCTCCCACCCCTCACCTGTATCCAGCTATCACTTGCTATGTCATGCGGAAGACAATGAACGAACCTAACTTTGGAATACCGTGGAGAACAGGTAGACGCCTCACAGACCTAGATTTTGCCGATGACATTGCACTACTAGCAGAGTCGAGACACACCCTTCAAGAGATGACAACCACTCCAGAGGAGAATGCATCAAAGGTTAGATTAAATATCAGCTGCCAGAAGACTAAGACCATGCAGACTGGAGACCAGCAGCCAATAGACCAACTGATAATCAATGGGGAACCTGTGGAAAAGGCCACAAGATTTACCTATCTTGGCAACATGTTCAAAGTAGAGGTCGACATCAACTCCCGAATAGGTAAAGCTGCATCAGTATTCAGACAAATGCAGTCAATATGGTCGAGAGGCAGGATATCAAGCTCTTCCAGTCCGTAGTCCTCCCTACAGCCCTCTATGAGACATGGAAAACATGGAAAATCAATGTGAAGATGAAAAATAAATTGGATGCATTCCAACAACGCTGCTTGAGGAAGATCCTGAAGACTAGCTACAGAGAACACATCACAAACCAGGAGGTCTACCGTAAAACTGCAACAAAGCCTCTCAGCCAGGACATAGAGGTACGCAGGATGAAATTTGCAAGACTTGTACTCAGAATGTCACCAGAAAGTGCACCTAAGATAGCAATAACATGGCAACCTGATGGAAGAAGGAAAAGAGGCCGACCAAAACTCACATGGAGTCGAACATTCCGGAAGAATGTAGAAGCCTAACGAGGGTAGAAGACGTCGTACATAACCGAACAGAATGGCGAAAGCTTGCTGCCCAATGCACTCAACAGTGTGGGATTAACTAAGTCTAATAAGTCATACTAAAAAAGCACCAAGACACACAACTACATAAAAGTTGACATAAACATCCACCACAGTGGATTCCCCACATTCCTCACTGTGATGGAAGCCAATAAAGTCTAATCTTCTTCCCTCATTTTTCTCCCGCGGTCAGGGCAGTCGAACCATCTATCAGGGCTCGAAATTGGCGGTTGCCCGGGTGCCACTGACCACTCAAAGTGCCGCCGAGCAACCTAAACGCCGAGTCATTTTGCCCGGCTTGGCAACTTGGTTTATACAGAAGATATACCGTGGGAAAGATGCTAAGTGTGTCGTGACGGAGGGTCGGAGCAAATGACGGGCTCCGCACAGCAGCAGCGGTGGCTCCATCTCCTCCTCCTCCCGCACCCGTCCCGCCCGGCCTGATAACGCTATAGGATCTTTGCTCTTAGCAGCCGCTACTGTCACTCCGCCAACGGCATTTTCAAAACAAACCCTTGGAGGAGGGAGGTGTCGGTCAGAGGCGGGGCTAAGGATAGAGCGCGGTGATTGGTGGAGGGAGACGTGCCAAAACACTCTCGGCAGACCTGGATCGATCCCGGTCTCCGCCGAACCGCCACTGGACCATCCCCTCCACCCACCCGAGAGCCCCCCCCGGGGATGGCCAGAGGCATCGGGAGTCAGACGGGAGTGGTGCCCCCAGGCCCACAGCCAGCGCAGAGAAGCAGTGCTGCTCAACTCTGCCCGTCCCTGTTTGGATTGAGACAGGGCTGTAGGCGAGACAGGCACAGTTGAGCTGCATTTAGCGCTGGATTGAGCTGAAATTGCCGTTGACGGGGCCTCCGAAGCCTCGCGTGTGAGCGTGCGCATGCGCGCGCAACCGCCAAGATATTCTGTCCCTCGGTCCCCTCCATATTTTTATAGCGATTTGAGCGATGATGCCGGTGTTGTCCAAGGATCGCTGACCTTCCTTCTGACCGCCTCTGCCCCTTTCCTCCTCCTCTCTCCCTCCCTCCCTCTCTCTCTCTCTCTCATCTCTCTCTCTCTCTCTCTCTCTTGTACGCCCCCCTCCACTCCCCTTTGCCCTGTGACCCCTCCTCTCCATCCCGCACCGATCCCCATTCCTGCCACTATTCCCTCCCCACTGACATCCCCTGTGCTCCCCTCCTCCCCTACCCCCCCCCCCCAATCTATTCATCCTGCACTGATCTCCCTATCCACCTCCCATTGATTCTCCTGCCACTCCCCATCAATCCTACACTGGTCCCCCAATTCATCCTGTACTGACCTCTCTTCCCATCCATCCTGCACTGCATCCCCCCGCCCCTTCATCCAGCACTGCTCCCTCCCCATCCATCCTGCACAGATCCCCCCCATTCAACCCACTGTCATCCCCGCGCTCTCCCCTCACAATTATACCTACTCCAACCAACACCCACTAATTCCCCTGCCCCAATCCATTCATTCCGCAAAAATTGCCTTCTCATCCCCCCCCCACCGCCACCTATCAATCCTGCACCGATTCACACCCCCGCGACCCTATTGTGCTGGAAATGTCTTCAGAGCGAACATTGACTATGTTTGATAACGGAATGGAATCAAAGATGTTTTAATTCCCAATGTTATTATTTGTTTTAATCCATAAAGATGGATTAATTAAGTTGTAAACACGTGAAACATTAAAATTGCAGTGTTCGATTGTCACTGCTACTGTTGTCATGTTATTACAGAATTAATTTTAACGGCAAATCAATGCCCTTAATATTGAGTATCAGTACTGTAGTTATTTAATGAGCAACATTCCAACCATACGTTGGATTTATCCAGGTTTTACTTCTACAGTCAGTCATATACATCACAAATTTGATTAGGAGATATTTCAGTTGAAATTTTAACGTTCATTCTGAAGTGGGAATGATGGAAAAAGTGTTTATCAACATTTTTTAAAATTTGTTGCTTACAAACTGGGTATCTTCATTGCTGTTCACAACACATCCAACTAATCTCAATGTCCGATAATGTGGTGTCTTGGCACCTTTAAATATATTAGCAAAAGAACATTTGCTGCATTTATGTACCTTGGCCATCTCCTGTTAGTTAGTGTAATGTTTAACCTGTCAGATGGGTATTGTCAGTTTTATCAGCTGTTATCATAAAATGCCTTTAGAAAATTCCTTGCAAACTGTATATTTTGTCGTGGATAAATTATGTGGGAAGCGTGAGTGTTTCTGTACCAATAGCAATAACGACCTATGCTATGGCCATGTCATGATAATTTTCGGTCCTTCACAAAAAACATGCTTGCATCAATCTGTAGTGTGCATGGTTAAGCATATATGTTATCATGGTCCAGGATTTATTGACACAAGTTGATCATACGCTGAATAATCCTACCACATTTTTTTTGGAAGTGGAAAGAAATAATAAAAATTGCATTAATTACAATGTGTAAAAAGAGTTGAGATGCTGTATTATAATTTTGCTGCATGTCATTGTTGTATATATCATGCCTTGATTGGTGAATATGTTTAGTTTGTGACTTTATTAGAAGCAGAAATAATATGTGAATGCTTCATTGAGCATAATTCCGACTGGTAACCACGCACTTCTTCCGAACACATTATCGCATGCGTCATGCAAGCCATCTTAAATGACCACCTAAACTGTCATTTGGCAACCTAAAAAGTTGCCAACGTTGCCCAGCTGGCAACAGGGAAAAAAAGTTAAGCGAGAGCCCTGTCTATCAGTGCGATCAAAGCTCCCGCAGCCGGCGGTCGAAGCCCCCGTGATGGGGCGATCGAAGCTCCCGCGTCGGGGCAGTCGAAGCTCCCGCGTCGGGTCGGTCGAAGCTCCCGCGTCGGGTCGGTCGAAGCTCCTGTGGCTTGGAGCTCCCGATGTCGGTTTCTGACCAGAGACCACGAGCTCCCCGATGTTAAAGTCCGCAGGCACCTGCAGTAGAGCTCAGAGGTCAATCCCTGGCAAAGGAATTGCGGGCTCCACGATGGTAAATCTGCAGGCACCTGCGGTGGAGCTCTCAAAGGTCCCCAGGCCACCAACGCCTCGATGTTAGGTCGCAGTGCGGACGGAGATACGATATGGAAAAAAATCACATCTCCGTCGAGGTAAGAGATTAGATTCCCCCCCCCCCCACCAAAATAGTGAACCAGAAGAAGATTCCCCCATCTTTATCATTAGCATTTATTATATTTGTTATTATATACATATATAGTCAAACCCAGTGTACATGACAGTTGTATTTTTTTTAAACTTGTCCTTGGAAATACTGTCTTTGTAAATGCGGAAATATACATACTAGATCAGACTGTTAGAAATCTATTTTGCAGTCATCCACCATACATAGTTTAAACTTCATTATGTTATGGTGAGTTCTTACCGACATGTATTCAAATTTTACAGGTTTTGTAAAGATTGGTTATTTTGAATTAGTGTATTTAGAAATGAAGAAATGTGGACTTTATATTCCTTTTACAATTTCACAATTTAGGAGTATCCAATTTACCAAACTTAACATTGTTGCTTGACTATTTTCTGGAAGACAAGAATTTCTGACTACTCAATAAAACGGTATTGACTCAATGACTGCCATGCAGATTATTTGCTATTCTTCAACAAGGCAACCTTGTTCTGCATAGGGGCCAGCATGCCTGTGAGCGGATGGTGGGCCACATCTATCACGTGTACACATGGATCCCGCCCCCATCTAGCCCCGGATGGCAGGCATCAAATCACGTGTTCACATAGATCCCGCCCCTTCGAGGATGCCACCCAGAGCACTGGCCCCTAGTTACGGGTGCTCATGAACATCTCACACCTACGGACCATTGCCTTGGCTCTGTCCTGAAGGCAGTGGCTCAAATACTCACACTCACTCGTCCCCGGCCTATTGACAACCCCGATCCCAACCGCGAAGCGCAGGCACAGAAGGTGCGCGACTGTGCCGGCGGCTTTGTGCAGGAGGCGGTACAGCCAAGCACGGTGCTCGGCCGCGCTTGATGTTCGGTGCTCGGTGGCGCTGCTCTGCGGCTCTGCCATTGTGGCCGCTAGCACAGGCCTTCCTTGTGTCCTTGCGTCACCGCGCCTGGGCACCACGGCCTCAGGCTCGGGAGGTGCCAGAGATGACGGAAGTCTGCGGGCTGGTTAATTACGGAGAAAATATACGCCTGCTGGGCAGGACGATTTCGGGTTACGGGCCACATTCGGCCCGGGGGGGCGTAGGTTGTCGATCCCTGATTTAAGTAGACCAAGTTTAACATCAGTATTAGGCATATAGTGATACTTCTGTCAACACAACTAAAACTTAACTGTTCTTAAATACTTATCTACTTAAACAAATATTTTCAAGTATTCCCTCAGCTGTGAGATCAGTGAAAGCAATTTCCTCACAGCTTGACAACATGCTATGCCTTCCATGTCTTAGGAATCAAAACTCCATTTGATCAGTATTTGAAGTCCAGCTGCAAAAATTTAAAAAATCATAGTATGAGGCAGCAGGAGGTAGACTTGGACTTTAAAATGCTTCTACAACCCGTTGATTTGGCTGACCCTACCGTGTGATTCTTTCAAACAACTGGTCCTTTGCTCTTAGTTACACCCTTCCCTAATGATTTGCAACTGTATTGATCTCTTAAGCCTTTTTAGATTTAATTTGATCCATTTATATATAAATATTGCAATTGTGTACGCTCGCTAATAGTTCAGTCATTGCAAGAGTGTTAAATTTGCACCAATGCTAAATGTGTTGCAAGCATTTATTTAGCAATGTTACAAAATTTTGAAATTTAAAAAATCAAGTCCGCAATTTATCCCATCAGATAAAGCATAAAAAGAAGTTTAATTTGACACCTAATTCACTTTCATATCTTCAGTATTAAAAAAAGTTATGGCCATTTTCATACTCGGAAATTAGCATCTTGTTCCCTATTGATTTTCCATTGACTTAACATAAAAGCTGTGATCGAGGACAGTCTAAAGCCGATAACTTTATTAAAAATTAAGAGAACTGAAATAAATTTTCAGTTATTATAGATTGAAGCATTCTGAAACAAATATTAAACAATCTTACTTGGATGACCTGAAATTAAAGCATATAATTAGTTAGTTACCCAATTGTAGCTAATTCCAAAATTCAATTACTAGATCTAAACATTTATCCATTTCTTAAGGAAAGATTAACATTTTTAAATAGCCTAAGTGTCCAAAGAACATTCACACAAGAATTCATAATAAAACATGATTTTTAAATCTCATTGACATTAATTTATAGGCCAAATGGAAGGGATTTAGTGTTCAATTGCTGTAAATTAATGGCCATTTAAATCATCCATTAAATGGGATTCTGTGGAACGCGCTGGTTTAGAACGTTGCCATTGCGGTGAATTTGTACCCCATGTCGGCATGAAAGATACTGTGGGATTGAATGGGCCCCCAAGTCAGCTACTCGCAACATAAAATTTTATATAAAGGGATCTTAAGAAGCCCTTTTTAATGTAAAAATAAACAACCTACCTTGCCTTGTCCCCTACATGAGATCCATCCCGTTGTCGGGGTTTGCGGCTTTAGAGGATGATTTTTAATCTACTATAACAATTAAATAATCCAATTTAGTCTAAAAATACCTGCAGCAAATGAATTTTGCAGCGAATTTTCGTTAGCAACTAAGTAGGCTGAACAACATCGATTTCAACAGCCTAGAGAAAATCACGTTATAAACCCGCCCCCCTCTCAAAGGCGCCAAAGTCGCGCACACGGGCAACGGCAGAACTGCAGCGCCGCTGAGGGTAAGTTTTGCAACATACCTAATTTATTGAATAAGTTGATGGGTTAATAATAGATTAGTAATGAGAAAATTGTATATATAAAGATTCTGAGTTCAAACTGAGAGTTTGAGTTTAACAGCTTTAGTAATAGCCTTCAGTGATAAATCTGTAATCTATTTTAATATCTATTTTTCAATTTAGTCTCTTAAATATTTACTCTTCACTGCACTCCTGAGATCCTACCACATTAATTTAGTTAGAATGTTCTCCATCACATATCTCAGTAAAAATGTTGTAGACTCGGTAATTAATACCACTTTATTAAAAACACAGAATACGAGAATGAAGAATAAATATATTATAGGAAAGCACGATTGTGTTTGAAAGTGCAACGTAAGTCAGCTCAGAAGCATGTTCGCAAATTTAAATTTGACTGTTTTTGTAGATGCAAGCTGGACAGACCTTTTATACCCACAAGTGCACACCTGTGCTTTCTTAATACACTGAATAATTATTGTGGTACTTTGGCACTGCTGCCTCCCCATGTTATGAGGAGGTTGTTGGGTTCATGCCAAATTATAGATTGTGTTTGTGTAATCTCCCCTAGCATTTCAGAGCAGTTCTAAGCATGTGCTTAGGCTTTAAACTTTTAGACCCTATTCTCTTGATTTTTGGAAACATTTGAAGAAATGGCATTAATCCTGATGTTCTGGCCAATACTTATTGAAGAATAAAATGATATTACCAAATTAGATCTCATCGTTGTTTTAGTAATCTTGTAATTTGCGAATTGGTTGCTGTATTAACACTACAATGTTACAAAAAATCCGTGAGTGCCCCATTCTCATGAATGAATGTGGATTCATGCTGCATTAGCACCGTGAATACAGCAGCAGTGACATTGTTACATGGGAGAGAGAAAGGTTTTGCTGTATTTAAAATATATATTTTAGTTGCAGTTTGGTGTAGGCTTGTTATCATTCTAGTTCCAATGGAAATTTAAACAGAAAATGCTAGAAACACTCATCACATCAGGCAGCACCTTAGAAAAAGCAGGTTGGGGACCTTTCGGCAGAAATTGGAAAGAACAATTGAAAAAAGGCAATTATAAAATGCAGAAAAGGTGGTGAGAGCTAAGGTGAGCACAACAGGATTATATGTGATGGGGTGAGACTAGGTAAAATGAATTAATGAGGCACTTAGAGGCTGATTATACTACTTTGTTTGTGTGATGTGTTGCAAATAACGGGGCTATGGGACATATTCAGCCGATCAGGCTGTACTAATAAACCGAGTCCGAGTGGTGGCGCCATCGAGTGTGGCAGCCTCACCAGCAGTCTGTCCTTTCATCCTTTTTGTTATTTTTAGTTTGTCTAAAAGTTTGTTTTTGGAGGTCTTTTAGTCTTTTTTATGTGTGGGGGAGGAGGGGAAAACCGTTTTTCTCAGTCACTACCTGGTCGAGGATGCGTCTTTTCTCCGAGCCGCATCTTCGCCCCCTCCTCACGGCCTACCATCTCAATTGGTGCGGCTTTTCCTGCCGGAGACCGGCCAGAGCTTCAGCGGCGGCGCAGTACTGTATTCCATCGCGGAGCGGGCGATGCCTTACCGGGATCACCGTGTGGAGCTCCGGAGTACCTGCCGACTTTAACACCGTGGAGCTGTGGTCTGCGGCGCCTCTAGCCGCGGACGGCGTTGCCTCTAACATCGCGGAGGCCTGAGATTTTTCGCCGAGGATCACCAGTATTGGAGCTCCGCCCAGCTCGGCCTGTAGACTTCGGACCTCTGGTGGGAAGCGGCCGATTCGGAAACTCCAAGCCGCTGAGAGTGTTCTTCCATTCTGCCGTCAGAGTTTCATCATCCCGGCGAGAGGGCCTGAAGCATCGGGCCTCCGTTGAGGCGACTGTGGAACTTTATTGCCTTCCCTCACAGTGGGAAACGTTGATTCCGCTGTGGGGGTTGCTTTATGTTTTATGTTAAATTCTATAGTGTTGTGTTTATCATATTTGTGTGCTGCATGGTAACTCAAATATCACTGCACCAATTGGTGTATGTGACAATAAATGTCCTTTGTCCTTTGTCCTCTGTAATAGAGAGAGAAAGGAAATGAGCCAAAATCTCAGTCTAGCAGAAATAACAATCACAGAGGTCTGCGTCAGAAAATCTTTCAGAGGGGTGAACCCTCGAAAAGTGCCTGGACCTGATGGTATACCGGGTCGTGTTCTAAAAACCTGTGCGGACCAACTGGCTGGAGTTTTTACGGACATTTTCAACCTCTCACTTCTGAGGTCTGAGGTTCCCACCTGCTTTAAAAGGGCATCAATAATACCGGTACCCAAGAAGAGCAAGGTGACGTGCCTCAACGACTATCGACCAGTGGCACTAACGTCGGTGGTGATGAAGTGCTTCGAGAGTTTGATCATGGTGCAAATCAACTCCTACCTCGAGAAAAACCTGGACCCACTGCAGTTCACTTACCGCCACAACAGATCAACAGTGGAAGCAATCTCGCTGGCTCTCCACTCCGCTCTAGACCACTTGCAAAAACTCATATGTCAGGCTGTTATTCATTGACTACAGCTCGGCATTTAATGCAATCATCCCTTCCAAGCTGGTTATCAAACTCTCAGAACTGGGTCTCTGCGCATCCCTCTGCAATTGGATCCTCGACATCCTTATTCACAGACCACAGACTGTTCGAATTGGTGGAAATGTGTCAGCCTCGATAACAATCAGCACGGGAGCACCTCAAGGCTGCGTGCTCAGCCCCCTGCTGTACTCACCCTATACGCATGACTGCGAAGCCGATCATAGTGCGAACTCCATCATCAAGTTCGCTGACGACATCACTGTTGTGGGACGTATCACTGATGGGGACGAGTCAGAGAATAGAAGTGAGATCGACCGACTGACCAAGGACCCAGCAAAACCAAGGAACTGATTGTGGACTTTGGAAGGGTAGGATGGGGACCCACACTCCCGTTTATATCAACGGGTTGATGGTGGAAAGGGCCAAGAGCTTCAAATTCCTGGGCGTGCACATCTCTGAAGATCTCTCCTGGTCCAAGAACACTGATGCTGTTATAAAGAAAGCACATCAGCGCCTCAACTTCCTGAGAAGATTACGGAGAGTCAGTATGTCAAGGAGGACTCTCTCTAACGTCTACAGGTGCACAATAAAGAGCATGCTGACCGGTTGCATCGTGGCTTGGTTTGGCAACTTTAGTGCCCAGGAGAGAAAACACTGCCCAGTCCATCATCGGCTCTGATCTCCCTACCATCGAGGGGATCTATCGCAGTCGCTGCCTCAAAAAGGCTGGCAGCATCATCAAGGACCCACATCATCCTGGCCACACACTCATCTCCCCGCTGCCTTTAGGTCGAAGGTACAGGAGCCTGAAGACTGCAACGTCCAGGTTCAGAAACAGAAACAGCTTTTTCCCCACAGCCATCAGGCTATTGAACTCAACTCAAACAAAACCATGAACATTATCAGTTTATTTGCATTGTATCTGTTTTATTTATTTATTTGTGTACATATTTATACAATAGTATATGGATACACTGGTCTGTTCTGTATTCATGCCTTCTATATTCTGTTGTGCTGAAGCAAAGCAGCAATTTCATTGTCCTATCTGGGACACATGACAATAAACTCTCTTGACTTGAGTCTTGAACAGGTTCTGATGCGGACAGAAAAAGCATAAATAAAAAGTTGGAGAATTTGATATTGAGGCTGGACATTGTAAAATTTATTCCAAGACTTGAATTTATGCAGCATTTTTTGGTGATTTTCATATGGCCAAAATTGTTTTACAGGCAGTCAACTTCTTCCAAAATATTGTCAATTCTGTAATATAGAAAATAATTAGGGCTTGTTTATTATCTTACATTTTTTTTGGTTCTGTCCTTTTGTTTGAAGTAATATACTTGCACATTTAAATGAAAGTCAAGGACTTACATGAATGTGTAACAGATGTGATGATATGGTGGACAAAGACTTAAAGCTGGATTCCAAATTTTCTTGAAAAGAAGTAGAATGTTATTACCAAATCCATTAGATGTTTAAGTCAAGGAAAAAATAATAAAAATGTGACCTGCAAAGTTCCAATTCAGATATATCAGAAATATATCTGATATATCAGATATAAGTTTTCCCATTCTAGATGCACAAAACAAAACATATGTGATAATAGGAAAGAATGAATGAAAATAGGCTTGTAAATGTAAATGTATCTTGATTATAGGTACTGTTGTTTTAAATTCTTCTGTCATAGCATGTAGATATAAAAATATTTTTACAAATGTCCATTAAATATGTTTGATTGTGCTACCACCACCCAAATAACATTTACAACCATTACAATAATTTACAATTGTTATCTCAGCTTAGTACCAGCAATAAATGTATTTTGAGTTGGTTTAGATCCATTGGAAATATAGTCACATACAAGTCAAATTGTGTTTTTCCATGATCCAAGACTGGAGCAAATACTAAATAGGTATACAGTATTGTCAGAAATAATGTTGGAATCTATGGCAAAGATAGGAGAAAGGCTGAAGGTGAATTTCAGGAACAAAGAAGAAAACTAAAAGACTGAAACTTATTGATATTAATTGTGACATTAGTCTCAGTGCCATATGCTAATGAATAAAGAAGCACTAAAAAAAAATTGATTCACGTGTATATGCTTACATGTTCTGAAAGTGGGGAAGGGTAGATAGTATTGGGATGGAGATAAGCTGATTATTGTTTTAAGTTCAGAAATATGAATCGGGTAGAGATAATGAAAGAAAGATTCAAAATAGGTTTGGAATGCATTAACATAAATGCAAACGGGAATTTGGGTTGGTGAGCAGTAGACTCAAATAGTAGACACGTGGAACAGATTTTTTTAAAAAGAGCTGCTGGAAGAAGCAGGTCAAGCAGCATCAATGGAAGGAACTGAACAGCTGATATTTCAGGTCAGGATTCTTCATCCCTGGCTGGGAATTAGTTCTGTTGAGTTTTACAAACTTCTTGAAAGGGCGGACAAGACAATTTAACTTCTCTTGCAAAGGATGACATTCTGGTACTGCTGTGCTTTCTCACAACTGCATGTGCTAGCCTAGAATTTTTCCCTTCTGATTCTGAAGGAGGGCTTGAACGCTAATCATAATGATTGAAGCCAAATGCTGCCTACTGAGCCACAACTGACTCTCTCAAGAAGAGGAAGAATGCTTATTCAAAATATAAGATCAGTACAAGATCCACAGCTATATAAATTATCTCTATAATACTAAATGCTTTTGTCTTGTTTGTGGCTCTATGTGTGTGTGTGTGAATCTGGTTAATTCCTATTTTATTCCAAACACTAGGCTACAGCCTTCCCATTTTCACACATCCTACTCACATTTTCCCCGTCAAGGTGATAAACATATTCCTGTCGCATTCCCGCCTATATTTCCGAAGTTATTAATCGTTTGAAGTTTTAAAACAGCCCGAAAACGCACTCATTTCGGGAAAAAACCTGAGTGATGGTACAATGCACTCGTAAGGCAGGGCGGGACTCTCTGGGACGGAGGGGCACTCCAACACTCGCGGTAAATGAGGAGTGGTGGCGGCTGCCGGCGCCCGACGACTGGTGGGGAGGGTGGTGCTGGAACTAGAGTGAGGGTCGAGCCCGGGGTTTGGGTCGGGTCCAAGAAAGAAGCCTCCACTTGAACCAAGGACGAGCCATGATCCAGGGTCAAGGACGAGCCTGGAGATGAAGTTGGGGCCTGCACTGGAGCCCATGCGACGGCTGAGCTGATGGCTGGTGTCTATAGACAGGGCTGGGCTGAGTACGAGAAGCAGGCCGAGTTCCAGGCCCTGGCGCTGCTCTACGACCTGGGTAGGTCCTGGGGCAGGGAATGGGAGTGAGGGGAGGAGGATGAGGGAAATGAGGAGGGAGATGGGGTGGGAAATGGGGTGGTAGAGGGGGAGATGGGGGGAGTGTAGAGGAGGGAAGTGGGGAAGGGTGGAGGAGGGAGATGCCCCCTCCCTATTTACCCTCACTCCCACCCTCTCTACCCCCCCCCTCTCTACCCCCCCTCCCTTTCCACCCCCTCCCTCTCTACCCCCCTCCCTCTCCTCCCCCCCCTCCCTCTCTACCTTCCTCCCTCGCCCTCTCCCTCTCTACCAGGCACGTGCCATCAAGGTAGGCAGTGCCTACCCTGACTAAAATTATAAAAAGGTTATATATTAAATATATATAGTAAAGATTTTCAATTCATTTACTAAATTCAGTATTTATAAATGGTTATTATTTTAATAATCGATCTTAGGTAGGCATAATTCTCCTGTGCCTTTCATCCACAGTACATATGCGTAACTATACTCACTCAAGACTTCACTTACAATTAAGGCAGCTGAAATTCTGCCTTTGCACCGAGGACCACGCGCATGTGTGCTGCGCAGCTAGCGTGCAAGGTGCTGCGCATGTCCACAGGAGAGGAGACCAATCTTTAAGATTTTTAAAAAGTGGACTGACTGCCTACAGGACCGACCTGCGCCTGCGCGTTTTTACGATTTTCTGCGCATGGAACTCACCACCCTTCCCTCTCTACCTCCCTTCGTCTCTGGGGATTGAAGAGGGAGGATGAAAAGGAGAAGGAGTGCTGGGGGATGAGGAGAAATGAGCCATACCTGTGCGGTTGGGGGCTATCAGTACAATATTCCATTGGAGGAACGGCTTGCGTTGGGGGAACGGGTGAGTGGTGGAACCTTGCTCTGGGGGAGCAGACCCAACCGGGCTGCACTTGGCACTTGGCACTTTGCACTCTGCACCATCAGAGTATAAAATTGTATATCATATCTATATATTTTTAAAACTCTATGTGTGTGTTTGTGTGTGTGGGTGTAAGGCATTTTACCTTTTAAATGTATCTCCGCGAAAACCAGACGCAAAAACACGGAGATCTTTACAATTTCGGTAGGGATTTATCTTATGTGTTCAGAAATCCACTCCTTGGTCAATTATATCACCAGATTTTGAATAAAATTGTTCACAAAACTCACTTCAAAAAAAATAAAATTGTCACTTGAGCCGCTGACGTCTCAATGCCCACACGCCCACCAATCGAGGCCCAACTGCATCCTGGCCCCGCTGCCTGCGCCCAACCCAAATACGCTCGCGCCACACCACGCGCAGCTGGACTCCCACGCCCGCCCGCCCGCTCCATCCTCTAGCAGCTATAGGATCTATGGAAAAAACGAGCGTTCTGCAGATCGGGAGGTCACAGCAGGTTACAGCCAGTCACCGGCTTGCTTCTGAAACCTCTCCGTCTCCCCCGCCCGATGGTAGAACATGGCGGCCGTTATCGTCGCATGGGGCACGCGATGGGAATGTGGCCCTGGCGGCCATTACTCCGTCTGGGAGCGAGTCAAGTCACGTCACTCCCTCCCTCCCGCTGCAAACCCAACGTGCTGCCAGTCGTGCCTCTCGCAAGTCCTTTGATTAAAAACCTTGCCACCCCCCCCCCTCTCTCTCTCCCCTCCTCTCTCTCTCCCCCCTCTCTCTCTCTCTCTCCCCACCTCTCTCTCTCTCTCTCTCTCTCCTCCACCTCTCTCTCTCTCTCTCTCTCTCTCTCTCTCTCTCTCCCTCTCTCTCTCCCTCTCTCTCCCCCACCTCTCCCTCTCTTTCTCCCCTCCTCCCTGTTCCCCCCATCCCTGCCCCCCTCCCTGTCCCCCCCCCCCGCCCCTCCTCCCTCTCCCCCCCTCCTTCCTCTCCGCCCCCTAATAAGGGGGGTAGTTAGCATGTGTGCGGGGGGGTAGTTAATGTGTGTGTGGGGGTGGTTAATGTGTGTAACGCCGCATGCCGCCCCCCCCCCCCCCCTTCAACCGCACGTTGGGGGAACAGCCCCAACGGGTCTGCACATGGTCTAGTAACCTATACAACTCTGATCTTGGATGTGTGTGTGTGGCTGTGCGTGTGTGTGTTTTTTCACATGTGATTACATCTCCTCGAAAACCCGACGTAACGGTGAAATGTTTAGAGATTTACTTCATAATTTCAAAAATCCCCTCATCTGAAAATTTGATTCATTATTTCCCGTGTTTTTTACTAAAATTGCTAAAATTGTTTACCAATCTAATTTTTTACTAAAATTGTTCACCGATCTGACATCTTTTCAAATTCTAACTGCTGAAGCGAGCTGATGACGTCACAATGCCTTTGTTCCTCGCGGCCAGCTGCGCAGAGTTTTCAACTCCTAGCCACGAGCTGCGAGTTACGTGGCCCAGTCGCCCTCCCCCCCCACCGGCTCTGGATTTAAGCCGTTGAACGCATGATCAAGCGTTCAAGAAGGAACTGCAGATGCTGGAGGATCGAAGGTACACAAAAATGCTGGAGAAACTCAGCGGGTGCAGCAGCATCTATGGAGCGATGGAAATAGGCGACGTTTCGGGCCGAAACCCTTCTTCAGACTGATGGGGGGTGGGGGGGAGAAGGAAGGAAAAAGGGAGGAGGAGGAGTCGGAGGGCGGGGGGATGAGAGGAGACAGCTCGAGGGTTAAGGAAGGGGAGGAGACAGCAAGGGCTAGCAAAACTGGGAGAATTCAACGTTCATGCCATCCGGACGCAAGCAACCCAGGCGTGAGACGGTAGTGGAGAAGTTGAGGCGGTTGACGTCGCGGTGGCAGTTCTGGATAAAGAGTTCCAGAGCCGGGACTTTACGAGAGGGGTTCCACGAGGAGGGGGTGCGTTGGAGACGGGAAAAAGGGTCATCATTGGGGGGCGAGGACTCCTTCCCATGGAAGTGCGCTGCGCTGTACTTCTCCACTCCCCTGTCTCACTCCAATCTCTCCCCCCCTGAACGCACTGCCATTGAATCACTCCGCAAAAACCCAGATTGGGTTATCAAACCAGCCGACAAGGGAGGTGCCGTGGTAGTCTGGCGCGTCGATCTCTACAAAGCTGAGGCCATGCGCCAACTCTCGGACACCTCCTCCTACTTACCCTTGGACCATGATCCCACTGACGAGTATCAGGCCACCATATCTAGCACCATCACCGACTTCATCAATTCCCACGCCCTGCCCGACCAAGCTTCCAACCTCATTGTTCCCCAGCCCTGCACGGCCCATTTTACCTTCTCCCCCAAATCCACAAACCCGGCTCTCCCGGCAGACCCATTGTCTCTGCTTGTTCGTGCCCCACCGAACTCATCTCCACATACCTTGACTCCATACTATCCCCCTTAGTCAAATCCCTTCCCACCTATGTTCCCCACTGCAGGAAGATTGTTCCCGATGTTAGGGAAGTCCATGACAAGGGGTCACAGCTTAAGGATAAGGGGGAAATCCTTTAAAACCGAGATGAGAAGAACTTTTTTCACACAGAGAGTGGTGAATCTCTGGAACTCTCTGCCACAGAGGGTAGTTGAGGCCAGTTCATTGGCTATATTTAAGAGGGAGTTAGATGTGGCCCTTGAGGCTAAGGGGATCAGGGGGTATGGAGAGAAGGCAGGTACGGGATACCGAGTTGGATGATCAGCCATGATCATATTGAATGGCGGTGCAGGCTCGAAGGGCCGAATGGCCTACTCCTGCACCTAATTTCTATGTTTCTATGTTTCTAGACACCTCAGACACTCTCCGCCGCCTCCGCGCATTACCCTCTCTAGGCCCTCACCCCCTCATCTTCACCATGGATGTCCAGTCACTCTACACCTTCATCCCCCACCAGGATGGCCTCAAAGCCCTCCGGTTCTTCCTCGACCAGAGGAGCAACCTATACCCAGCCACTGACACCCTCCTCCGCCTAGCGGAGTTGGTCCTCACCCTCAACAACTTTACGTTTGACTCCTCCCATTTCTTCCAAACACAAGGCGTAGCTATGGGCACACGCATGGGCCCCAGCTACGCCTGCCTCTTTGTCGGGTACGTTGAACAATCCTTGTTCAATATGTACCAGGGCCCCATCCCCGACCTCTACCTCTGTTACATTGACGACAGCTTTGGGGACACCTCCTGCACCCACACACATCCGACTGACTTCATCCACTTCACCACCAACTTCCATCCGGCACTCCAATACACCTGGACCATTTCCGACACTTCCCTACCATTCCTTGACCTCACCATCTCCATCGCAGGGGACAGACTTCTGACCGACATACACTACAAACCGACTGACTCACATGGCTATCTGGACTACTCGTCTTCCCACCCTGCCCCCTGTAAAGACTCCATCCCCTACTCCCAATTCCTCTGCCTACGCCGCATCTGCTCCCAGGATGAGACGTTCCACACCAGGGCATCGGAAATGTCCTCGTTCTTCAGGGAACAGGGATTCCCCTCCGCCACCATAGATGAGGCTCGCACCAGGGTCTCATCCATACCCCGCAACACTACTCTCTCTCCCCATCCCCGCACTCGCAACAAGGGCAGAGTCCCCCTAGTCCTCACCTTTCACCCCACCAGCTGGCAAATACAACAAATAATCCTCCGCCATTTCCGCTACCTCCAACGTAACCCCACCACTCGCCACATCTTCCCATCTCCCCCTATGTCTGCCTTCCCCAAAGACCGCTCCCTCCGCAACTCCCTTGTCAATTCTTCCCTTCCCTCCCGTACCACCCCCTCCCCCGGGCACTTTCCGTTGCAACCGCAAGAAATACAATACCTGTCCCTTCACCTCCCCCCTCGACTCCATTCAAGGACCCAAGCAGTCGTTCCAGGTGCGACAAAGGTTCACCTGTATCTCCTCCAACCTCATCTACTGCATCCGCTGCTCTAGATGTCAGCTGATTTACATCGGGGACTCTAAGCGGAGGTTGGGCGATCGTTTCGCCGAACACCTCCGCTCAGTCCGCAATAACCTACCTGAACTCCCGGTGGCTCAGCACTTCAACTCCCCCTCCCATTCCCAATCCGACCTCTCTGTCCTGGGTCTCCTCCATTGCCAGAGTGAGCAACACCGGAAATTAGAGGAACAGCACCTCATATTCCGCCTGGGTTGCTTGCGACCGGATGGCATGAACATTGAATTCTCCCAATTTTGCTAGCCTTTGCTGTCTCCTCCCCTTCCTTAACCCTCGAGCTGTCTCCTCCTATCCCCCCCGCCCTCAGGCTCCTCCTCCTCCCTTTTTCCTTCCTTCCCCCCCCATCCCCCATCAGTCTGAAGAAGGGTTTCGGCCCGAAACGTCGCCTATTTCCTTCGCTCCATTGATGCTGCTGCACCCGCTGAGTTTCTCCAGCATTTTTGTGTACCACCGAATGCATGATCAAGTCGTGCTGCACGCTCCGTTAGGCTTCTTGAAGTTCTACAACATAGCGGCGGAGATCATTATCGCAGCGCGGCTGCCGACAAGCGCAGTTGAAAAGTGGCCGTCACAGGGGACGACCTCCTCTCCTTCTCTCCTGCCCGATTGCCTGTCACGCTAGTGGGTGGGCTTCCCTCACGGAAGCCACGATCGGCCGGCCCTCCGCTGTTTTTCATCATCCTCAAATCGCTCCGGGCATCACACTGGACCACGCCAGCCTCAGCCTAGCTCGGGCCCGGCGCCTGATGGGGAGGCTTGTGCTCTACAACTTGGGTAGGTGCTGCCTCTACCCCCTCCCCATCCCTCTCTAGCCCCTCCCCAGGGCAGTGAAAGAGAGAAGGGGGGGAGAGAGGGGGGGGGAGGGGGGAGGGAGGTGGAGAGGGGGGGGGGGGGGGGGGGGGATGGAGAGGAGGGAGGAGAGGAGGGGAGGCGGCTTTCCCTGTCTTCCCCAACCCATCTCTGCCCCCCCACTCCCTCTCTAGGGAGTGGTGAATATTGGGACCTATGTGTGAGTGGTAGAGTGCGTTCGAGAACCACCCCCCCCCCCACCCCTCAATCTCTACCCCCTCCCTCTCTATCCCACTCCCTCTCCACCCCCTCCCCCCTCACTAGCCGCGCCTGCGCAGTTGTGGGTTATGCGTGAGTGGATATGGTAAAAGGAGCAAATTAATAATAATATAATATCAAGGTGGGGGGTTAGTGTGCGTGCGTGGGGGGCGGTTAGTGTGGGTGACGCCGAAGGCCGCCCCCCCCCCCACGCAACCATTATAGGGCAGTGATGTGCAATATAATTTGTGGGTAGAGGTCATTTACAACCAAAGTCATTTCAAAGGGCCACATATATGAAATATATTTTGGATTTAGATAATGAGATACTAATACTTTCACTCACTTGCATGGAAACAAAATATGCTGGAATTTTATATTTCTGTTCCCATTATTGCCAAATCAATAATAATTTATTTCTTTAAAATCTTGGAAATTGTGAAATAGTTTTATATATGGTTCTGTGGTTCAAATGTGCTTTAGGTGTCACATGCGTAACTGCACAGTGAAATCCTTTTGCATATTTACTCATGCGGGCTCCACCATGTTTTGGCGGCATTTCCAACGTCCAAAGTCTGGCCCGCCCACGCACTCAGTCTACTGGAGCACTTCCTGATCCAGGTAAGCCCCGGATTCCTTTAAGGCCTTCCACCGTTGTTTTCGATGGATTGTTCAGCGAACCGACGTCCCTCTACTTGCCCGGCCAACTTTGTGTCCCGGGGCCACCTGCTGAAGCCGACCTTGAGGCTGCTGGAGGCATTACTCGTTGCACCTCCTACCAGCCCTTGTTCCTCGCTTCCGATATCTCCGGCGGCTCCCTCCTCATCAGTTCTCCAGTCTTCAGGGGGCGAGTAGGGTCCGGGCCTGGTGGCTTCCCTCAACAGATCACAGTCGGCCAAGCCTTTGGATTCTTCAGACAGGTTGCCATTTCCGCGATCCATTTGTACATTATGTTACCCTTATATATCATCTTTTTAAGATGCTCTATGTGGCAAGCCACCTATTTAAAATAAACAATTTGCTGTTTTTCACAAGTGAATGGCATTTACTTTCCTACATATTCTAAGATCCCTCTTCTTGTGCATTGCTGATTCACCGAATCTGCATATTTCATGACTTACTAATCTCGTGCCATCTGAAAACATAGAAAATATCATGGTCTGTTCCTTCATCCAAGATATTCATACACATGGTTAAAAGCTGAGACTACCAGTCAGGTTGCCTGGGGAACAGTCACTGTGAAATCCTGTCAGTATGGCATGCAGGTTCAAAAGCCATGCCTTAATGTTACCTCTCATAGTACACATTTTTATTTCTGCTAATAATTTTTGTACATTAACCCTTTCCATCAAACATCCCGTTATCAAAGCTCCAGCTACATTGGCCAGGTGGGATCTTCCTGGTCTTAATTCATGGTGATACTTAAGGTGCTCAATCACAATCTCAGCTGACCATATTAGATGTGAACTCCAAGCTCTGCTCGGTTATTCTACATGTAAACTTTTTAGAATTCATGGGCTCCTAGAACTAATGGACAAAAATAATGCAATTTTTGTTTTGATTTTGAGAGTCCTATTACCATGGAGGAGAAAGGTAAATTCAGATTTAGAGTCAGAGACATGCAGCGCAGAAACAAGCCCATCGGCTCAATGTACCCAATGCCAACCAAGATAGCACTGCTAACAGTAACATTCTAAAGATCCACTGTCTAACTCTTTCAAAGTCCTGATTTTTCAACATCTAGCTAACTCTGCGCTGATTCACACACTCCATTTAATCCTGGAGTACTGGTTCCCGTGCGCCCATGAAGGTGCCCCAGTGCCTGCACCCCTTTAATTTTTGACATCTGTTCTAAGATTCTTTTACAAACTGGGGCCTTGGTTCCTGAGCTGCCTGCTAATCCTCAGTTCCTGGGATTTCTCTAATATACTGGGCCTCAGTTCCTGGGCTACCTCTAATGCCCCAAAACCCCGGTTCCTGTTCTTCCTTTCACCCATGGTGACTCTAGTTCTGGCACTCCTTTTCATATGGGCCCAGGTTTCTTTATGCTATTGAAGCTCAGCTGGTTCTGTTTCCTATGTTCCTTTAAACATAGTGGAGCATTTTTTCCCCACACTATCTTTAAACTTACTGGACAAATGTTCTTATTATATGGTGTAACATGGAATAGAAAGTGTATTAAATGCATGTTGGAGTATTAATAATCTAAAACTCAGTAATCCTTAAAATCAATTTGTCTGGCACCGCCAATATTTGAATGTGCAGGATTAACCGAGTTTCCCTGCACTTTAAATTATTTTAATTTTTTCTCAGTCCAGTGACTCAGTAACAGCCTGGGTCAACATCCAAACACCATATTATTATTGATTTTGAAATATTAATGAATGTACCTCTCTTCAACCTCACAGTTAGTGTTAATTTAGTTTGGATTTATGACCGCTCAGCTGTTTAACCACAATTACTTTGGAGATTTCCAGATGAATCCACAAAAAGGAATTTGAAAACATTTTTTTAACCTGAGCCTGAATACATCACTCAGTCTATCCCATAACCCAGGGGCCTGTAAAATTGCAGATAGTTTTCTCCAGTTAGCAAAGCAAACAAATAGGTTGATTGAAGAGTTAATGAACACTAAAGAGGCACAAGGCTCTACAGTCCTAACCAAAACCAAACATCTTACTCCAGGGGAGCATTAGTTAATGCAGTTCCAAAGGAGAGAGCATTTACTTTGGAAAGATCTTATCAGTAGAAACAGTTAAGGAATTTCCCCAAGGTTCCTTCCAGGATACTCCAGGTAATTTGTATGTCTACAAATACTGAAGCAACTAAATGACAAAGAGCCCTTTATGGCAATTACAACTCAGCTCCTTACCCAAAAGAAATTCGCAACAGCACCATCAGAAACATGCTTCACACTATCACAACTAACAGATGCTCTTGAATGAGTTTAGTTTTGTTTAAAGATACAGCGCAAACGCAGGCCCTATGGCCCACTGGGTCCGCACCGACCAGAGATCCCAACACACTAACCTAAACACACTACGGACAATTTACATTTATACTAAGCCAATTAACCTACAAACTTGTACGTCTTTGGAGTGTGGGACGAAACCAAATGTCTTGGAGGAAACCCATAAGGTCATGGGGAGAACATACAAACTCCGTACAGACAGCACCCGTAGTCGGGATCGAAACTGGGACACTGGCGCTGTAAGAGCAGTAAGGCACCAACTCTACCGCTGCGCTACCGTGTCGCCTGAATTATTCAGGAACGCTCCAGTGTTATTCACCAAATTTGGGAATATGTCGGAAGCATTTCTTATGTCAAACTTCATTTGTCATAGAGTCATATGGCACAATAACAGGCACTTGTCCATGCAAAACAAAGACGTGCACCTATGCTAGTCGCATTTACCTGTGTGGCCCATATTTCTCCAAATCTTACCTATCTAAGTACCTGGCAACCAATTGCCAGCAAAGTCATATCAAGTAAACGAAGAGAAGGAGTACTTTTGATTTGAAGCTGTTGCTCTAGGGAGGAATGTTGGTTAGGAGCCTGGGAGAACTGAGTTCCGTTAAATAGGTTAGTTTAAAATGTCACTAAGGGCCTGGGCAACATATTACCAATATGCCAACCTTAAAGAAATTGACTGAACTTTTTTGGCAGAATTCAATGAGGCAACTGAGAAAATAATGTGTTTTACAGAATCTGTCTATTATGCGCTGATTGGACTTATTACCCTGTGCCATTTAATCTTCCTTTCTTTGTCATTCTTTCTTTTTCATTCTTTCCCTATCATTTTGTTCTTGGCCATTTCCCTTAATACTGTCAGACATGCCAACATAATCTAATCATAGGCCGAACCCTTCTTTGACCTGAATAATGTTTTAGTTTTTGGTTCATTATGGAGAAATGGCTAAGATCCCAGCAAGTTACAGACTAATATACGAACAACAGGCCAGGGGATCTGCCTGGTCATTTGCACATGTGCAGATTTTCTACATTCAGAAATTTAAAATTAACAGTACATTGAGTTTAGTGGAGCAACTTCTTCAATTTTGTTGTAATTAATTGAAATGCGGAAACAATTGGAGTTCAGAAAGCCTTGAGGGCCTGTCCCACTTACGCGACCTTTACAGGCGACTGCTGGCACCCGTGATAGGTCGCCAAAATTTTCAACAATGTTGAAAATTCAGCGGCGACCAGAAAGACGCTACAACTCTTTGGAAACCGTGAGTTTACTGTAAGGTATTACCAGCAGAACAGTAATGTATTTATGATACACTGCAGATTGGAATGCTAAAGGTTTTATGCATAGCTCAAAACATTTTTTTGCAATTATATTTTATCACCCCTCTCACCCATGGTAGCAGAATGAGCTGGAGATCCCCATTCCATCACAAGACCTCACTCAGTCAGAAGCTCCCTGCAGTTTAATGATTCAGCTTTACTTTAAAAACTCAGTGGAGCCTGGATCACTGAAAGGGATGGTTGCCTATGAGGGCCTAACAACAAACAAGAGGTCAGAAGGTTCAATGCACATCTCGTCAATTTATAACTAGAAATAAAAATAGATGGCATCAGCTTAGAACATCAAGGTCATTGCAGAAGCTGCTAAAAGTCTGAAGAAGGGCCTCAACCCGAAACGTCACCCATTCCTTCTATCCAGAGATGATGCCTGTCCTGCTGAGTTACTCCAGCATTTTGTGTCTATCTTCTTCTAAAACCCCTTGTTGCATATTGCAGGTCACTGCATAAGTTATCTCCCCATAATTCTCCACTGATTCTTTTCACAATTATATTAAATTTTCTGTTTTCTATATCTTCTTTCATTGAATGCTGTATATCCTTATTTATTCTAATTAAAATCATTTTACCAAATATCTCCTTCGATTTTTGCTGCTGAAAGTAGAAAGCTATGTATTTCAGATTTTTCCATAAAATTGTTTCTTCCAATCGTAATAATGTTATTAATCAGTTTTGCATCTTTCCTAAAGTGACAATATTCCCTTAAGCACAACACACACCCATGCGAATTCCTCCTTCATAGAGGTATTCAGCATGGTAACAGGCCAATATGGTTATATGTCCCAATTTATCCATGCTGACCAAGTTGGCACTCTGGATGAGTCTAATTTGCATATATTTGGCCCATATCCCTCTAAATAGTTCCTAGTTATATTCTGGTGCAAATGTTTTGGAAGTCGTAATTGTATATGCTTCTATGGGTTTGGCTGCAAGGTCATTTCAGGTATGGATTACCCCTCTGGGTGAAAAAGTTGCCCCAGAGGTACTTCTTAAAACTCTCCCTCATATTAAGTATATGCCCTCTAGTTTTAGAATCCTCTATCCTGGGAAAAAGACTATGAGTGTTCACTTTACCCATGCCCTTCATGATTTTGTATACTTCAATAAGATGAATCATTGGCCTACCACATTCCAAAGAGAAAAACGAGCTCCGACGTACCCACTACGTACATTCTACGTGCTTCCACGAGTTCAATTTTTTAAACTCGGGAGAGCTCTTATATGAGCTCGTTCAGTGGGACAGGGCGATTAGTAGGGTCTCACCAATGACTTGTACAAATGTATCATGATGTTCCAGCTTTATAGGACTTTGGTTAGGCTGCATTTGGAGTATCACTTGAGGTTCTGGTCACCCCATTACAGGAAAGATGTGGAGTCTTTGGAGAGGATACAGAGGAGTTTTACCAGAATGCTGCCTAGATTAGAGGGTTTCAGCTTCAAGGAGAGGTTGGAGGGACTTGGATTGTTTTTTCTGGAACGTCAGGGGTTGATGGGTTTTGATAGAAGTAT
This sequence comes from Leucoraja erinaceus, assembly GCF_028641065.1. Classification (NCBI taxonomy): domain Eukaryota; kingdom Metazoa; phylum Chordata; class Chondrichthyes; order Rajiformes; family Rajidae; genus Leucoraja; species Leucoraja erinaceus. Next base: position 60,399,684 of record NC_073385.1, read on the forward strand.
ATAAAATTATGAGAGGCATAGATAGGGTAGACAGTCAGAACCTTTTTCTCAGGGTGTAAATGCACAACACTAGAGAGCATAGATATAAGGTGAGAGAGATAAAATTTAATTGAGATGTGCAGGGCTAGTTTTGTTACCCAGAGAGTAGTGGGGGCCTAGAACATATTGCCTGCGGTAGTGGTGAAAGCAGAAACGATAGTGGCATTTGAGAGGCTTTTAGATAAGCTCATGGATGTGCAGGGAGTAGAGAGATATGGATCATCTACTGCCAGATGAGATCAGTTTAACTAGGCATCATGTTTGACACAAACATTGTGAATCAAAGGGCCTGTTCCTGTGCTGTAGTGTTCAATGTTCTCCGTCCCAACTTTTGTGCCCTATCGCCTTCCCATTGAAGACAAGCATGCCAAAAGCTCATGCAGCTTCTGTATCCTGGAGCATTGAGCTGCCAGTTCTGTCCCTCCCTCGCATTTCAGTAATAACTATAATATCCCATCCATTCCCTGAGTTCATCAAAACTAATCGTATTGTTCAACAGATATGGCACAAGATGAATGCGCCAAATAATCTTTTGTACACTTAGTTGTTTTCATAAAATAAGATGATGCTCCATCTCTGTCACTTAGGGAATATAATATTGTTATGTAACGTCCTTCTGGTATGTATTATAAGCAGAGTGTCCTGGCATTCTCAACCAATTTCATCAAAAATATAATTGCTTTTTCTGCCATCTTGTTGCTTACTAAATGGCTAGTCGTTACACCTACATAATAGTTACTACACATCATTTTTGTAAGGAATTATTTTAAAATCTTTGTTTTTTTGGCATAACATTATGGTCATTATTTGGTTACTAATGGTTAATGGAAATCAGTCTCCATTTCCATGCAGAGCAATTGCATTTGAGGTTTATTTTATCAAAGCTTTTTCTTTCCTTTTTATAATTGTTGGTGATCCATTAAGGCAGTTCATGTACCATGGAGAAAGACAAGTAATTCAATAAAAGGACACTGGTGTTTACCTTGGCAGAGAATCTCACTGCTACCTTGGGGTGCAAGACTGGAATGCAATGTTTCTTTTATATGTGGGCAGCCCATTGGGTGTACTAAAATGTGATCAGGAGCAGTATGAAAGAAGTCAGCCAAAGTGCAAGCCTCAGAGCTGGGTATTGTATATGGTACTGTTGGATCTCAGTTGTGCAATAGTACAGACAGAGTGGCTCCTGCCTCCTTTCCCTATCCCTAGCATCCTCACTCTGATTAACTGTATTGCAAAATAAGTTGTGATAAAAATCCCTTCTCACCTCTTTCATATTCATTCCCATTTCTGCATCTTTTCCATAGAATGCTAACAAAATCCCAGTTTCAGGAAAAGTAATGTCAATTACAATTACAACACAAAGCATGTGTGCTATAACTCCAGGATAAGCACTCAACTAAGAAAACCAAGCCCAAAGCCAAAGTATCTTAACTAAATATGCCAACACAATAAATGATTCCAAATGCAATAAACAGCTACATACATATTAATTAGCTCTGTAGATGCAAGTATATCGTTGGGGTTATCAAGTGGGCACCTCCCTTCATTGGTGTTTAGTTGAGTTAGGCCCATGACACCTCAGGAAGGCTCAACAGTTGGTTCTGGCATCCCTCTAAACCCAACTCTACTGAACATACTCATGCTCTCCATACTCGCTGCTCAACCTCTGGTGCCAACTCTACATATTACAACACAAAGCATGTGTGCTATAACTCCAGGATAAGCACTCAACTAAGAAAACCAAGCCCAAAGCCAAAGTATCTTAACTAAATATGCCAACACAATAAATGATTCCAAATGCAATTTTTCTTATGAATTTTTCTTTCATAAGTCTCATCCACTAAGTTATCCCAAGGCACTGTCAGTTCTATAAGATACACTATCCACTGAATAACTGACCATAGCACTATATCAGGCCTCAAACTAGTACTAATTATTGTGTGCGGAACAACAAGCTTTCCTCTAAATCTATCTGCATCTCCCAATCATTAGCTCCCCATAACTGGCTTGACTTATACCTGTCTGCAGACTTCCCTCCTCTACCTTTCTCTCCCTCACGGACAAAATGAAATGCTACACAAGGGACACGCCGGGTCACCACATACCCATTGTTTGAGGTTCTGCAGTGATGACCCCTATAAGGAAACTTATATGACCTGCCTCCATACACCACAGGTTCCTACAGCTAAACCTCCTCTTTTCTACACTTTCCCAGTTCACCCACTGTCCCTGCTTAACCTGAGCTACTGCCCTTATACATCTCACTGCCTCCACCTGATGACGTATGGCCAATTACAAAATAGAATGTAATAGAGTAAGACATTTCCCACTGATACGGTGCCAGACAATGCTTAAATGCAAAACATTGCTTGGCGTTTTATCTCTACTATTTAATTAACAGATACCATGAACTGTGGCCCAGTTGTTTATTGTTAGAAATCAGACAGCTTTCTAAATTTTACATGTACATCCAATGAAATGGTTTATTTATTTTCTCTAAACTGCTCGAAATCGAGTTAGCATGAGCAGATTTCTGTTTTCATTGTATTTATTTCTTCCCTGATCTATCCTAATAACTTGTCACTTTATTGTATTTGGCACTGAATATATTCCTCTAGTAGAGTTACTTGTACACTAACCTATGTGGTATATTTATTTATACAGTACATGCCTTCATTGACTTATGTTTATATATTTAACCTTTCACCAATATTTGATAGCTTATCAATCGTGTAGTGGCTTGTCTCAAATTTCTTGCCAGTTTTTTACCATAAGGATTTAAATGTAAGTATTACATGGGTGCACATTGGCCAAAAAATATACATGATGAGAAAATTAAAACTAGTGACTAAAGGGCCTGTCCCACTTTCACGACCTAATTCTCGACCTTTTTTACTCGTGGACATTTTTTGACAGGCTAGACAAAACGCACAGATCTACTTAATGCCACGAGTACCTACGACTAGCATCACGACATGCTACGACCTACCTACGGCCTCCTACGGCCTCGTGACAATCATGCTGCGAGTATGAGTCAAGGGCAAACTCGGCAGAGGTTGTGAATTAGGTCGTGAAAGTGGGACAGGCCCTTAACTAAAAAATTCTAAATCTTCTTGCAGAAGTAAAGAAACTGCAGTTTTAGACAATAGTGTGGGCAACTTTCCCAGATCAATCTTTCTGTCTCATTCAGAATCATATTCCAGGGAACTATCCTGAGGTAGATAAGTTTATCGCTTCAATTTATACATCTCAATCAAAAATAATTTACTGTTATTGATTTAATTGATGCCAATGGCAGATGATGTGAGATGCCCTGTCAATGCACAAGTAAATCCTTGGGAATTAACTGGTACAGCATAAAGAAGTTTTCTTTTTAAACGTCTGTTTCAAAAGAAGGAAGGAATTCAACCAGCAACCTTTCTCCTGATCAGGCTGTCAGGGTCATGAACCAATTTTATACCATTGCTACGGTTGCTGATTTAATTAGTGGCCATTTTCTATTTTTTGTTGATATTGTTGGCACATTAGCACATTATCATGCTTCATGAGATTAATTCAAGAATATCATTGTGTCTGGTTTACGTCGATGTGTAAAGTTGAAGCCAAGAATAGAGAATCAGATTGTACAGTTTTTCATACAAGTAACAACTTCAGAGAATACATGATTTTACTTTCCAAAACTAATTTCAATCATGATGACTCAAACGTTTTAGGAGATTATTACGACAATTTAAGTACAGTGCAGATATCATTTCTGCACTTCTCACGCTCAGCATGAATACATGCTAGGTCCTAAAGCTAATGGTGATTAATGGTCAGAAGGGCAGTTCCAGTACGAGTATTTCTATTGGTTGAACATAGGCAACACACACTACAATCGGCACAATAATTAGAAAATTAAAATAACTTAAAATATTGCACAAACCATTTTTTGTCATCCAGGCTTGGCTGTGTGTTATGAAACTCACTGCTTGATAAAATAGGGGGGTTAAAAAATCATCTGATAACTAACTGAAGTATTGTTCCCTGCGTGGTTATGTATTACACTTTAGTCACAATATTCTGTTTCTTAGTCAGTGTGGATATGAAGGGCTTAACCACCTCCTTTTGTATCGTAACACTTTTGGTTTCTTCACATTCATTCAATGCTTGAAATATGCAAAGCAGTAGTATTAAGGGCCTGTCCCACTGTACGAGGTAATTCAAGAGTTCCCCCGAGTTCTCCCCTGATTCGAGCTTGTATAATGTACGTAGCGGGTATGTAGGAGCTCGTGGATGTCACTTAGCGGTTCGTACGAGTAACGGTAGGTACTCGGGAAATCCGGTAAATTCGTGACGTTTTTTCAACACTGTGAAAAATGTCCACAAGTAAAAAAATACTCGTGATGAAAAAATGTTTTACTTTTTACTCGTACAAGCCCCTACATACCCGCTACGTACATTACACGAGCTCAAATCAGGGGAGAACTCGGGAGAACTCTTGAATTACCTTGTACAGTGGGACCGGCCCTTTAGCAGATGAGTGTTGATTTTTAATGAAATAATTGGAGTCAGTCTTTGCAGAGCACAATATGGTGGTTTATTCATTGATGGAATAGCTTCACACTGCAAATCTTTACAGACTAGTGAATATGTGTATTTGTACCGGAGTAGTAAGAACTGAAAACTTGACATTTTGCAATGAAACTGCACAGCAATTCAAATGCACGTCTTTCAATTTCTATACATGAATATTTTAAAAGAATTAAGCTATTCACAGAAATTTAAATGCAAGTAGTTTTATCAAAACTATTTAAGACTCTTCAAAGAAAGTTATTTTTACCTAGAGCCTTTACATGGGAAATATTGATACTGGCAAGTTTCCTCAAATGTTAGAGGAACCACAGCCAGGATTCTCTTGGTAGATAAAATAAAAGATACAAAGACTCTGAAACCAAATCTAAAAAAAAAACAGGTTTTGGCAGCACAAGCTGAGAGATGCAAGAAACCAATTGGCCTCAGTGGGGCCATATTCTTCATCAGATGCTGGTCATCAAATATGAAAAGAGAGAGAAATGAATGGAAGTTTATACTATTGTGGTTTGGCACACTTACTGTCACAATTCTGCTAAGAATTGCTGCACTTTCCAGAAAAATAACCTGTAAACTAATGCAGCAAAGGAATAAAGGGAAAACTGAAATAATTTCATCTATATATACACAATATAGACACAAAAGACCACAGATGCTGGAATCTGGAAATCATGCTGCTAGAGGAACGTAGCAAGTCAGGACGCATCTATGGAGGGAAAGGGACTGTCGATAGTTTGGGTCGGTGGTCTTCATCTAAACAGTTCCTATATATTGCTAATCCACTATAAATATATATATACATATATAGTTTAATTTTCCAATCTACTGAGAGTGAAATCATCGTAAAATCTTTGAAGGAGTGTGTAATAGAAGTGGCATATTCAGCACAGCTAGTTGAAACTGCCACTTCATAGCTCCAACAATACAGGCTTTATCTGACTCCTGTGCTGCTGCATGGAGTTTGCATGTTCTCCCGTTTACAGTGTATGCTGCGTCTAGGTACACCAGATTCCTCCCACATTCCAAAGTTATGCAGGTTGATAGATAAATTGGCAAACCGTTAATCGCCCTGAGTGTGTGGTGAGTGGTAGAATCACAGGGGAAGGTGGGGATGACTGCTGACATTGTGGAGGAAATAGATTACAAGAAAAATTAGTGGGGGAATGGAATTACTCTGTTTCGAGCATAGACTCAATAGGCTGAAATGGCCTCCTACTATTTCATCAGCAAATTTAGTTACTTTGCATCTTCCATTGATGTAACCAGGAATTAGTACTAATGGTTAGGCCAGAAAGATCATTGTTAAATTGGTTGCATATGGATCCCCTGGGATTCTATGTTATATACTCACAATTTACATTCTTTAGTGGTGAACTACAAAGTTTTTCGATGTTAAGGGAAAAAAATACAGCAAAACTGAGTGCTGTGAAGGATCGGTCGGCTGTCGCGCCGGCAGTGAGTGCTGCGGAGGATCAGTCGGGCTGTCGGGTCGCAGGTGGATGCTGCGAGTGGTCGGACGGCCGGTGTTGCAGCGAACGAGCGGTCGGACCGACGGAGCCGGCGCTATGGGGGTGCTGAAGGCGGCCCGGGCGGCGTGCAGGGCAGTGTTGCCCCCCACTATCATCACCATGATGATCCAGAAGGGCATGCTGGCTGAGGTGGATGTGCTGAGTGGCCACACATATGGAGCCCACAGCCGGTCCCAAAGCTGCTCCAGCTCCAGCCGTGGGCAGCTCTGGAAGGGGGGGCGAATTAATTAGGCGGGTTCAGGAGCCGGACCTCTGCGGGTGTCTCATTCAAAATACACACTCATAATAATATTCATTGTATTATTTTTATATAATGTAATTATATATAATTACAGTCATATTCAATTTCTGAATATATGGTATGATAATATATGGTTTAAATAAACAGCAGCATGGAATTAGGCTCCCATGGAGTAATATGAGCATTGAACACTAGATAGCGCTTCCTTTTTCGATGTCATTTTCTAATTAGCTTAATTAATTAATGTGCAACCTTTGGCACTGACGAGTTATGACTTCCTTCTCAATTATATTTTATCTAAATCTGTGCAAAATTTCAAGTCGTCCCCAGACATGGGTCATGAAAGTTAAATTCTAGACACATTTTCGAAGCTCGCCACACGGCCTAATATCAACACTCTCCATGTAACTCACCCTTCAGATTCCCTTTAAAATACCTTCCTCTTACCTTAAACCTATGCCCATTTTTGTTTAATACCACTACAATGGAAGAAGATAGTGGTGGGGAAGGGGGAAACTACCTTTCAGGGTCTCTACCTGGTCGGAGAGGCAGCTTTTCTCCAGGCTGCAGCTTTGACCCGTCCTCGCGGCCTACCAGCGGGCCTGGAGCGGCGTTTCCTGTAGGGGACAGCCCAGAACCTCGGCTTCGACGGCGGCACAGCGCTGGAGCGCTGGAGCGCTATCGTGGAGCGGGCAATGCCTTGCCTGGGTCGCCGCGCTAGAGCTCTGGTGAGCTGAGACCATCGGATAAAACATCGCAGAGCTGCGGGTCTGTGGAGCAGCCAGCTGCGGGCGGCGGCGCTGAACTTAACATCGGGAGCCTGGGATCTCTAGATGAGATCGCCAGTTGTGGAGCTCCAACCGGCGCGGCCTTGTTGGCTTCGGAAGCCGCGGCCTCCAGTGCGGAAGCGGCCGTTCCAAGGTTCCTAGGCCGCTGGGAGGACTCTCCCGACGCCGGAGCAACATCACCCGGCGAGAACGGCCAGGAACATCGGGCCTCCGTAGAGGCAACTGTGGAGGCCTCAATAGGCCCGACTATGGGTGAACTGGGGTTGGGGACTGGACTTTGTGCCTTCCCTCATGGTGGGAGCCATTGTGGGGGGATGTTCTATGTGTTTAAGACTCTCATTGGTGTTATGTCTGTATTCTTTTATTGTGTGCTGCAAAATGGCAAAAAGCATTTCACTTCACTACACCTGGGTGTATGTGAATGTGACTAATAAAATATCTTTGATACCTTTGATATTGACTATCTCACATGTCTATGCCTCCCATAATCTTGTATAATTTTATCAGGTCATCCAAAGCCTCTTGTGTTAGGGAAAACAAGCCAATCCTTTTCAATCTCTTTCCATGACTCAAAACGGCCAATCCTGGCAATGCCCTGGTTGATCTATTCTATATCCTCTCCAATTCAATCACACTTCCTATAGTGTGGTGACGAAACTGCACACATTGCCAATTGTACTCATTAACATCAAAACAGATTGTATTCATATGTTAATATGTTGGTAAGGTAAAATCTTTTGCGATATTATAACGTATATACATTGCTGCATGTAAATGTCAGTAGAAATTAGTTTACAGTAAAACTGATAATCCGGCATCCAAATGTTTGGAAATCTTAATACCTGTAGTTTGGTTTCTGGAAGTGTGGAAAATGAGATGGTGGTCTACAGATGGTGAACGTTCCATCGTGTGATGTCACAATGCCCAATGCACAAATACATTCTTGTCATAGAGGGAGTACAGAGAAGGTTCACCAGACTGATTCCTGGGATGTCAGTACTTTCATATGAAGAAAGACTTGATAGACTCGGCTTGTACTCGCTAGATTTTAGAAGATTGAGGGGGGATCTTATAGAAATTTACAAAATTCTTAAGGGGTTGGACAGGCTAGATGCAGGAAGATTGTTCCAGATGTTGGGGAAGTCCAGAACAAGGGGTCACAGTTTAAGGATAATGGGGAAATCCTTTAGGACCAAGATGAGAAAAACATTTTTCACACAGAGAGTGGTGAATCTCTGGAATTCTCTGCCACAGAAGGTAGTTGAGGCCAGTTCATTGGCTATATTTAATAAGGAGTTAGATGTTGCCCTTGTGGCTAAAGGGATCAGGGGGTATGGAGAGAAGGCAGGTACATGATACTGAGTTGGATGATCAGCCATGATCATATTGAATGGTGGTGCAGGCTCGAAGGGCCGAATGGCCTACTTAATTTCTATGTTTCTGTTTCCCTCTCCTCACCCCTCTCCCTCTCCCACCCCCCCCCCCAACCCCCTTCCCTCCCTACCACCACCCCCCTCCCTCTCTCCCTCTCTCCCCCTGCCCCCTTCCCCATACCCCTCTGTCCCTCTTCCAACACTCCCCCTACCCCTCCCGCCCCACTCTTCCACTTCTCTCCCTCACCCCACCCCTCTCCCTCCCCCCCTTTCTCCCTCCCTCCCCCTCTCTCCCCCCACCCCTTCCCCCCTGACCCTCCCTACTCTTCCACCTCTCCCCCTCCCACTATCACTCTTTCCCCCCTCTCACCCCACCCCTCTCCCCCTCCACACTATTCCCCCTCCCTCCACATTCTTCCCCCTCCCTCCCCTACCCCTTCCCTCCTCCTCTCCCCCCCCCCCACATCTCTCTCCTCTCCCCATCGCTCTCTCCTCCCTCTCTCTTCACCCCCCTCTCTCTCTTCCCCCCCCATCCCTCTCTCTCCCACTCACCTTCCCTCTCCCCCACCTCTCTACCCCATCTCCCTCCTCCCCTCCCTCCGCCTCCCCCCTCCCCCCATCCCCTCTCCCCTCCACCCCCCCCCTCTCCCACCTTTCTGCTGCTCTCCCTGTCCTCACCCCTCTCTGCTCTCCCCCCCCCCCCCCCCCCCCCGCAAACGCCGTTGGGGAAACAGACCCAACGGGTCTGCACTTGGTCTAATTATTATATAAAACTCTGTGCCTGCCGCCGTCCGTCCATCCGTCCGGTTGCCTTTCTGCCTTTTGATTCGTTCCATCGTGTGATGTCACAATGCCCAATGCTCGCAGATGTCCAATCGGAATGGATCCATTTACATATACCTTTGCAGAAGCCCCAGCCCCTGGTGAACGTTCCATCGTGTGATGTCACAATGCCCAATGCCCAAAGACATTCTTGCCATAGAGGGAGTACAGAGAAGGTTAACCAGACTGATTCCTGGGATGTCAGGACTTTCATATGAAGAAAGACTGGATACACTCGGTTTGTACTCGCTAGAATTTAGAAGATTGAGGGGTGATCTTATAGAATCTTATGTTTCTATGTTTCCCTCTCCTCACCCCTCTCCCTCTCCCACCCATCCCTCTCTCCCCCACCCCCCCACTCTCTACCCTTCACCCTCTCCCTCACCCCCTGCCTCCTTCCCCCTACCCCTCTGTCCCTCTTCCACCCCTCCCCCTACCCGTCCCTCCCCACTCTTCCACCTCTCCCCCCTTCTTCCCCCTCCACTCTCCCCTCACCACTATTTCCCCCCTCCCCCCCCCCACCCCTCTCCCCCCTCCCTCCCTCCCCCCTCTCCCCCTCCCCCCCCTCCCCCCCCCCCCCTACATCTCTCTCCCCATCCCCCTCTCTCACCCCCTACCCCGCTCTCCTTTCCCTCCCAAATCTGTCCCGTTTCCTCCTCCTCCTCTCCCCCCTCCCTACCCTCTTCTCACCCCCCCTCCCCCCATCTGTGTGTTTGGGGGGTGATTAATGTGAGTGTGATGCCGCAGCCCCCCCCCCCCCCCTCCTCCCGCAAACGCCGTTGGGGAAACAGACCCAACGGGTTTGCACTTGGTCTAGTTTCAACTAAAGTTGAAATCATCTTTCATTAAATTTGAATAACAAATGATAAAATGCTAATGTGTTGTTATTAATGAAATATATTAAAAAATCTTAGAAAACTAGTAAGTATTTCTTCTAATAAGAAATGTTAAAGCAAGGAGACCCATCTGAATGTTTAGTAAAGGCAGTTAGAATTCTAGCGTGATCTGAATTCATTTTAAAACAATCGCACTGGCAAATGCAAGAAATGGATACTAAAATAAATTATGTTAGATGACGGAGTGGAGGTGCCGCAAGGGTATAGGTAATATTCCAAAGGCCCCACCATGGGAATAGAGGCTGTTGGGGGTAGGTTTGATGTTGTTAAAAGATTGAAATTGCAAACAGCCCACACTTAAATCAAAATGATTGTTATTCAATAAATGTTCAAACCAAACAGCTGTACAGACGGCAATGCTGCAAAGTTGATATAATCTGGAATTGAAAATGTTTCTGGCACTCCACAGTGGTCTTGACAAAACAAATTCAAGCTTCTGAACACTTCAGGTGGTTGAAGTAAACTATTGACATGGATGAGATTACGTAGATGGACAAGTTGAGTGGTTAGAATTTTTTGGGGATTGGGATTGGAGTCTGGAACAATGTTAAATTTACACAAATAAAGGGATTATGGCAGACTAGTTTGCTGTATATCCTTCACTGTTTAAGGGCTGTTAAAATCATATTTAGTAACTTCCGATTTAATGTGATATGAGGGTTAATGAGCGTTAAATTATAAAAGCAGGGATGTAATGCTGAGGCTTTATAAGGCACTGGTCATTCTACATTTGAGTATTGTCAGTGGTTTTGTGCCCCATATCTGAGGAGGGATGTGCTGACGTTGGAGAGGGTCCAAAAGAGGTTTACAAGAATTATCCGTGAGTTGATTGGGTTAATATGTGATGAGCATGTGACAGCTGTAGGCCTGTACTGGCTGGAGTTTAGTAGAATGAGGGGGAATGTGCAGAGGATATTTCCATTAGTCAGAGAATCTAGGGCCAGTGAGCACAGCCTCAGAATAAAATGACATACCTTTAGAAAGAAGATGAGATGGAATTTATTTTGTCAGAGGATGTTGAATCTGTGGAATTCATTGCCACAGATGAATGTGGAGGCCAAATCTTTGGGTATTTTTAAAGCAGAGGTTGACAGTTTTTTTAATTTAATTAGTAAAAAGGCAGGAGAATGGGGCTGAGAGGGAAAGATAGGTCAGCCATGATTGAATGACAGACCCAATGGGCCAAATGGCCTAATTCTGCTCCTATGGCTTATGAACATGAAATACAGCATCAAATCAGTCCTTCAGATCCTGTCCATGCCAATCATATGTAAAACCTTGATCTAACACAAGAGGCAACATGGGAATCATGTTTACACATAATTAATATGCTAGGTGGGCAATTTTAATATAACACTAAAAAGTTCTGAAATATTGTCACTTACCCCTCTCTACTGTTCTTGTATCGTGCACTCTCTGTTCATCTTATTCCTTCATCTCTTCTTGATAATTTCTGGGCTGATCTCTTTCTTTCCTTCTCTATTGTTTCTTCCCCAGTAGCTTTCCCCTTGCTATCACCTCATCTCCAACCCTCGTTGTTGCTTTCTTGTGAGTGGCTAGACAAGAAAGATGTGCAGATAAAAATAGGGATAACTAAGCATCAGTAATTACTTTCATCAATCATTAATGTCTTCCTGACCCTTTAAGAACAAATTAAATTGTGGAGAGGTGCCTCACTTGGCCCATCAAGCCTACTCCACCATTCTGTGAATATTGCTGATCTGATTCCTGGCCTCCACACTTTCTTTACCTAATCCCCAAGTTTGATAATCCCCCCAAATCTATTTTCTTCAGCTTTGAATGTATTGAATGACTTAAAATTCACACCCCTCTATGATTGAGAATTCTCAGACTCTGCAACCATCTGGAAAAGCAATTCCATTCCCTATCCTGCGATTTTTCTTCATGGTTTTGAACTCCCTGTACCAGGCGTAATATCCTCAGAGAATCTAACCGGTTAAGCACACATTTCACGCCGCGCGAAACGTTCATTGAGGTAATCACCTCTAAACTCTAGAGTGTCTTAGTTCAACCTACAAATAAATAACTTATTCCTGTCTGTGAACTAATACTATGTCTCATGAAACTTGTCTTGTTAAGTAACCTTTTATGTGTCCCTTTGTTGAAGGATATATGGAAACTTAAATACTCAGGATCTAAGGCTCCCCTTAAAGTATCCTAATAATTTTTTATATGTCATCTATGTTCATAAGGTCCTGATGGCTATTTCTAATCTTGTTAGTGTTCCACATGCATAATTATTTATTTGTTAATAATGTATTCCGGTATTATCCTGACATCTGGTGTAAACCTAACTAGCTTTGCTTTATGTGTAGGAAGGAACTACAGATGTTGGTTTAAACCAAATATAGCCACAGAAAGCTGGAGTAACTCAACGGGTCAGACAGCATCTCTGGAGAAAAGGAATAGGTGATGTTTCTGATTGAGACCCTTCTCCAGTCTAAAGAAGGGTCTCAACCCAAAACATCATCTATTCATTTTCTCTAGAGATGCTGTCTGACCCACTGAGTTACTCCAGCATTTTGGGTCTATTTTAGCTTTTGCTTTACATTTTTCCCAGGCAATCAAATCTTGTCATCCCTTCGTCTCATTAATTCATCTCATTACGTTTCTACTGATATCTATTGTTTCAAGTTCTATAATTATTCTATAATAAGGCCTCTATAATGCTATTAATCATTCATTTTTGCTTTTTAATAAAACATTACTTATGCTTTCAATGTCTTCCACAGTAAACACAGCTACAAAATATTTTTGTAACATTTCTGTGATTTATTTTTTCTCCATCGTTAGTTTCTCCAGTCTTGGCTTCTGTAGAACCAACATTTACTTTACTATTCTCAATTTATGAAATTGCAGAAAATTGCACAATCCATTTTTATATCATCCACTCGAGCACTATTGCATAGTGTCTATATTTCTCAGAGTATACCTGTGGAGAATTATAAAATTATTGTTTATTCAACTGCATCTTTGAATCTACTTTCTTGTTCTGCCTTTGTAAATTTGCTTCACATACCTATCTGTTTGCCTTCACTTAAGGCATTAATTTGAGATGTTGAATCCATTATGAGAGTGAAAAAAACGTTGACATTCACTCTTTTTGTGTATGATTTATTGTGGCATTTTTGATTAATCAGCTTTTCACACATAACGAGATCTAAAATAGCTTATTCCTGGTTGAAATTATAATACGTTGTTATAAAAAACTTTCCATTAAGTCATCCTTATATCTCCTTTGGCAATTTGAATTTTCCAGGCTGTTCTGTTACGTCCAGATACTTGTTTGATTGATGGTTTAGTTGGGATTTATTTTTTCTGTGTGTTGATTTTATACTTCCACAAAACTGTCGCTTTCTGACCTAAACCATTTCCTCTCGAACTGTTAACCTGTGAATCATTTGTGTAATATAACTTTTAGCGAAAGAGTATGTATATTTTAAATGGAATTGAAAAACTGTTTCAATTCACAATTGTTTTAGATTCCAAAATGTTGTAATGTGTGTCTAAAATATTAAATAATTGACTTTTATTTTGGAAAGCAGTGGACAAATCCCATATGCCACAACTATATGGTTCAATAGGATAAACATAGTCTGATAAATAATTTTGTATTGTCCTGTAGTTACAATCCATCTATTGCTTCATTTATATTTTGAAGGTTACAATATATTTTCTTAAATTTTATTTTAATAAATTCTAGCATTCATCTTTCCCATTATGTGCATGTCTTTTCTACATTTATAGTTTGTGACCTTGACTCATTGCAAAGAACATAATTATTTCTCCCACATGTATTCTTGCAGGTGGAAATGAGTTATCTTTATTGTTTTGGTCTGTAGTGATTACATGTAGAGTTCTGACATTCCTGTTTCAACGTTTTCAATATTGACTTAACCAAATGCAGCATATTGACAGAAACAGTGGATTCACTAGAGAAGGTTTTGTATAGATGTTTTCTATGACTTGATTAACAATGCATAAAAAATAGTATATGTAGTTTTATGTAATATCTACATTAAAAACTTAGATTAAATAAGCGATGTAAGCAGCAATGTGATTGTAACTTTGTATTAAGAATAATCTGTTAGCAAGAACCATTGCATTCTGTAATTAAATATTTCTAAAGGTTACAATTAATAGTAAGATTAAACGAGAACTTACCAGTTTGAAGTTTGATCTTTATTTTATGAGGAGGAACGTTGAGGGAATACGTGAAGAACCCCGCTTACGACGCATGCGTGTCATCCTTCAAAGCAGCGGTGTGAGGTCACAGATACACTATAATGACCTATGATAGTAAGATTATTAAAGAGATACCAGTTTAAGATATGACCATACAAGGGTGGGAGCGGAGGGCACGTATTCCCTCAACGTTCCTCCTCATAAAATAAAGATCAAACTTCAAACTGGTAAGTTCTCGTTTAATCTTACTATTTTACTTCGGAGTCATGTGAGTGACTACGTGAAGATTTCAAAACTCTGTGACCTCATGCCGTGGAACGAGTCCATGCTCCACAACTGCCTTGGTAGTTTGGGAGAAATTGTTAATGATATTCAAAACATTCATACCAATTATTTAACGTAAATGATAAATAATATCTTATTAATTCAAATCATAACCCTTGTATTCTTCAGGGATAAATTATCATACAGAACTTAAAATTTTTCCCGAAAACGTTCCTATACTCCTAACTGGTTTGTTATAAAATTTCTGAAACGTTTTCTCCGACGACCATCCTGCAGTCCTGAGGATTTGGTCCATGGATACATCAAGGCGTTTTGCTGCGGATGTAGCTGCAGCCCTCGTGGAGTGAGATTTAAATATGTTAGTGTCCACTCCCGCCTTTCTTAACCCATATTTCAGCCACCGCGAAATGGTCTGAGTTGACACTCTACGGTACGGTTTCTTATGGCTGATTAAAAAAGCCATTTCCTTGCCTCTGATAGCCTTTGTCCTTTCAATTTATAACAAAATGTGCTTCACTATACAGAGGCGTTCGTCCTCCGGGTAGGCCATAAATTCTATGACCTGCCCCGCTGATCCTGGTCTATTTTGTTTAATAAGGTCCTGGATCACAAAAAAACAAACTTCCTGCCGCCATAGTCAAGCCATCCAGTCTTAATATTTGCAATAACTGGACCCTTTGCGCTGTGACCAGCGCCATCAGCATACCATTTCCCTAGTTAGTTTGTCCAGAGTTAATCCTGTAGCCGGCGACCAATTCCTTAGCATGGTCAGGACCACACTCACATCCCAGATTTGGTTGTATCTTGTTTTGGGTGGCTTGGTGTTAAAGATGCCTCCTAAAAGTTTAACTACCAGAGGATGTGATCCCACAGACTGTCTTTCTGTTCCTTGCCACAAATAACTTGACAATGCACTTTTGGCACTATTCACAGTGCTGTAACTAAGTCCTTCATAGTGCAGGCTGGTGAGAAAACTCTAGCACCGCCGGAACATCATTATTTATGTGGTCCAGATGGTTATTATGGCAGTAATTAGTCCATTTTTTAATATGACCTAAATACTGTTTTTGTGTAGACCTTCTTTGTGCTGCTGTGATCATGTCCACAGTTCTTTTGATAGCCCCATGTCCCGTAGCGGGTCTTTTAGAGTCTACAACCCAATAAATCAATATTTTCTATGGCATGGGTGGCTATCCTGAGTTACTGGATGCACCAGCAACTTAGGACTATGTCTTAAAGTTGTATCACGGAGAACCATGGTTGGGTAAGCCAATCAGGTACTATGAGAATCCCAGATGCCGAATCCTGTTGAATTTCCCTTAGTACCCAATTGATTAGGCAGAAAAGGAGGAAATGCATAAATGAACCATTTCCCCCAGTGCAGTGAGAATGCATCTGTAGCTTCTGCCCCAGGATCTGGTTCCCATGATACATACCTCGGTAACTGGTGATTTAACCTGGATGCAAAAATCAATATCCGGCCTTCCATACTTTACTGTGATTTCAGCAAATACCGTTCTATCCAACATCCATTCAGTACTTTCAATAAATTTTTCGTGACCTGGTGTCTGCCACTGAATTAGTATCCCTGGTAGATACGTAGCCGATAACCAAATATTCCTTTGGACACACCATTGCCAAATTGAGTTTGCCAATTCATCACAAGATGTTGATATATTTCCACCCATATGATTTATATATGCCACCACCGAGGTATTATCTATCTGCAATCTAACATGCTGCTGTTTCATTCCTGAGCAATAAGATTTTAGCCTATAAAACGCACTTAACATTTCTAAGTAATTTATACCCTTAGTGTTAAGTAGGTTAGCTTCTTGTATATTCCATCTCCCCCACAGCTCGAGATGGTATCAGTTGCACCCCAACCAATTGCACTGGCATCTGTTTGTAATACCACAAACGGGTTGTCAATAACTATTGGGTTGGAGCAATACTTAACATTGTGTTCCCACCATTGTAATTCTTTTATGGCTTCAATTGTTAGCTCCATTGGCCTCTATTAATTCTTCTTCTTCTTCTATATAGTGTTTTTTGGCGGTTGGCAAACAACCTTTTTGGTGCATTACCGCCACCAACTGGCATGGAGTGTGGATCAAACAACACCATTACATATTCTAATAACCTATATCCTTCCGAACAAATTGGTTACCCTAAGAAAAAGCATCAGGATTTGATAGCACTTATTTGAACTCCCTTGCAAAATATCTACCAAATCAAATTGTACTCCTTCTTTTCTGAACTGCTCACTCATCCGTTCTCTCTCCTCCTCATACCTCTCACAATGTACAATGACATGCTCTATCGTTTCCTCTTGCCCACAGTATTCACATCTGCCTGTATTATGCTTGCCCATTACAAAAAGTGTACTGTTCAGACCAGTGTGTCCAAATCTAATTCTTGAAATCACTGTCTCCTCTTCTCTGTTCTTTCCTGCACATCTCATCTTTCCCACTTTCCTCTGGACTCTGTAGAACCACCGTCCTTTCCGCTCTTCCTCCCATTGCTTTTGCCATCTTTCCTTCAGTCTTTGCTTAATAATGTCTTTGATTTCAGTTTTACCTATGTTAATACTTAAATCAATCTTACTTCTTTTTGTTACCTCTTTTGCTACCTTATCTGCCATTTCGTTTCCTCTAATGCCAATGTGTGCTGGTACCCATAAAAATATGACTGTAAGCCCCATCATTTGAATTCTGAATAGTGTTTGTTGTATTTCTATCAAAATGTCTGGTCTATTGTCTGAATGACTGTGCTGTAAACTCTTTATTGCTAAACTTGAATCTGAACAAATAACTGTCCTTAAAGGCCTAGTATCCTCGACCCACTGTACTGCTAACAATATTGCAATCACTTCACCTGTGTATACTGAGACCTCATTATTGATCCTCTTCCCTACTTTGATGTGAAATTCTGGTACAATAAATGCTACTCCTACTTTATCTACTGAATCTTTTGATGCATCTGTATAAATTTGGACCTCTGATGGGTATTGTATAGTAAGCATCTTTAAGATCAATACTTGCCATAAAGTAGCCTGCTGAAACTAACTCTTTAGCAGTGCTAAAAGTATCCATTTTAAAATGAACATATTGCACAACATTGTTAAGCGTTGATAAATCAATAATAATACGGCAACCCCCATCTTTCTTATTTCTAATAAATATGTTTGAGACAAATTCCTGTTGTTCAGGTTTGGTTTGTTCAATTACCCCTTTAGTGAATAATCTTTGTAGTTCTATGTGAGCTTTAGCTTGTTCCAATTTAGTAAGCATGTATATTCTGTCCGGTGTATGTTGTACTGGAGGGTTTTGTTTGTGTAGAAACTCTATCAGATATCCCTTAATACTGCTAAGGATATATCTGTCCATAGTTATATTACACCATGCTTCCAAATGAAGTTGCAATGTCCCTCCAACTTCCGTGCTCCCTATTAATTCTGGAGCCCCAGATTCACCTACCTCCATGGTTATCGGTGGTAACTGAGTTATTTTCTTGGTTTCATTCGTGGTTGTGGAGGGCCTTGAGGTTGAGGTTGGGGTAGATGCTGAAGTAGAGGCTTTCGCATCTTCCACAGTGGTCGTCCCGGGCCAAACCCTAAAAAAGGACGCTGCTGCTGGGTACCTCTGGCCTCTCTCCAATTCTTTGTACTATTATTATAAAAACTACCTTTCTTAGGAGGCCCATAAGGTTGATATCTTTTCCCCAGATATCCTTTGGATGCTCTAATCAGCCCCAAAGTCTTGGCCTCCTCATCCAAATCTTTAACCTGTTTGGACAGGTCTCCCCCAAATAACAGGGTTTGGGGTCTTATAGCCCTTTGCTTACATAGTATAGCGAACTTAGGGTCTAGAGCTGGCTGAATGGCCCTCTTTCTAATATTATTTAGTTCAAACTGCACGTTGCAAAATAGTGCTAAGGCATCCTTGTGGTCACTAGTCATGTCCACCTTTTCTAACGTGCGGGCCAAGGCTGTTATGCCCGCCGTGAGACCTTTCAGGGCATTTTGGATTTTAATATCCTGACTCCTAATGGCCTGCCCAACATGTCTCCAAATGCACCTGTTAACACTGGCTACATTAAGAGCACCACAATTTTCCCGGGGGTAAATGCCTTGCCAACACTTCAGCAAAAGTATTAGCTTGAAGTTGATGGGTGGACATATATTCAATACTTGCAGCCATCCTGTCCTCGAGATCCTTCCCAGTTTGTTCCTGCTGGAAGTACTGGCCCACCATGTCCAGCAGGTTGTTTTTCTCCCCTTCAATAGGGGAAGGTGGCTCCATCTCCTGCTCAGATTCTGACCCAGTCAGACCTTCAATACCCTCCTTTGAGGAGTCTGATATGTCATGCAGCCCTTTATGGGAAACTGCTGTGGGACATATTTTGCCCACTGTGGCTATCCTCCATATCCTGGAGCCTGCCACTCTGGAGAATTTCCTCCAGCAACCGCTCCAGCCGACTTCCATGCTCTTGGGCACTAGTCGATCGTGGGTGCTTTAATATATCGGACCGCTCCTGCCGACCTTGGTGCTCTCGGGCACTAGTCGCACGCGGTATTTCCCGCAGCCGATCCCCATGCCTACGGGCACTGGTTGCTCCCGGCCGCCCGATATACTCATGCCGCTCCTCACGGTCCCGGTACTCACGGGCACCTCTACCCGTTTGGGGTGAAGTTTGGCACTTGCTCCCTTATGGGAGATGCTGGTGCCGACATTCGTTGCTGCCTGCTGCTGTTCAGTAAACGGCAGCGACGTCTGTGGCTCTGTGCTGACGTCCGTTGCTGGCTGCCTGCTGCTGTTCAGAAACCGGCAGCGACGTCTATGGCTCTGTGCTGACGTCCGTTGCTGGCTGCCTGCTGCTGTTCAGAAACGGCAGCGACGTCTATAAAGAAAAGGTAAGGAAAAATGTTCTTACCTGTGCTGGTTCTCAGCCTGCCGTTTGGGAGGAACGTCCTTCCTCCCGCAGCCCCACGGACCCCGTAGTGTAGGTCCTTGGGCTGTTGTCCGAGATGTCGGGCTGACGGCTACGGGGTACTCCTGTCGGCGTTCTTTTCCCCGCCAGCTGAAGTTGCACCAACTCCCGCTAAGGGACTATCTTGCTAGTGGCCGTTTGCTGGCTACCTGCTGCTTGCAGATTCCTCCCTTGCCAGCTTTAAACAGCCTTCCTGTAGGAAAAAGTAAGGAAATAAACGACGTTCCCTTACCTTTCTATTGCAGGTTCGAAAAACCCTGCCGTTTGGGAGGAACGTCCTTCCTCCCAACAACGACGAGTTGCAATGCGTGTAGCGATATGACACGCATGCATCGTAAGCGGGGTTCTTCACGTGTCACTCACGTGACTCCGAAGTAAAATATCACTAAAATGGAGCACTCAAAAATGTCTGCAATGCGTTTTGTTCTGCTCTTTTATCTTTATGTTCCATAAACGTTTCTCAGATCAGTGTTTTTTTTGATTTTTTTTTAATTCAATTTATTGTCATTGCACTTTTCAGTGCAGCAAAATGGTTTAGCCTGCAGTCATAACATAGAATAAATAACAAATACTCAACACAGTTTAAAGTCCCAAAGTCATTGTCTCTTCCCTCCTTGCTCACCCTCTCCCTCTGCGCTGAGGCAATCCAAGCTTCCGATGTTGTGACCCCGCCGGGTGATGGTAAGTCAGTCCCGTGGCTGAATCCGTGCTCCGCAAACGGGCCGGTTCAAACTCCGCGGCCCGGGGCGGTCGAAGCTGCCGAAGCTGCCGTCCTCCAGTCCAGCGGACGCAGCTGTAGTTGCGGGAGCTCCGGAAAACAGAACGCGAGCTCCCGGTGATGTCGTCCACTGGCCCGCGGCCGAGCCTCCGAGGCTCCAAAGTCGGGTCGGAAGTTGGGTCGCACCGCAACCACAGCCCCGAAGTCGACCAGCCCTGCGCTGGTAAGTCCTGGCTCTGCCTCCGCAGCCTCGAGGTCGGTCGCAGTTGGAGGCCGCCAGCTCCGCGATAGGCCTCAGCGCAGACGGACACGGAGACGGGGGATACGGCAGGAAAGGTCGCATCCCCCCGAAGGAAGAGTCATAAAACATGTTACACCCACCCCCGCCCCCCCACACATACACAACTAAATAAACCGAAATAAACTAAAAACGGGACAAGAGAAAACAAAAAACAGAAAGGACAAACGGACTGCAGGCGAGCCGCAGCTGCAAGGCAGCGCCGCCACTTCCGGAAGCGATTATTTTATATGTGGTTTACAGTGTTCAATATCTAGCATACCATTGACGTTAAAAAGAACGTAGTGGAGATTTTATAATTTTCATCATTGACTCAATTAATTATCCATTTATGTATATTCCCAATTTAAGCATATTGCTGATGATCAATTTAAAAAATAATCGTGCAACGATTCTTTAACCCGTTTTAAATATGGTACTTCTTAACTGTCCTTGAAGTAATTATGTGATCTTTAAAAATTATCTTAAGTTCCAGTCAGTTTGCAGAGGTCAACCTCATTTGTATTCTGGCATAATCATAATCTTTGCTTAATGTAACTGCACACATTGTTATTGCAAAATATAACATCAATGGCTAATAACTATTTCATTTTATCACTCCGTAATAATTATTTTGAATGATTTCTGCTTCTTGTGTTAAAACTAACATTTATATCTTGAAACAAAACAAGTCTGCCGGTCTTTACCAAATGCTTGGTGGTATTAGCAGCTTTACTTCCAGAAGAAATTTATATGGTGTAATCCCTTAGTTTGAATAATTTGCTGCTTAATGCTCCCTCCCCAGACCTGCTTATATTTATCCAGACAACATGTAATGGATTGAGTGGAATCAAGGAACTGTAGGTGCTGGTTTACAAAAAAAGACAGAAAAATGCTGGAGCAACTCAGCAGATCAGGCAGCATCTCTGGGCCGTTTTGGGTCGGGACCCATCCTCAAACTGATTGTAATGGGGGAGGGGTCAAGGAAAGGGCGTTCACGTCTCGGCCCTGTTTTTCACCAATCTTTCCACCACCAGACACAAGAAGCGTAAGACAGACACCATTGCATGCAGATGCTGAGAAGTGTGTTCAGCTCTGGGTGAACAACTTCTAATCTTGTGTGCGGACTTGATAAGAAGAAGAAGTAGTGGCTGAGGGAAGCTGGAAGAAAGATGGGGACAGGACAATGTCTGACAAGTGATAGGTGGATATATGTTAGGGGTGGGCTTTCATTGGCAGATGGTTGGACAAAAGCCAGAAATGAAAAAAAACAAAAGTGCGATAAGATCAGGATAGAAGTGGTGCAAAATGTGAAGCCAGAGGACGGAACATAGGCATAAAGGGAAACCTATCCAAATACGTTGCCAGTATGTTTTTATGGATATACGTTTGCTCCTTTTCTAAGATACATTTCCAAACTTGCATTCCTCTCAGGGCGAATGACCTTGTGGTCAGTTTTCTACTGGGAAAGGTCTGGAAATTCAGCTTGTTCCCTTAGATGTTGGGGAATCTCACAGGGAGCAGACTATGTTTGAGTAATTGCTATTCCTTTCATTCCCAGAATGTTACACAGATGTGAAATTACACTGGTAACGAGAAAGTAGCAGACAAGCTACACTGCAATACATTCCAGAAAGCACTGTGTATTTACTGGTATACGGGTGTAAAATATTATTACTTGAGTGGCTGTAATTATAATTTGTTGAATACAATCAGCTCACTACAAAATCAACAATTTTTGTAGTTGGTGCAAAGGAATCTAAAATTATTTGAGATGTACTGTCAACGAGCTGGAAGTAAAATTAGAAAACATTAAGATTTATAATCTAGAAACAAGATTTAACAGCAGAACCTTAGAGGCACACAAAATAAATAAACCTGAGAAAGCATGCCCAAAGGACATCAATCTGCTTAATGAGAAATAATACTACAGTATAAATTCAGAATTTTATAACTCATTGACGTTATTTCAACAGCTTGACAGGAAAGTTGATTTTATAATTTATTAAAGTTAGAAGTGTTGTTTAAGATTATAGATAATATTGTTGGGGATTCAGGATATTGTAGGGGCAAGCTCTTGGGGTCAAATGGCGGTTTCTCCTCCTAAACCATATGTTCTTAATTTGAAGTCTAGGTTCACTGTGAAAACATGTTTGATCACTTGGAGAGGGTCTCATGGTTGCTGCCAATCTCTCCAAATGTACACATTGTATAACTCTTATCAAGTGAAAGTAAGGTCATGTTTACATAGTTTTTCAATGCAGATCATGTGATTCTTTGCATTTCAGGTATGCTGTTATATGTGGCCGACAGGCTAACCACGAATCCATCCAGAATCGTATTAAATCCGGATATGCTTTCAAGGTAAGGCAAGTCCTGACAGATGCTTTGTCCTCAATGTGAGCGTGGTGTTTTTAGCTTAGGATAACAAAGCCAATTTCTGCCTTTTGATAATGCTGTAAACATGTTTGGCAGGCAGCAGACAAAACTCATATGTTACTGCTAGATTTTGTGCTGTCCAAGGACATCATTAAGTGAGTAAACTAGGTGAGGATTGCTTAACAGTACGCCAAAAGCTATACTTTACAACATTGCAGACATGTGATGTCAAGAACATTGCCGTGGAAGTTTCTAGATCTGAAGCCAGTTCACCATATTAATGCCAGGAGCTGTTGCAGCTGTTCTTGAAGATTACTACTTGATCCAAAAAGACTACACAGGATATCAAGAAAAGCTCCTAATGCTTGATGTCTATCTGTGGCCATCTTGGCTGCAGTTGATTACCAGAGTTCATTTGCACATATACATTTCATCAATTGACTGTGGATATCCCGGTGTGCACCAATCCATCTAGAGAGATCACCATGCTGCTAGGGACAACAGCTGTCATTAAAACTTAATGAGACCAGTCTCATGGAGCCGAGTCCTTGCTTACTGTTTCTCATGTAATAAAGTGTTGTTACTTTACATAAATGATGGCACTTTTACTACATTACATAGAAACATACAAATTAGGTGCAGGAGTAGGCCATTCGGCCCTTCGAGCCTGCACCGCCATTCAATATGATCCTGGCTGATCATCCAACTCAGTATCCCATACCTGCCTTCTCTCCATACCCCCTGATCCCTATAGCCACAAGGGCCACATCTAACTCCCTCTTAGATATAGCCAATGAACTGGCCTCAACTACCTTCTGTGGCAGAGAATTCCACAGATTCACCACTCTCTGTGTAAAAAATGATTTTCTCATCTCGGTCCTAAAATACTTCCCTCTTATCCTTAAACTGTGACCCATAGTTCTGGACTTCCCCAATATCGGGTATAATCTTCCTGCATCTAGCCTGTCCAACCCCTTAAGAATTTTGTAAGTTTCTATAAGATCCCCCCTCAATCTTCTAAATTCTAGCGTGTACAAGCCGAGTCTATCCAGTCTTTCTTCATATGAAAGTCCTGCCATCCCAGGAATCAGTCTGGTGAACCTTCTCTGTACTCCCTCTATGGCAAGAATGTCTTTCGTCAGATTAGGAGACCAAAACTGTACGCAATACTCCAGGTGTGGTCTCACCAAGACCCTGTACAACTGCAATAGAACCTCCCTGCTCTTATACTCAAATTATTTTGCTATGAATGCTAACATAGCATTTGCTTTCTTCACTGCCTGCTGCACCTGCATGCCTACTTTCAATGACTGGTGTACCATGACACGCAGGTCTTGTTGCATCTCTCCTTTTCCTAATCGGACACCATTCAGATAATAGTCTACTTTTGCCACCAAAGTGGATCACCTCACATTTATCCGCATTATACTGCATCTGTCATGCATTTGCCCACTAACCCAGCCTATCCATGTCACCTTGCAGCCTCCTAGCATCCTCCTCACAGCTAACACCTCTATCATATGCACTTAGATAGCTTCCTGCTTCTGATGGAATTTATTATGTGCCTGCTTTTACTGTTCTTTCTAACTCACATGATTTCAATAGCATTTAATACCCATTCACAGGTACACTTAAGAAGGTAACGTGAGTCTTCTCATGAATGATTGTTGTTAATTCAACTCAATAATGAAGGGAAAAATGTGATACAAGTCAAGTGTGTCTTGAAGGGCAACCTGGGAATTATGGTAATCCCTTGAGCCAGCCGAGATTGCTTTTCTAAATGTTAGAGACCTGTGAGATGCTTGAGAAGATGTTTTTTCCGTACACTCTATACGGTACATGAATCAGCTGTTGTGTTCAGTGGTAGATGAGTGGATGTTTAAGGTGGTGGATGGGTGCTAGTCTGAGGTGGTGTCATATATCACAGATGCATGCACCCATGAAAGGAGAGATTATTTAATCACATTTCTTATATGAGTGTATGGGAATTGAGAGATATATTGCATCAACAAAATACTGAAACATTTCTGAACTACTCCATAACCACAGAACTGTTGAATTAAAGTCTTTGAAGATCCACATAACTTTTTGGTGGAGGATTCAGTGGAAGTGAATGCCACTGAATGTCAAAGGGAGATGAATATCCCCTTCCTCGCGTTCTTGGTATTGGTATTTGTTTATTATTGTCAAATGTACAGAGATACAGTGAAAAACTTTTGTTTCCATGCCAGCCAATTAAATCAGATCATATTATACATGAGTACAATCAAGCCACACACTTTACAACTGGTAGTGCAAAGAGAAAATTACAGAAGTGCAGAATATGGTTTATCGCATTGTAGCTTTACAGTTCCTGAGAATAATCCAATGCCCATAATAAGGCAGGTTGGAAGTGCAGGAAGGACTACACCCTAGATTATGGGAGAGCTGTCCAGTGGTTATGATAACAGATGGGAAGTCTGAGTCTGGCAGTACATGCTTTCAAGCTTTTGTTTCTTCTAGCCTAACGGGTGAGGGGAGAAGAGGGAATGAACAGGATGGAAAAGATTCTTAATTGTATTGGCAGCTTGCACCAGGGCAGTACAAAGTTTTTGTTTGGCACCAATGTTATTAAACATTTTTTTGTAAATTAAAGTGTTCAGTTTTGGTCACACTGCTATAGGAAGGATGATATAAAGCTGGATTTGGTACAGAGAATATTTACGAGGAGGTCAAGAGTCAACAGTGTTTTATTGTCATATGTCCCACATAGAACAATGAAATTCTTACTTGCTGCCGCACAACAGATTATGTAAACATAGTACACTGTAAACAATATTATAAACGAGAAAAAAATTCAGTACACTCACAAGTACACACACACACATATATATATACACACATATACATGCACACACACTGTACGTACACACAAAAGAACAAACAATAGTAGTGCAATAATAATAATAATATTCTATTGCAGTTCAGGGCTTATTTGAGGTTGTAGTGTTTAATAGCCTGATGGCTGTAGGGAAGAAGCTGTTCCTTAACCTGGACGTTGCAGTTTTGAGGTTCCTGTACCTTCTTCCCGGTGGCAGGGGTGAAATGAGTGTGTGGTCAGTATGGTGTGAGTCTCTGATGATGCTGGCTGCCTTTTTGAGGCAGCAACTGATAAATCCCTTCGATGGTGATGGACTGGGCAGTGTTCACAACCTTATGCAGTCTTTTTCACTCCTGGGCATTTAAGTTACTGAACCAGGCCATGATGCAACCAGCCAATATGCTCTCTACTGTACACCTGTAGAGGTTCAAGAGAGTTCTCTCTGACATACCGAATCTCCGTAATCTTCTCAGGAAGTAGAGGCGTTGATCTGCTTTATTTATAATTGCATTAGTGTGCTGGGTCCAGGAAACATCTTTGGAAATATGCACGCCCAGGAATTTGATGTTTTTGGCTCTCTCCACCATATTCCCGTTGATATAAACAGGATTGTGGGTCCTCATCCTTCCTCTTCCTAAGTCGACAATCAGTTCATTGGTTTTACTGATATTGAGCGCCAGGTTGTTGTGCTGGCACCATTTGCTCAATCGGTCTATCTCACTTCTATGCTCTGACTCATTACCATCTGTAATTCATCCAACAACGGTGGGGTTCTCTGCGAACTTGAAGATGGAGTTCGCACTGTGACACAGTCATGAGTATAGAGTGAGTAGAGCAGGGGACTGAGCACGCAGCCTTGAGGTGCTCACATACTGATTGTTAATGAGGAAGAAGTATTTCTCCCAATTCGAACAGATCGTGGTCTGTGGATGAGGAAGTCGAGGATCCAATTGCAGAGGGACGCACAGAAACACAGTTCCGTGAGCTTTTTTTAAATTCCAAAGCAACTTGACAGTTGCCGGCAGTCCGCTGAAAAATTGCATAAGTGGGACAGGCCCATTACTGTTCCTCCGTCAGATCAGGGAATCCCTATGCGATTGGGAATTCTCTTACAGTTGGCAGCTTCGTTGCTGCTGGTAGATCGCAATAGCGCTAATGCGCTTAAATGCATTAGCAGCTTTTCAGTTGCAGTGCTGGTTTCTGCTGTTTCTTTTATCCAGGTTGAAAACTACTATATTTGATGATTTTCTGCAGTGCTGCAGGCGACATGTCGCCACAGACATCCGCCATCTTGGATAGATTCTTGGATGTTGCCAGGATTTGAGGACCTGAATAATAAGGAGAGGCTGGGCAGGCTAAAACTTTATTCCTTGGAGTGCAGGAGGCTGAGGGATAACATTATGGAGGTTTATGAGAACATGAGGGAACAGATAATGTGAATGCACAGAGTTTTTTACCTGGAGTAGGGGCATCATGAACCAGAGGTTATAGGTTTAAGGCGCGAGGAGAAATATTTAATTGGAACGAGTGAAAATCTTTTCACAGAGAGGGTAGATGGGATATGGAATGACCTGCCATAAGAGATAGTTGAGCAGGTACTGTAACAACATTTAAAAGACATTTGGATGGGTACATTGATGGGAAAGGTTAAGAGGGATCTGGGCGAAAATTGGGCGGATGGGACTAGTGAAGATGAAGCATCTTGGTCGACATGGGAAGATGGGCTATAGGGCTGGTTTCCATGCTGTATGACTCTATAATTATATTCTGCACTCTATTTTTTGTGCTATGTCTCTATGACTCTAAATGCCGATCACCTTGGTAAGGGCTTAACAGCTTTATGATGGAGCAAATGATGGAGCAAATGAGTTATGTGCTATTCAGTTGGCCTCAATTTCAATCTAATATAAACATTATCTGAATTGGGTTTCGGTAACAATTGACATGATGGGAAAGTAGTGACATCATGTGAAGAATCTGAGAAATATTTGGAACGATGTTATGTTATCTTCAATAATGTAAATATTTTCACCTAGCTCATTGAGGACCTCTAGTGACAAACCGTAAAGCAAAATTTACAGAATAACAAACGGGCAGTCTTATTTGGATCATGGATTTATATTTTAAAAATTATAGCACAGAAGATGATCATTTAGCCCATTGAAAGATCTATCCAATTAATTTTACTCTCACGTCTCCCCAAACCTTTTTTTCCCTTTTATGGCATTGTATTACCAGTCATAACAATTTAGTGT
Organism: Leucoraja erinaceus; assembly: GCF_028641065.1. NCBI lineage: Eukaryota > Metazoa > Chordata > Chondrichthyes > Rajiformes > Rajidae > Leucoraja > Leucoraja erinaceus. Next base: position 60,427,916 of record NC_073385.1, read on the forward strand.
AAGGAAATATTCTTCATATACTGGTCCTTTTACCAATAATCTTAAGTAACTTCTCTTTCTGTATTCAATTGAGTCCATTCATGAATTTGAACATATTAATTAAACCTCCCTATGACCTCTGCTCTAAAGAGAAGAGCTGCGGTATAACTACATTTAACAGATGTGCAGATTTATTAATTTGTCACTGACTGATCTGAGAATGGACTGTTAAGTGCTGGAATATATAGTTTGCTATTATCAATTCAGAAATTACAAACAGCAGTACCTAATCTAGTACCTGAAACCCAATAAGCATGTTCAATATAAAATATAATTATTTCAATTTGGTAAATACAATAGGATGCATTACTAATGAAATTTCCTCCTCTATTACCTACTTTCGTTTGCAATTTAATACCATATTGTTCTCAAGAGACTTTTCAAAAAAATTGTGACATTTTCTATGCAGAAAATAAATTGCCTGCTTCATCTGGCACAAAACAACTACAAATATATTAACAAAACAAAGCCCAGAAGAGTATTGCACCACATTTGTAAAACTTTCCAAAGGCTCTGGAAATTACATAAACATGAATATACAGGCAATTATGTTAAAGGTCTTCAATCTGAAATTTCAAGACTAGAGGAACATTTTTAAATAGACACGAGATAAAAAGCATTTTAAAATGGTCAAGCTGCCACGTGATATGATATTTCAATTCAGAGTAAAAACCTGTATTTCATAATTTAAAAACAAATTCTAGTTACTTGCATTGATAATTAACAATGTATTGAAACATAGTACCTGTATATCAAATGTAGTCAGTGAAATTATATTGGATTTTCGTGTTAGGATCTAGCACGAAAAGCAATTCTGAATCAGCTATTAATTTATGCATTATAACTAAATATTTAAACTTGTTTTGTTCAACAATTATGGTAATATATTATTGCTATTGAAATAGTACACCAGACCTAAAAATCCTGATAAGAGCATGAGTTCAATAGTGCCAGTTGTGGCCCATTTCATAACACCATTATCTCTCAAATGAAAAAGTTGCAGATTAAAGCTGCACTCCATATATCTGAGCATATTCTAGGTTGCCATTCACTGTCATTGGTGCCATAAATTGAGATTTATCTGATATAAAAGTAGTGTAGGATGTGTAGGAAAGAACTGCAGATGCTGGTTTAAATCGAAGATAGATATAAAATGCTGGAGTGACTCAGTGGGACAGGCAGCATCTCTGGAGAGAAGGAATGGATGACAAATGGGAAACGTCACTCATTCCTTCTATCCAGAGATGTTACCTGTCCTGCTGAGTTACTTCAGCATTTTGTGTCTATTTTAGAATATTCAGGAATTTGCTTGCTAAAGGGGATGTATAGCAACAGAATTTGAACGGGTTAGAAATAATTAAAATGTAACGGAGATAGAGAAAGAAAGAAGGGGGGGGGGGGCAATTGGGAAGGTCAGTGACAAGGTGGAGAACAGAAAATATTAATAGATGGGAAAAACAGATATTTAATTTTCTAAAAATGTTTTTGTCACCCATTGTACATAAAAAGAGACAGAATAAAGAAGGATCAAACATGATATTGATAAAACACTATATTTTACAGAATTGAGGTGACAAACTCTCATGTTTGGCTGATTGCTCTGTCACTCAACCATTCTGAAGTCGGCACAGTTCCTAAGAGTTTAAATTTCTTGGACAGTCAAAACATCTAAGCTCTCTCAGAAATTGTCAGATTTGCTTAGCATGGTGGCTACCCACCACAGTAATTCATTTATAAACCAAAATTATAATAGTTAATATAAAAGGCATCATTATTGCAATTATGAGTCTCTCTAATTTGAAGACAATTCCTTCTCCTGTAAGATCCTTAGAGTGTAAAAAGTTCTGCATACTGATAATTCTTTCAATTATTGGCATTGCAATAGTTAAAAAGCAGCCAAATGAAGTTAGAAAGACAGATTCAGATGCAATCGTCCCCATAACTACTTGGACAATTTAATGTTAGATGGAACTGTCATCTCTTCATCCTTAATATCATAATTAATAGCCCAACAGTGTATAATTTCCCACAATCTTTGCATTAATTGTGCAAAGTAACAGCAGCAGCCTGTCTATTTTTTGGAACTCCAAGCTGTCAGAACATCAGGGTTGCTGTTGACCTCAAGACATTGAAGGCGAAGAGTAATGCTCGCAGGAAGTGCTAGTGGGAAAATTGTAGATCTGCAATGCTTCATTTTCCAACCATTTGATTACATCAGAATACAGACACTGTATCTCACTGATGAAGCCGAGTTTTAGTTAAAAATATAAGAAGATATTAAATTGGTTTCTGGGCTAGCTTACAGCTTATATTTAGTGTCAAATTAGGCTTTCCTCAGGTTGCGGGGTGTGTGAGATAACATTGTCTCCCAAGTGAAGGAGCTAGAGATATCTTTGAAGTAGAGATCAAATGACCAATGTTTATGGGGAGGAGGCAATAAAGGAAGAAGAGGAATAGCCAGTCACATCTTTGTAAACAGATGGTCTATGTTTATGAGGGACCAAGTGACAAAGAAGATATACAATGTTTTTAGTATATCTTGTACCATGTAAAAAAAAGGTTTGATGTGATGCATTCTGTGGAAACCTTTTCCAGTACTTCTGACCATGACTAATGTCTGTGGAATGTGATAAGGGGACAAAAAACCTATTTAAAGCAATGTAATTCTGTTGTTCAGAGAAGGTGACTGAGCACAGTCAAGTGTCTGTGTTGGTCACTTGACTGGAGTTCTCCCTCCCTTCCATCGGCCGATGTTAAGTAAAGTTTTGAACTGGTCTACCAAACAGTTTGTGTGGTGTCTGTTTATTAAGAAGCGAACCTGGTTTAGTAGTTAAATAAGTAGCTTTTTCATCACCAGGGCAAAATGCCAATGATGCTCATTGTTTTGAGGCAAATAAGTTTGGGCCTGGAACTTCATACAGATGTTACACATTTCTATATGCCACATCAGAAAAGGAAAAAGAAAAGGGAAGGTCAAATTTAATTAGAAGCATGTAGCGGCACCATACGTGGTGAATAAAGGTGAGACGTCAGGCTGGTTCAAAGAGTCATGTATTCAGTGGTGACACGTTAGGTTGGTGCGCTAACTATAATACAATGTTGCTGTAGCTGAGCGAGGTTGTTATCTCGGGCTCAGCTACCTGTCGACTCCCCTAGGTCTCACGGTGAGAGACCTTAATTACCAGGACACTCCCTCTAGCCCATGACGTCACGTGCCCGCCCTCGTATCTCCTGACGAGGGTTCGAGCATGAGTGGCCCGTGCTTAGGCTGACGCCACAAGCACTTCATTTCGCATTTCCTGCTGAAATCTTGCATATGAGGTCCAGAATTAATATCATTTCAAGAATTAATATCAAGAGCAGGTCCTTTTTCAAAAAGAAATCGGAGGGCTCGATTGGTGATTAGATCTTTGGGGTTAGAGTGAAAACTGGGTAAGAGAGAAGTGACTTATCAGTTGTAGACATGATTGCGTAGGCACAGGCAACAAAGGAGAAGTTTAGTGTAGTTTAGTTAAATTTTGTTTAGTTTAGTTTTATTAGTGTCAGGTGTATCGAGGTACAGTGAAAAGCTTTTTTGTTATGTGTTATCCAGTCAGCGAAAAAACTATGCATGATTACAATTAAGCCATCCACAGTGTACAAAAAGATAAAGGGTATAACATTCAGTGCAAGTATAACATCAACAGTGTAAATAAAGATAAAGGGTATAACATTCAATGCAAGATAAAGTCCATTAAAGTCCGATTAAATATAGCACGAAGGACTCCAATGGGGTAGATGGGAGGTCAGGACTGCTCTCTAGTTCGTGAGAGGACGGTTCCAGAATCTAGCCGTATGTTTTTTCAAACTTCTGTACCTCTGGTTCTTGATTATGCTGGTGGCCTTGCCAAAGCAGCGTGAAGTGTAGATGAGTTAATGGAAGGGAGGTTGGTTTGCGTGATGGACTAGGCTGCGTCCACAGCTCTCTACAGTTTCTTGTGGCCTTGGATGGAGCTGTTCCCAAACCATGCTGTGGTAATTTGTGCAGTAACTGATATTTTTCTGTTGTATAAACTAAAAATGAATACCCTCAGAGTTTGTCATATTAGTGTACCTGCCATGCTCTAACTCACTCACTCAGCCTGTTCATAACCCTCTGAAACCACTTTTCAGCTTCCTCTATATTTGCTATCCCACCAGGTTTAGAATGGTTAGCAAACTTAGAAATATCATATTTCATCCCCTCGGACAAATCATTACTATGGAAAGTGAATAGTTGATACCTAAACACTCATCATTGCTGTACCCCAACAGTCATAGCCTGTCAACCTGACAATGATCCATTTATTAACATTCGTTGCTTTCTGTCTGCAAACACATTCTCATCCATATCAGTATTTTGCCCTAACTCATGTGCACTTCTTAACTGCTCTTGTGTAAGACCTTATTGAATATCAATAAGTCAAAAAACAGCATCTACTGGCTTCCCATTATATACTCAAAGAACTCTTAGTCAAAGATAATTTTCTCTTGGTAAATCCAAGTTGTTCCGTGCAGTTGCATTATTCTTGCGGGTTGCTTATCCGCACGGGGAATTTGGAAAATAACTGTGAAGATAGGGTTTTGAGTTACAGTATCTCTCGTGATTAAAGCTACCTGTTGTTTTTTGTCCTGTTGACATAGTTTAGGTTTATGTTCAGGTTTATTATAAACGTCAAAAGCTTTGTTTTGCATGCAAACTAAACAGATCAGATATACCATACAAAAATACAATCCAGTCAAACTCAAGTACAATAGTTATAGGAAAGTGGAAGATATAACACAGAATATTGTTCTCAGCATTGTCGCACATTGTAGTGATGAGTTCCACTGACAAGATCCAATGTTCACAATGGGGTAGGACTGGAAGGACTGTTCAGAAGCCTAATAAAAGAGGAGAAGCTGTTACTGACTCTGGTGGGACATGCTTTTAAGCTTCTGTTCCTTCTGCCAGACGGAAGCAGGGAGAAGAAGGAATAAGCAGGGCAGAACATATCTTTGATTATGCTGCCTGCTTTTCTGAGGCTGCGTGATGTAGATGGAGTCAATGGTGGGAAGTCTGGTCCGTGTGATGGACTGGGTTTCATCTAGAACTCTGCACTTTCTTGCACATATTGCAGAGCAGGGATCACTGCTGACAACTTTGTTGTTGATGTGTACCTTCCATTACACGTGGGAAGTGATGCAAGTTTCTCTGGAATAGAATCAAAGATCAGCATACATCAAATGCAGAACCACAGTTGAGGAGGTCTTTAAAATTACCTTTTTGGTGGGCACTGACTACCTTTCCATCCTTGATAAGTTCACTACCATTTTTGGCATTCGGTGGGGTGGGACCTGGGTAGTTTGGGCTGTAGATGAACTTAACATTACTGAAAAATCTGTGCATGTCATGTCTTTTCATTAAATACTCTAAATGAATGCGACTTCGTTTTGGATTTTATCTCTTTAAAAAAATAGTTGTTAGACTGTGGAATAGTTTGGCTGATATAAAAATAAATGCATGTTCTGACGGGAAAGTGAATAAGTATTTGAAACATTGAAAGACACATGACTTTAGAGATGGCGAAATGGATATGCTTCACTTTTGTACCTCCATGCACAAATATTGCTTTGCGATAAATTGAAGTTACCTGAACAAGTTTGTACAAGAGAAGTCATCTCTGAGACCGAGGCACTTGTTCAGTCAGACTTACAGAGAGTCGTGAATCTCTGGAACTTGTGCAAAGGATGTATGACAAAGAAAAATGCTCATATCAGCACAGAGTATAAAATTAGTAATGTCAAACATTGAAATTTGTGTACAGGTTGAACACCGATTTTTTGGCACCCTCAATTCCAGAGCCTTGCTGGATAACTGTTTTTCTGGACTCGTGGAGATCACGTGATATTGAAACAACAATGCAACCCTGGCCCCGCTAATAACAAAACGTACCTCTCGTGTCTCTAAAGCTCCATGGAATGCTGGAAACTTAAATAAAGCAAATATGAAATGTAAACTGAATGTGAATGGAATGGCCTGATGACGCATCCTGGCTTGTACCGTCTCCACGACCGTTTAAGCCCTGGCTTCCAATGCTACTGCCAACTCGCAAGATGCACCAGCGAGCCTTTCTTCACCCACCAAAAAGGCACAAAGTACTGGAGTAATTCAACGCGTCAGGATCTCTGGAGAACACGGCTAGGCGACATTGGGACCCTTCCTCAGACTGATTCAGTCGGCTGAGTTACTCAGCAGTTTGTGTTTCAGTGTGCCCCCTCGATTACTGTGGGGCTGCCTCCCCTCTCACCAGCTGTTGCTTCCAAGATGGAATATGTCGGCGACTCTGAGGGAGAAGGAGGACGCGATGGTGTGGGGGTAGGAGAGAGAGGAGGGAGGAGGGGAGTGGAGGTGGGGAGGGGTAGGGGGAAGGAGGGGATGGAGAGGGAATCCGTGGCTTCCGACCTTTGGGTCACCTAAGCAGGTCGTTAAAATGAGGGTTTACTGTTTTGTCTTTGCAAAACAGTTAGGAGAGATAATTCAGGGCAGTTCGTTCTTTCACAATGGAGAGACACGACCGGAAAGAGCGTTCGCCATTCACAACGCCATCTGTTGCTGCTCAGGGAATTCCAACTGAGTTGTCATAATTTTGTCTGAATTACGGGGATGGGTGGAGCATCTGTTGCCTAAAAATCAGTGTTCAACCTGTAATACATTTTTAAAGTCCACGGTGAAATTCTGCTGATTTCTCAGCTGCGCTATAAATTTACAATCTCACTCCTATTACTGTTTCTCTAGGAACATATTGAGAAGGCCATTGAACTGCAACCTGATGATCCCTCTTTATACTACCTGTTGGGAAGATGGTGCTATGAGGTAAAATCAGTTTACAACCTTCCTGTTGCGTCTGTCTTGTCTGTGGAAGTAGTTTGTGTGGGATTTCTTTGCAGATACAAGGTTCACCTGCTTCTGAACTATAGACATCAATTCCCTGATCTTTCAGAAATGTATTTATTATCTCTTTAAATGCTTTTAATCATATTGCCTCCAAAATGGTCATCGTGTGGCCGAGCGGGGCCGGTCCCACTGAGAAGGGGAGGGGTATGGAGTTGTGCGCGGTATCGCGCGGCGCTCCGAAATTTTGTAGCGGATTAAATCTTTGCGCACCACACCGGCCTGTCGCGTAACTGACGGCCAAATTGGGACAGGCCCAAGACCCTGGCGCTGTCGACACAACGACTCACCTCCATCAGCTGCAGAAGCAGGCAAATGATCGCTGAACTCGGCCTGGGGCTCACGGCCATTGCGGATCCGGATCAGCCCCCATTTCTACTCCCAGAGCGGGGCCAAGAAAATTGAAGATAGACACAATATGCTGGAGTAACTCAGCGGGACCGGCAGCATCTCTGGAGAGAAGGAATGGATGACGTTTCGGTTCAAGACCATTCTTTCAGACTGAAAGAAGGGTCTCGACAGAGTGAGAGAGAGAGTGAGGGGAGGGGGGGGGGGGGGGGGGGGGGGGTCATTGACTTTTGTTGCCACGGTTTTAGAGTAAAGCATAACTCACTTTCCCAATGTGCTGGACAAAACGAGAAGCTGCATTGCCCTGCACTGTTTCACAGACCTCCAATGAGCTGGTTGAAGGGTCTGAAGAAGGGCCTCAACCCAAAACGTTACCCATTCCTTGTATCCAGAGATGCTGCCTGTCCCGCTGAGTTACTCCAGCATTTTGTGTCTATCTTCGTTTCAATGGTTCAAAGGTTTCCATATTATTAGGAAAACTAGAGGTGAGAAAAGGTACAGAACAGATCATTCTGTTCTGGGGTTTGGTCTGTATCTTTTCATACCTCTAGTTTCCCTGTCCCCTGACTCTCAGTCTGAAGAACTGTGTGCAGGATAGTGTTCGTGTGCAGGGGTCGTTGCGGACTCGGTGGGCCGAAGGGTTGTTTCCGCGATGTATCTCTCAACTAAACTAAACAGATAATCTATGGAAAGAAAATAGAACATCTTTGTTGGTTCATTATGACTTGACGGGGCTTTCAAATCTCGCACGAGATACCTTTAGCGGCACGGTGGCGCAGTGGTACAGTGGCTACCTCACAGCACCAGAGACCCGGGTTCTTTCCTGATGACCGGTGCTGTCTGTACAGAGTTTATACGCTCTCCCCGTGACCTGCATTGGTTTTCTCTGAGATCTCCCGTTTCCTCCCGTTCTCCAAAGGCGTACAGGTTGTAGGTTAAGTGGCTTGGTACAAATGTAAATTGTCACTAGTGTGTGTGGGATTGTGTTTATGTGCGGGGATTGCTGGTCGGTGCGGACTCGGTGGGCCGAAGGGCCTGTTTCCGTGCTATATAACTAAACTAAATTAGAGCAGATAATCTATGGAAAGAAAGCAGAGCATCTTTATTGGTACATTATGAATTGACGAGGATTTCAAATCCCGCACGAGATACCTTCAAGAATGGAGCATGCATTTCTATCTGTCATATAAACAAAAACATAGAAAATAGGTGCAGGAGTAGGCCATTCGGCCTATCGAGCCAGCACTGCCATTCTATACGATCATGGCTGATCATCTAAAATCAGTATCCTCGTTCCTGCTTTCTCCCCATATCCCTTGATTCCGTTAGCCCAAAGAGCTAAATCTAACTCTCTTGAAAACATCCAGTGAATTGGCCACCACTGCCTTCTGTGGCAGAGAATTGCACAGATTCACAACTCTCTGTGTGAAAAGGTGTTTCCTCATCTCAGTCCTAAATGGCCTACCCCCTTATTCTTAATAAGGGGCCCCTTGTTCTGGACTCTCCAGTCAATCTAGGTGAAGTCCATGTGGAGCTGACAATGTTTGCATCTTCCACTTTAAATAAAAGTCAACTGAATTACCAAAGGTTAGAGAAAGAAGTGTATTGATTCCTCTTTTCATTAGAAGCACGGTTGACATTTGTTACAAAGAGAAATCAACTTTCATTTAAAAGTCACTTCATTAAAAGCGGGGACAAGCAGTAAGGAGATTGCTTTCTTCACTGCTTTCAGTGACACATCCATGGGCTCCACTGAACAATGTAATGAATATCTTCTTCATTTGACCTCAACTGAGCGTTATGACAATATTTACTTAGCGAGGTCACAGATCACCTTGCAAGAAGCTCTAGCCATCATGGGTAGAGTGAAAAACGTCATTGTTCTTTTTATTGAGAAGAGCTATCATCGTAGGTATTGATCGCAGGTCACTTTGCCCACTCTGGCCTCAGAGCCGATGATTCCAACCACGGCAGCCTCCTGAATGCAGAGATGTGTGAGTTTACTGAATCCAATGTGACGATACAATTGAGTCTGGTTTAGGTTTTTAGTTAAGAGTCAATGCCAAATGTCCTAAACAGAGATTGGTCAGATACAGTGAGAAATCATGTGAAATAATCACTGAATTTTATTTTAAATGAATGTACCTGCATGTTATACTGTTTAGTTTGGAGATACAGCGCAGATAGTCCACTGAGTTCGCACCGAACAGCGATTTTATTGTTTTCCTATTTGTCAATTTGTGCCCGATTATTTGGTGGCCAATCAACCGCTGTCTCTAAGTGGGTTGCGTCCAATCACCAACCAGCTTGCCTTAAAATTCCCGTCCAATCAACAATTCGGTCTCCTCCCGTCCAATCAGCCGCTGTCTCCAAGGACATTGTGTCCAATCACATAATGCAGTTTAATGGTAATTAGCAGCTACGGTAAAGGTTGGAAGCCAGTGGAGGTACTGACAGTCAAACGGGAGCAGGAGAGATTAAAACAGTGTATAACCTTATTGTACAATTTCATAATATATACTAAATAACAGGGCTGACAGACCTTGGCTGGGAACCTGGGGCTCACCAAAATTGTTCCCAATTGGGCCCCGCACCTCCTAAGGCCGGCCCTGCCAGGTTTCTCATGCTGTGAGACAGCAGCTCTGCCAGCTGCGTCGCTGTGCCACCACTTTAGCCACTCGTGTGAGGACAACCCTCCCATTCCCAGGAATTAGCCTGGTGAATCTCTTTTGCACTGCAGCCAATACCAATATATCTTTAGATAAAGGGACCCAAAACTACACAGTATTGCAGCTGTCACCTCATCAGTACCCTGCAGAATTGTAACAATATTTTCATATTTCTGTTTTCCAGCCCTCTTTCAATTAAGGCCAATATACCATTTGCCTTGTAACTTCTTTCTGCACCTGCCTGGTGACTTTTTGTAATTCATGCACATGAAAACATCTAGTCGCCTCTATTCTTCACACATCTACAATCTTTCTCCATTTAGATTATAATCGTTTTTTAAATTCCTTTTACTGAAGTGCGTGACCTTGCACTTTCCCATGTTAAACTCCATTTGCCAAGTTTTTCTAGCTCACTCAACCTATCTCTGCCTTTGAGTCTAAATACCTTAGTCATAACATACCTCCCGCCCTTTTTTGGTGCCATCAGCTAAGTGTAGATACCTTACATTCCATCTCCCCTCCAGATCATAAATATAAATAGTATAAATAGTAAAGCATTTGATGGCCAAGATCTAAACACCCTTTTCATTTTTGCAGTCTGAAAAAGGTGCAATTATTGATATTCTTGTGAGATAACCAGTCTTCAGTTAATGCTAACACATTCCCTCACTACCATAAGCTGTTGTACCTTATGGTGCCCTGTATTTACCAATTTTGGAGTCTTATTTTGGATATAGTTAAACCTATTGGTAAATCTAACTTTTCCACATTAAAAAAAACATGGTTTAAATCTTAAACTTAAAACAAGTTAAAAGTCTCCATAAAATGTGAAGAATTGCAAATCACTTAAAATTCAGGGTATGATGGGAAAGTAATCAGACTGGTATCACGAATATACAATCCAGAGACCTGACTTCAAATCTCATCATAGCAGCTGTGGAATTTTAATTAATAACCTGGAATTTGGGATAGGGAATATACCAACTAACTTTCATAATGAATGTGGTCAGACCAAAAATCCCAGACTAAAAACAGAAATTACAGATAGTACTCAGCAGATCAGCCCACATCGGTAGACGGAGAAACAGAATTAATATTCCAAGTCTTCAAATTGAAATATTAACTCTGTTTTTCTTTCCACAAATACAATCTGATCTGCTGATTATTTCCAGCACATTCTGGTGCTTAGGTATTATCCCTATTCACAGCGACGAGACATGGCTTTGTTGAATGCTCGTGAATGTGGAGTGCAGAGGGGATAATGTGACGAGGGGTATGGGCTGAACAATTATGGTAAATAAAATACTTTTCTGATAGATATCCCTGTTAAACATTGACCGGGAGTGCCCAAGAACAGCATGTTCCAAGACCTATTAAGGTGGTCCAAAAGAATTGTTGTATGGGCAATAACATAATTCTCTCCACTCATCATAAAACTTACATCAGGCCTACAGGTTGACGCAATGCAGGAATTTTCAAAGGTATTCAGTACCTTGTTTCACTCTGGAAAAAAAGGATTTTCCAATAGTGTAATGATAATAGAAAGTGCATTGCATTTCTATGCAACTATGTTTTATTGGATAGATTAATTTGCAGGTTGGGTTTTAAAGTGATCATTTATCAAGTATCATGTGTATTGTCACATCTCTGGATCAGACATCAGACCACATATGGTAATTGACATATTAACAGTGGACTTAAAAAGTAGTGTGGCTTCATATTATTGTAATGTGGTACCTTTTAGCATTGCGAGGATAAAAAACATCAGCAGAGGTCCACATACTTTTGAAACAAAGCTAGGTACTAATTCATAGGGGGGGGGGGGGGGGGGGGGCTACTGGTTCATGTGGTGTAAATATATATCTTTAATAGTTTTTATAAGCTTGTGTACTGCTTTAGCATTCCAGCAATGAATGAACATACAAAAAAAGCTATAGATGCTGGAAACCGGAAATAAAAGCAGAAAATGCTGGAAAAACTCACGCATGTTTAAGACTCCTTATCGAGTTTCACTCTTGCAATGAAAATAGCAAATCTGTGTTCCATCAGTGATAGATTTACATCTAAAACAACCATCTGTTTGTCATTGATTATGATCACCTCCAGCGATGATAAATCGTTACTAAGATTTATTTCCAGATTTGTTTTTTCACAGATAGACTTTTCATAATACACTGGTGAATCTCATGTAACACCATTCATACTTAACATTCTATTCACACTGGTGTGAATTTAGTGAAACCGTGGCTTCTGGAAGCACGTGAGATGTTTAAAGTTTCATCATCTAAAAGTAATGGAACAAATTGTCAAGATCTGGTGGTAATGGAATAATCCCTCCGGCTCTTGAAGTAATATAATGAGAGATATTTTGTGGGTTATGGGAAGGAAGGGGCTAGGTGTTGGTGAGAGGACAGGGGTGGGTAAAGTGGAGGTGCTTGGCTCTAATATAATCATTGTAGTGTGACTGCATAAGGAATTCTGACCTTGAACTTGTGATCTGTAATTACTGGAGCAGGATTCCTGCAACTTCAAAAGTCAACAGTGTTTAATTGTCATATATACTAGCAATAGAATAATGAAGTTCTTACTTGCTACAGCTTTACAGGCCTATTAATGTAGTAACACAAATAAATAAACAATGATTACTGCAATAAATTAATAATCAGTAATACTAGGTAACCAGATCGTAATTTTGCAAAACCAAATATCTTGTGCAACCTATACAAAGTCAATAGTAGACTGTAGTTGCTGAAGTAGGGATGTGTTTAGTGTGGTGCAGTGTTCAAAAGCCTGATGGTGGTGGGAAGAAGCTGTTCTTGGACCTGATGGTTGTGGTTTTCTGGCTTCTGTGCCTTATTCCTGATGGTATTAGTGAGATGAAAATGTGGCCAGCATAGTGTGGGCCTTTTTGAGGCAGCACATGTAAATCTCTTCGATTGGAGGGAGGTCAGTACAATGTCTCACACTTTTTACAGCATCAGTTATTGTTAGGTGTGAGTTACCAATCCAGGCCATGATATAGCCAGTCACTATACTCTGTACACTGCAGAAGATAGATACAGCATTCAGCAACATACCAAATCTCCTCTAAGGAAGTAGAGGCATTGATAAGTTTTCTTTGTGATTGCATCAATAATTTCAGTCCAGGACAGAACTTCAAAAATGTGCAAGCCCAGGAACTTAAAGCCATCTCGTCGATGAAGATATAACCATATAACCATATAACAATTACAGCACGGAAACAGGCCATCTCGGCCCTACAAGTCCATGCCGAACAAATAGGCCTGCACTCGTACCATAACCTCCATTCCCTGGCTCCATTGCCTATCCAATTTATTTTTAAATTACCGAAGCCTCCACCACTTCCACTGGGAGCTCATTCCACACCGCCACCACTCTCTGCGTAAAGAAGTTCCCCCTCATATTACCCCTAAACTTCTGTCCCTTAATTCTGAAGTCAAGTCCTCTTGTTGAATCTTCCCTATTCTCAAAGGGAAAAGCTTGTCCACAAGATAGGTTCATAGAACCTTGGCTTTCCTTTACCGAAGTCAACAAATGGCTCATCTGTCTCGCTAAGGTTGAGAGCAAGATTGTTGTTCTGGCACTAATCAATGAGATTATCAGTTTATCTTGGAATTATTAGGGACGGAAGTCCAATTCTCTGGTGTCTGGGTGCATTGGGAATACAGTCTGAGATTCTGGTAACAGAGCAAAAATTGCTATAAAATTCTTCTGGACCCAGCAAAAGTCAGGAAACTTTGGGGCAGGGTTTGGAAGAATTGAAGATCTCTAACCTCACAAGGTTAACTAATAGCTATTCAAATTATCAAAATTATTATTAATTGTGGTATTTTATAAGATTGCTTTATAAAATGCGCTTTGGTCAGGAAAGTACAACCTATTTTCTCCAATAGTCCTAATATTAACCTTGGGAGAGAAATTACTTTTTGGCACCCTACATTTGGAAAACATTCATTAACATCTAAATTTAAATAATTATCTGCCATGTAGGCATATTTCCTTTATCAGCAAATCTCTAGTCTAGCATTTTGTCAAACTGCTGTGAACAGCTATATGATATCCCTATGCTATGCAGCTGAAATATCACATTTACTTAAGTATTCAGACCATTTACTCAGTACTTTGTTGAGGTATCTTTGGCAGCGACTACAGCCTCAAGTCTTCTTGGGTATGACACTACAAGCTTGGCACACCTGTATTTGGGTAATTTCTCCCATTCGTCTCTGCAGATCCTCTCAAGCTCTATCAGAATGGATGGGGAGCGTTGATGCACAGCTATTTTCTGGTCCCTCCAGAGATGTTTGATTGGGTTCCAGTCCGAGCTCTGGCTGGGCCACTCAAGGTCATTCACAGTCTTGTCACAAAACCACTCCTGCACTGACTTGGCTGTGTGGTATGGGTCATTGTCCTGTTGGAAGGTGAACCTCTGCCCCAGTCTGAGGTCCAGAATGCTCTGGAGCATGTTTTCATCCCGGATCTCTCTGTACTTTGCTCCGTTCATCTTTCCCTCGATCCTGACTAGTCTCCCACTTCCTGCAGCTGAAAAACATCCCCACAGCATGATGCTGCCACCACCATGCTTCACAGTAGATATGGTACCTTAATTGGTGCATCTGACAATGAATGTGAATCTGAATTGGCCAGATGAAGAGTGCTGCCTGGTTTCCTCCATTCGTGAAGCTTGGTATTCAGGCCAAAGAGTTCAATCTTGGTTTCACAAGACCAGAGAATCTTGTTTCTCATGCATTTTGGTAAACTCCAAGTGGGCTGTCATGTGCCTTTTACTGAGGAGTGGCTTCCATCTGGCCACTATACCATAAAGGCCTGATTGGTGGTGCTGCTGATATAGTTGTCCTTCTGGAAGGTGTTCCTATCTCCACAGAGGAACTCTAGCACTCTGTCAGAGTGACCATCGGGTTCTTGGTCACCTCCCTGACCAAGGCCCTTCTCCCCCGATTGCCCAATTTGGCTGGGCGGCCAGCTCTATGAAGAGTTCTGGTGGTTTCAAAGTTCTTCCATATAAGAATGACGGAGGCCACTGTGCTCCTCGGGACATGCAATGCTGCAGAAATTGTTTTATACCCTTCCCCAGATCTGTGTCTCAACACAATCCTGTGTCAGAGGTCTCCAGACATTTTCCTTTGTCTTCATGGCTTGGTTTTTGCTCTGACATGCACTGTCAACAGTGGTACCTTATATAGACAGGTGTGTGCCTTTCCAAATTATGTCCAATCAATTTAATTTACTACTGGTGAACCATCTCAAGGATAATCAATGGAAACAGGATGAACCTAAGCTCAATTTTGAGTGTCATAGCAAAGGGTCTGAATACTTATGTAAATGTGATATTTCAGTTATTTCTATTTAATTACTTTGCAAAAATTTCTAAACACCTGTTTTCGGTTCTTCATTCTGGGGTATTGTGTGTAGATTGATGATAAAAAAAAATAATTTAATCCATTTTAAAATAAAGCTGTAATGTAACAAAATGTGGAAAAAGGTGAATACTTTCTGAATGCACTGTATTTCTTGTCCATGGGCCACCCAATTTATTTATTTATATATTAAAACTAACCTAATAAATGTTTCATTTATTCAATCTGTAGAGCAATTAAAACATGTGTGATTGTGTAATGTGCTCTAGTTTTTAAACAAATGTGCAATATTGAATATAAAATGGTCATTTGGGCAGAATAGAATTGACAAGGTGATAATGTTTTACAACATGTTGCATGTTAATACTTATCTTCTCAAATTAGAAATGATTAGCAGAGTCCCACTAGGATTTGTGCTGGGTCCTCAATTATTAATAATTTGCTGGCATGGTTTGATGGTAAGGTGTAAATATGGGTGTTAAATTGGAGCAAAACGGATAGATTGAGTCAGTTCGTAAAACTTTAAGGTAGATAAAAAAGTTGGAGAAACTCAGCGGGTGATGCAGCATCTATGGAGCAAAGGAATAGGCGTCATTTCGGGTCAAGACCCTACTTCAGACTGATGTCGGGGGGGGGGGGAAATAAATGAAGTGGCAGAGACAGTAGGCTGTGGGAGAGCTGGGAATGGGAGGGAAGGAGGGAGAAAGCAAGGACTACCTGAAATTGGAGGTCAATGTTCATACCGCTGGGGTGTAAACGACCCAAGCGAAATATGAGGTGCTGTTCCTCCAATTTGTTGTGGGACTCACTCTGGCCATGGAGGAGGCCCAGGACAGAAAACTGGAAGATGGGTTTCAACACCCAAGTATTAGATCATTCATTTTAGCCCCAAAAGAAGAGGTAACTGTATTGTTTAATAGTACAGATCCAAAGAAATATATAAATCTTTGTGCAGATGCCCAAACCATAATGGTCAGGCACAAAAAACAATGAAATAAATGCAGGGATATTTATCATTTAGAACTGGTAGCTTAAGATATTTAAAAGGAAAGTTGATACAGCTATGCAGGGTTCTGGTTATATCATATTTGGAGCATTATGTTCAGTTCTGGATGCCAGTTTTTAGAAAATGCAATGTTGACCTTGAAAGCAATGGTGCACTGATTCACAACTACATGATCAATCTCTTGGGGATAAATGGAGAGACGAATTACATGAATTGGGCTTGTATTCTTGGAATATAGGTTAAGAGATCATTCCAGCTTCCAGGAGTTTAAAAAAATAACCAAATAGATGGAAGGGGAATTTCGTTGCTGGTTAATTTTATAACAAAGGTTCATAACCCTGAAATAAGAGCCAGATAATTCCAAAGTGAAGAAACATAATTTTTTATCATGTGAATATAATGTAATTGCGGAACCCTGTCAGAGGAAAACCATAGTTTTATATATATATTTTAAATCTGAAATTTCTGCTCAGTATTAATGTTAAAGAATAGAAAGGAAAAGCAGGTAGATGCAATTAAAGCATAGGTCATTTATGATCTTAAAAAGTGATTGAATAGGCTGATGGGCTGGATGACTTACAGATGCTCACCAGCTTCCTGGATTGTCTGCCAAATTGTAAGGCATTCTTTTGCTCTTTTTCTCTCCCACTGCCTTTAGGCAACTGGATCTTAAAGTCTGATTTTCTTGCCTAAACCTCTCATTTAAAGACAAAACCAACTGAGAACTCATCTTTCCAGCCAATTTCTTGTCACCCCTCATTACTTAAATCTCATGGTTTAGTAACCATTTTCAATGTGTGTATTCACTGAAACATTTCATATTAGTATATATGTATAGAAGAAATTTATTGCAAATGTGAGTTGCTCAGTGGTGGAAAAGGTCTCTTCTGTAAAGTGAAGAAAAGATTTGGAAGATAAATTGTACCCCAAATTATTCTTTTGATCTTACTTCCTCTCAACCCATTTCCTTCCCTATTCCCCCTGCCTCTTGGTTTGTTCACAAAACCATCATGAGCAATGTTGGTCTCGTAATCATTGATAGTGGGTAATGCAATAGAAGGATTATCAGCACGAAGGAAAGGTGACATTTATCATCCCAACAGCATTTATTTATTTGCATCTACAGTGCCCTTCATAATGTTGGGGCCAAAGACCCATCATTTACTTATTTGCCTCTGTACTCCACAATTTGAGATTTGTAAAAGAAAAGATCACATGTGGTTAAAGTGCACATTGTCAGATTTTATTAAAGGCCATTTTATACATTTTTGTTTCACCATGTAGAAATTACAGCCGTGTTTATACATAGTCCACCATTTCAGGGCACCATAATGTTTGGGACACATGGCTTCACAGGTGTTTGTAATTGCTCAGGTGAGTTTAAATGCCTCCTTAATGCAGGTATACAGTATAAAGTTCCCTTTATTGTCATTCAAACTTTTAGTTTGAACAATATTGTGTGGCTTGTAGTCATGACAGAAAATAAAATAACAGAACACACAATTAACACAGTTTAACACAAACATCTACCACAGTGAGTCTACCAGGCACCTCCTCGCTGTGATGGAAGAAAAAAGTCTTCCTTCCTTGTTCGCCCTCTGCGTTTGGGCAATCCAGGCTTCGATGGTAAGTCCCGTGGCCGAATCCGAGATCCGCGAACGGGCTGGTTCAAATTCCGCAGCCCAGGGTGGATGAAGTTGCCACCCTCCAGTCCAGCGGACGAAGCTGTTGTTGCGGTAGCTTTCGGTGAATCAGTCACCAACCTGGGACCTGCGAGCTCCCAATGTTGTCTTCCACTGGGCCCGTGGCCGAAGTCTCCGAAATAGGGCCGCCGCCGCAGCGCCACCACAGCCCCGAAGTCGGCCAGCTCCGCGATGGTGAGTCCTGGCTCTGCTTCCAGAGCCTCGAGGTCAGTCTCAGTTGGAGTCCGCCAGCTCCGCGATTAGGCCTCAGCGCAGACGGCGACGGGGATGCGACAAAGAAAAGCTCGCATCCCCCGAAGGAAGAGACTAAATCAAGTTTCCCCCACCCCCCACAGAACAAAAAATAAAGGAAAAGACAGACGGGACTGCAGGCGAGCCGCAGCTGCCTGGCAGCGCCGCCACTTCTGGAATAGTGAGATCTCAGTACCTAGTCTTTCCTCCAGTCTTTCCATCACCTTTGGAAACTTTTATTGCTGTTCATCAACATGGGGACCAAAGTTGTGCCAATGAAAGTCAAAGAAGCCATTATGAGACTGAGAAACAAGAATAAAACTATTGGAGACATCAGCCAAACCACAGGCTGACCAAAATCAACTGTTTGGAACATCATTAGGAAGAAAGAGAGCACTGGTGAGCTTACTAATCGCAAAGGGACTGACAGGCCAAGGAAGACCTCCACAGCTGATGACAGAAGAATTCTCTCTATAATAAAGATAAATTCTCAAACACCTGTCCGACAGATCAGAAACATTCTTCAGGAGTCATGTGTGGATTTGTCATTGACCACTGTCTGCTGAAGACTTCATGAACAGAAATACAGAGGCTACATTGCAAAATGCAAACCACTGGTTAGCTGCAAAAATAGAATGGCCAGGTTACAGTTTGCCAAGAGGTGCTGTAAAGAGCAACCACAGTTTTGGAAAAAGATGAGAAAAAAGGAAAAAACAGTTGTGGACAGATGTGACGAAGTTTAACATATCAGAATGATGGCAAGAGCAAAGTATGGAGGAGAGAAGGAACTGCCCAACATCCAAAGCATACCACATCATCTATGAAACACGATGGTAGGGGTGTTCTGGCCTGGGCATGTATGGCTGCAGAAGGTACTGGCTCACTTATCTTCATTGATGATACAACTGCTGATGATAGTAGCATAATGAATTCTGAAGTGAAAAGACACATCCCTATTTGCTAAAGTTCAAGCAAATGCCTCAAAACTCATTGTTCATTCTACAGCAAGACAATGATCTCAAACATACTGCTCAAGCAATAAATGAGATTTTCAAAGCTAAAAAATGGTCAATTCTTGAGTTGCCAAGTCAATCACCCAATCTGAACCCAATTGAGCATGACCTTTATATGCTGAAGAGAAAGCTGAAGGGGACTAGCCCCCAAAACAAGTATAAGCTAAAGATGGCTGCAATACAGGCCTGGCAGAGCATCACCAGAGAAGACATCCAGCAACTGATGTCCATGCATGTCATTGCATGCAAAGGATATGCAACAAAATACTAAACATGACTACTTTCATTTACATGACATTGCTGTGTCCCAAACATTATGGTGCCCTGGAATAGGGGGACTAGTCAAGAGTCAAGAGTCAATTTAATTGTCATTTGGACCCCTGGAGGTCCAAACGAAATGCCGTTTCTGCAGCCATACATTCCACACAAATAGACCCCAGACACAACATAATTACATTTTACATAAACATCCATCACATAGCTGTGATGGAAGGCCAAAAAAAAGTTATCTCTCCACTGCACTCTCCCCCCCCCCGATGTCAGAGTCAAAGTCAAAGCCCCCGGCTGGCGATGGCGATTGTCCCGCGGCCATTGAAGCCACGCCGGGTGGTGCGAGGTCGCACACCGGGTCTTGGTGTTGGAGCCCCCGGTGTGCGCTCGCAAAGTCCCGCGGCCATTCCAGCCGCGCGGGGCAGTGGTGTCAGGCCCCGCTCCAGGAGCTCTTCAACCCCGCAACACGGGCGGGAGAATTCGCCGTTGCAGGAGCCCCGAAAAGCGGTCTCCCTCCAGGGATCCGCGGGCTCCCGGTGCCGCCGTCCGCAGACCCGCAGTAGCAGCCTCCGCATCAGCAGCAGCAGCGGCATCGGCAGCAGCAGCAGCAGCAGCAGCAGCGGCAGCAGCAGCAGCAGCGCTCCTCCACCGCTCCACCCGCTCCGGTCTCGGCCAGCTCCGCGACGGCAACGGTGAGTCGGCACCAGAGTCCCCGGCTTCTTCCCGTTGGAGGCCGCTCCTCGTTGCGGCCTCAACGACACCTGAGACCCGACGAGAAAAGGTCGGGTCTCCAGTGCAGGGAGAGATTCAAAAGTTTTCCCACCCCCATCCCCCCACACACACACCCCAACATAAAATAACAAAAACTACATAAAAACACAGACAAAAAATAATAAAACGCGGACAGGCTGCAGAGGCCGCTGCTGGCCAGAGCCGCGCCGCCTACCGCCTACTATGTCCAAACACTGCTATATTTTCTACATGGTGAAACCAAAATGTATAAAAATGGTCTTTATTAAAATTTGACAGTTTGCACTTGAACTACATGTGAATTTTTTTCTATTACAAATCTCAAATTGTGGAGTACTGAGGCAAATAAGTAAATGATAGGTCTTTGTCCCAAACATTATGCAAGGCACTGGAACTGCTGAGATTATGCAATATTATAAGCCAAAACCCTATTCCATAATGTTGGCAAGAGGTAATTAAAAAATGAATATATATTGATGTCTATCACTTGGATCATTAGATCTTCTTCAAAATTGTCCTGAATGGTCTGTCCTCTGCAGAGGTCTTACCTTTGCACCCCTGACTCCACACCTCAGCAAATTCAGAGCCCGCCATGATGTTGAACTCTACTTCCATCGTCTCCACCTCTGGGCCTATTTCTCTGATAAACAGCCCTCGCCCTCCAGTGACCACTGCTTCTCCTTTCTCAACTTTCTTCTTCTCCTGGACTACCCTGCTGGCCTTCTATCCCCTCTAGACCTTCATATTTCCAACGGCTGGCGCAATGTCAATAATCTCTTCTCCATTTCCCGAACCTACCCTAATTCCACATTACCACAATAAGATGAGAGTTACATAACAGGAAGTATAGGGACAAATAACTGTAAAAAGCAACCTATGAATTTAATTTATGGAGACTTCAATTCAAGGTTGGTTCAATTCACAGTAGAGATTTTGTAACTTGAATTGATGTGGGAGTGTGAAAAATACACATAGTATGAAATGATAATTAGTTCAGAGTAATTATTTAAAGCATAGATTAAAATCTGAGTTTGTAAATGCTTGAAAAAATATTAATTTAGGTTAAATATTTGTTTCCTATAAAATCCAGAAAGCTTTGAAAATTAAAGTTTTCTTGTATAGCTTTATTTTTGTTGTGAATTTCAGTTCATAGCCTTACCTCAATAATATATATGTTGAAATGTCAATTCCCAGGCTGCTGACATTATAAAATTACTGCTTTAACTTTTTCATCAGATTTATATGCAATCGTAGAAAACTGACAATCCCTAGTGTCGCACAAAAGAGGCCCATAAATGGAGCACCACTTGTCTCTGCTCCTTTGTATGAATGACAAATCGTAAATTTGGAGCCTTTTCTCAAAGGACAGAAAATCATGTTGTTGTTCTCAGAAGGCACAAATTCTGGATAGATGAAGCTTTTAGGCTTGTAACTAGAATCATTCCCCCTTATTTTGAGAACCTAGAGATTACAGCTGTGTTTTCTCTGGCCTGCACACCCATTTTGACAGTACACTAAAATCTATAGAGGAAAGAAATTTAAAGCTGCAATTTCTAGTAATTGGGCTAGAAACAATGTTTTGTGAAAAGCTATTTCTCTGGAGAAAAATCTAACCTAGTGTTCTCCATGATCATTAATCAAGTGTTGTGGACTTTTTAATTAATTTAATATTTCTTCTACTTTTTGCTCCATGAAGTAAACTTTTCACTTTTTCTTACATGAAGCTGCATCCAAAAAAACAAGTTTCTTATTTTATTTTCTTCTTAATTCTCTGTA
The DNA here is from genome assembly GCF_028641065.1 of Leucoraja erinaceus. NCBI lineage: Eukaryota > Metazoa > Chordata > Chondrichthyes > Rajiformes > Rajidae > Leucoraja > Leucoraja erinaceus. The sequence goes on from NC_073385.1 coordinate 60,450,069, forward strand.
AACCTCAAGGCCATCCATGTTACACATATTGATAGTTCTGTGACCAAAATAAATTAGAAATGTTGCCCATTGAATGTGGATTTCCACCCCCTTCTGCAGCCCCTATATCTGTAACATCTTTACCGTCACCAAATTTGTCTTTGTGTTTACCAACTCTGTAATTGTTAGTTTGGCTGTGCGTTCCACTCTTTAGTTCACCCTAAACTCTAAATAGGCTGCTCTACTTTCCCCCTTTTTCTCCCTAAAACAGGTTAACCACATACTTTCTCTTCAGAACCAGAATCTATAAATTGAATTTCATGGCGGGAACTAAACATTCAACCTTTGCAATTGTAAAATGTTTTTAACTTAAAATGTTTAAACCTTCCGACTACCAGATTTGCCTTTGAACAACCATCAAGCATAATACTTCCCTACAGAAAATTAATGTGAAATGCAAGGGGTTAGGGACAAATGATCTGCCTACCTTCACAATATTAGGCATATACCGAAAAATCCTTCAGCACATGCTAAAAGTATGAATCCTTTGCTGACCCAAAATTGTGAATGTTTCACTTTCCAAGGAGAGTGGCTGGCCTGTGTTTTTCAGAATGTTTTTAAAATTTATGTGCATTAGTAAAACCAATTGATGAAAGGGTAAATTAAAGAAGGTTCATTTTCATTCTTTGGCATACTTTGCAGAGTTGAATTGGCAATTTCACTCTGTTCAAACAACTTAAAAAATATTTATTGCAGATGGACACAGCACAGCTGCATATCAAGCTCCGCAATACCCAACTTGTTACTTTTAAGATTGTTTTTTAATATTTTCCTTTATTGTTCAATGACCAAACCACTTTGAAATGTGTGTCTTTCTGCGATGAGTTACAAGGCCAGATGGCATCCCCCGGGGCAATCATAAATTCAGCATGTGCAACTTGTACATGTATGGCAATGCCAGAGCTTGTTAGGCCAAGTTACAAGGATTTAATTCCTGCACCCTGGAGGCCGATTAACACCATTATGCAGCAATTGCTAACTCTTTAACTTCAAGCACCACTGAGATGGTTGAATCTCCCCATATATATGCTGACAAATTCCCCAGTTACTACTTTCGAACATCACTCTTGTGTATTTTTCAAGTAAGGATATTCTGCAGGCACAACCTTACCCTGGTGATAGGTTTAGTTTTAGTTTCGAATTACTTTGGAATACTTTACTTTATTGTCACATGTGACAAGGCACAGTGAAATTCTTTGCTTGTATACCCAATGTATACAAATAGCGACCACCTATGGCACTGACAAAGTTACAAAACACGCCAGTTCCTCCGTACAGTGTGGAAACAGGCCCTTCGGCCAACCGAGTCCATGCTGACCAGTGATCCCCGCACATTAACACTATCCTATGCACACGAGGGACAATTTACACTTATACCAAGCTAATTCACATACAAACCTGTACGTCTTTGGAGTGTGGGAGGAAACTGAAGATCTCGTCGAAAACCTACGTGGTCACGGGGAGAACGTAAAAACACCGTACAGACAGCACCCGTAGTCGGGATCGAACCCTGTTATCCAGCGCTGTAAGGCAGCAACTCTACCTCTGTGCCACCATGCAGCCCATAGTTCGATCATTGTAATTGTAGTGCCAGCTGACTCTGTTACCTTAGTGCAATGATAACATTAGTTTAATGGTTAAATTAGTTCCTTGAATCGATTTGTGGGCGTTGTATATTCTTTGTAGGAGTCATGTATGCTTAAGTTAGTTACTGTTAGTATATTATAGCAATATCAATCAATAAATCAATCAGTTTTATTCATCACATTGCACATAAAGTGCAAGTGAAATGAATTTGTTAGCAGCGGTACAATGATAAAAAACACACAAACACAATAAACATTTACCACAAACATCCACCACAGCATTCATCACTGTGGTGGAAGGCACAGAAATTGGCCAGTCCTCCTCCATTTCCCCCCGTGGTCAGGACCTCAAGCCGCCGCAGCCGTTGCTGCGGGCGTCCAGATGGTAAAAGGACAAGGTAAAAGTCAAGGTAAGTCCAGGATCGGCTCTTCCCCACCGGAGACCGCGGCTTCAGGCTGGTGTAGGCCGCAGGCCGGCGGTCGAAGATTTAAAGTTCGCGCCGCAGCCAGAAGCACCTCAGACCGCAGGGCCGACAGATGAAGCTCCCCTCCAGGGGTGATGGTAAGTCGCCACCGCGCCCGCGGTAGAAGTTGGCCGCGGGCTGGCCGATGGAGCTTCTTCTTCCCCCCGGGTCCCCAACGTGAGATCCCGGGCTGCAGACGCCGCGCCAGCTGGAGCTCTGCAGACCGCGGCTTCACGCTGCGCCGGCTGCCGCGGGCCAGCGAAACAGGGCGCTCCCCTCCAGCGAGCCCCAGCGAGGGCTCGCCCGCTCCACACCGAGAGTCCACGCTGCGCACGCCTCTGAAGCCTCGGGCGCGTCTCTGGGAAAGGCCGCGCCGATCCTTGCTGTTAGGCCACGGGGGAGGCGACCTGGAAAAAGTCGCCTCACCGTGGAGGAGGCGACCAAAGCGGTTTCCCCCTTACCCCCCCCCCACCCCCCAAACAAGACATACAGAGCAACATTAAAAACATACATTAAAACATACTAAAAAAACAAAAAAAGCAGAAAAAAGCGGACATGCTGACAGGGCGCGGGCTTGCAGCGCCCCCACCGACCTAGCTAGATATTTCAAGTTTTTTTCTTTTTTGTATGCTTGTGGGTGGGAGTTGATACGTAGAAGGGCATGTCTATATCTGATGAGGCTAGCGCAGACACATAGATTGGGAGTTCAGTTTAGCCTCAAGGGATGGTAAAGCAACAGTTTTTACCACATAAGACTCACGTGTACTTTACACGACATGACATGGATGAAACAGTAAGAACGAAAAGTTATATGAATAATTTCTTTGTTTTGTGCTACTTCAATAAAACTAATTAATCAAGAAACAACAACTTGAAGAAACTTGAAGTTTTTGCTATCTGCTAGTTCGTAAACTATATCTTCACCATATCCTCGAGTAGTAATGGCAATCAAACGTTGGACATTGGAAAGTTTAGAAAATGCCATTACGTTAAAGTAAAAAACTGGTTCTACGAGTGGAACTGAAGAAGAAAGCTAATTCTCCACGAGTGAGATTAGAGCTTGAAATCCTGGAATGAAGGATCTGCCAGTCGCAGGCAAATTGACACGGTCAAGACCTGGGTTATCAGAAGAACGAAGATTGAAGACTTCGAAAGCCAGGTACCGTGAGTAGAACGCTACTTTGTCGTATTTGAAAACCAACTTTCTTTTAAGGCTGAGAAGCTTTAAATTAAAGCTGCAGTAATATCATCGAATACAGCCGAGGAAGATTGTTTATGGTAGCTTAAACATAAGCTACTAGCACTGAACAGTTGACCTTGAGTATCTCAATTTTAATAATGTTTTGAATTCCAAGAAGATACGGTGTGCCCAAGCTAGGGATTGTTTATCATAGATGCTGGGAGGTCTTTCAGGACATTGAATTTAATGATGTTTTAAAGAACAAACTGTTTTGTTTTTGAACTCCTTTTGATGTTTTAAATAACAATCTGGTAGAATGCTTTCGGATACACCTGATATGGATCTACAAGCAAGCATGTTTAAAGATCAGCCACTGGAGGGCGAAGATGAGACAGACCAGAGAAACATAGAAACATAGAAATTAGGTGCAGGAGTAGGCCATTCGGCCCTTCGAGCCATCACCGCCATTCAATATGATCATGGCTGATCATCCAACTCAGTATCCCGTACCAGCCTTCTCTCCATACCCCCTGATCCCTTTAGCCACAAGGGCCACATTTAACTCCTTCTTAAATATAGTCAATGAACTGGCTTCAAGTACCCTCTGTGGCAGAAAGTTCCAGAGATTCACCACTCTCTGTGTGAAAAATGTTTTTCTCATCTCGGTCCTAAAGGATTTCCCCTTTATCTTTAAACTGTGACCCCTTGTCCTGGACTTCCCCAACATCGGGAACAATCTTCCTGCATCTAGCCTGTCCAACCCCTTAAGAATTATGTAAGTTTCTATAAGATCCCCCCCTCAATCTTCTAAATTCTAGCGAGTACAAGCCGAGTCTACCCAGTCTTTCTTCATATGAAAGTCCTGACATCCTAGGAATTAATCTGGTGAACCTTCTCTGCACTCCCTCTATGGCAATAATGTCCGTCCTCAGATTTGGAGACCAAAACTGTACGCAATACTCCAGGTGTGGTCTCACCAAGATCCTGTACAACTGCAGTAGAACCTCCCTGCTCCTATGCTTAAATCTTTTTGCTATGAATGCTAACATACCATTCACTTTATTCGCTGCCTGCTGCACCTGCATGCCTACTTTCAATGACTGGTGTATCATGACACCCAGGTCTCATTGCATCTCCCCTTTTCCTAATCGGCCACCATTTAGATAATAGTCTACTTTCCTGTTTTTGCCACCAAAGTGGATAACCTCACATTTATCCACATTATACTGCATCTGCCATGCATTTGCCCACTCCCCCAGCCTATCCAAGTCACCTTGCAGCCTCCTAGCATCCACCTCACAGCTAACACTGCCCCCCAGCTTCGTGTCATCCGCAAACTTGGAGATGTTGCATTCAATTCCCTCGTCCAAATCATTAATATATATTGTAAATAGCTGGGGTCCCAGCACTGCGCCTTGCGGTACCCCACTAGTCACTGCCTGCCATTGTGAAAAGGACCTGTACAATACTGTTCTCCTTATGATATATTGGCAGTTGTTCTGACAAGATTTTAAAAGATTAAAATTTGTAATGTGGGAGTTGTTTATGGTGAAAGGTTAGGCAGGCCAGGCTTGTATTCTCTAGAATTTAGAAGAGTGAGTGGGATTTTGTGTGGGGCTACGAGTCCTGACAAGGTGAATATGGAGAGGACTTTTTCTCTTGTGGGAGAATCGAGAGCTAAGGATCACTTTTTAAAAACTAAGGAGTCACTCATTTAAAAGAGATGATTTTTTTTTCCAGGGTTGGAAATGGCTCTGTGCCAAACAGCAGTCTTGAATAAAGTAAAGATAGATAGATATCTGAAAAGGAGGCAAAATATTCCACATATACGATGGAATGCGGAACATATTAAATGATTAAGAAGTTTGAGGGACCGCAGGGCCTATTCCTGCTAATTTTATATATTTGCATTTATGTAAGTTTGTAGAAATGTGTTCCACATTTTGTGTATTTGTTTCATCTGGAACAAATACATTTGTAATTCCCGTCAGACTTCTAATCTAAGTGAAAATAAATCAATAGGAGCTGTGGATGTATTTTACAGGTAACATGTCTCTGCAGCAAGGCAGTGAGGAGGAGAAAATGGGTAAATAGGTTGTATCAAAATTATCTGGAGCCATCTGCCTCTCATTCTGATCTGTCCATTCTAGAATGTGATTTAATTATGCATCTCTGAGGAGATCTTTGCAGAGACAATAAATTAAAATAATATGAATTCTCAGCAAAAGCTAAACATCTATTCCATCACATTCTGATAAGCTTGGTGCTTACTCTTGTTTGTTCTTTTAAAAAATACAGCGTGAAGTAGATTTCCTTCATTTCGTGCAAGCATTTGTTTTAGTTTTTCCAACATTTGCTGACTTGAGACGGTCAACCCATGATAGCATTTGCTGTTTCCAGGGTTGCCTTCTTGATTTAACATGCTGGGGTTAACTCCACCCCATCCCACCATTAATTGCATCTTTACTTTTTGCAAAGTACTTAATTTCTATCTGTATCATCTCCGGAGGCCTGCTGAGATGGAGAATTTTTGTAGCTATTCTCTATTACAGTATATTAGCAAATTGTCTTTTCGCCAGGGATTCAATCTAGCACAAACTGATGGGTTGAAACTCTCCTTTGCAAACTAAGGAGCAAGTTGCACTAAGATTGGAGCTTTTTCATAGGACCTGGTACTCTCGACCAAATTGACTGAGTAGAATTAGAATTTGTGTGTTAGACTGGGAAAAATATTGTCCTGGAGAGTAGATGAAGAGTAGCAGCCCCATGCGGAACACCACTAGTCACTGGCAGCCAACCAGAGAAAGCCCCCTTTAATCCCACTCTCTGCCTATTGCCATCCAGCCAACCATGCTAGTCTCTTCCACCTGATACCATGGGCTCTCATCTTTTTTAGCAGCCTCACATGTGGCACCTTATCAAAGGTCTTCTAAACCACATCCACTGACTCTCCTTTGTCCATCCTGCTATATACTTCCTCAAAGAATTTTAACAGGTTCGTCAAGCAAGATCCCCCTTTCACAAAACCATGTTGACTTTGGCCTATTTTATCGTGTGCTTCCAATTCCTCAGAAATCTCATCTTTTATAATGGACTTTAAAATCTTGCCAACCACTGGTCAGGCAAACCAGCCTATAGTTTCCACTCTTCTGCATCGCTCCCTTCTTTAACAGCGGAGTAATATTTGCAACTTTTCAAATATCTGAAACCACCCCTGACAGTCATGATTCTTGAAAGATCACGACTAATGCCTCCACAATCCCTAATTTGTCTCCAGTTTACTGTCTTCATCTAGTAGCAATACGATTATGGTGGTAGTTGAAAGATAGAGGAGGGTTATGGTACGAGTGCAGGCAGGTGGGACTAAGGGGAAAAAAATTTGTTTGGCATGGACTTGTAGGGCCGAGATGGCCTGTTTCCGTGCTGTAATTGTTATATGGTTATATGGTTATAATCTCAGAAAGGGTTGAATACATGCAGCAATTTTTGTATCAAAATAGTTATCTAAAACTATAACTTTTCTTATAATGTTTATGGAAAATTGTAGAGCATAGAGTCAAAGGACGTGTTACCCTATTGCTGCACCCTCCCTTTCCTTTTCTGATTTACCTCTTCTTTAATTCTTTAACCATGAGCTTGTTATGTTTATATGTGTTCTGTTCTGTTTTCACCCTTCTGCATGAATTCAAATCATACAAAATGTTATTGAGTATAAAGAATTCATTGTATTTTTTATCTCCAGTAAGCATTAGTTCATAGTAATGCTACAGAATTTAAAAAAATACAATGTAATCAGTCCCCAGGTCACATAATTGTTCAGATCCTGAGAACTGTCCATGACTGAATTTTCCATATGTCAGAAATGATCAACTTCCTCCAGAAACAAGATGCAGTATTTTTTCGGTATTAAAATCTGATCTTTTAGACGTAGACAAAATGCCTTGACAACAGAATGGCACCATGTTTTGTTTGAAGTATAATGTTAATGATTATTAATTGATTAATGGAATTTCTATTTAAAAGTGTACTCATTAAGGGGCTGTTTCACTTGGGCGACCTAATTGGTGAGTTTGGAAGAGTTTGAAAAAATGTCATGTGTTAAGACCTCCTTTGACCTCCTTCGACTATGTTGAAGGCCAGCTACGACTAACCGAGAAAATTGGACACCAAATAGTGGAGAGTGAAGACAATTTCCTTCGATCACCATCGACCTCCCTTAGACCTCCCTTCGACTATGATGAAGACCATCTACGACTACCTTTGACTACCCTCGATTACCTACGATTAACATGCCGACCTACTACGACTATTGTAGTTCTTGCTATTGAGGGAGTGCAGCGTAGGTTTTCAAGGGTAATGGCGGGACTGTCATTTGCTGAGAGAATGGAGCAGCTGGGCTTGTACACTCTGGAGTTTAGAAGGATGAGAGAAAATCTCATTGAAACATAAGATTATTAAGGGTTTGGACACACGAGAGGCAGGAAACATGTTCCCGATGTTGGGGGAGTACAGAACCAGGGACCACAGTTTAAGAATAAGGAGTAAGCTATTTAGAACAGAGACGAGGAAACACTTTTTCACACAGAGAGTGGTGAGTCTGTGGAATTTTCTGCCTCAGAGGGCGGTGGAGGCAGGTTCTCTGGATGCTTTCAAGAGAGAGCTAGATAAGGCTCTTAAAAATAGCGGAGTCGGGATATGGGGAGAAGGCAGGAACGGGGTACTGATTGGCGATGATCAGCCATGATCACATTGAATGGCGGTGCAGGCTCGAAGGGCCGGATGGCCTACTCCTGCACCTACTGTCTATTGACTAAACCTACAAGTAAAAAAAGTATCGATTTTTTCCATGGCGACCTTTTTGCACTCACGGGCATTTTTTAACATATTGAAAAAAATGCCGCAACCTAGTTCAGAGTTCAGACAAAGTATTTTTGATTCCAGTGTTGACTGATAATTGAACTGAAAAATTATATGTGGATGCTTCACCCAACCCCCCATTCCCTACTTTCATTCTTAAGAAGATTCCCAATCCAAGAAGTCACCCATCCTTTTCCCCAGAGATGCTATCTGACCTGCTAAGTTACTCCAGCACTTTGTGTCTATAAAGAAAAGATACACTTGTCATAGAGGGGATGCTGCAAAGGTTTATCAGACCAATTTGAGACTTTGTCGACTAGGTTTGTGTTCACTGGAAGTTAGATAGAATGGAACGAGGCCTAATTAACAATTAGAACATTTCCATGGCTAGAGTGAGTAGTTGTGGGGAGATGTTTCCCTTTAATGGGGTATATAGAACAAGGGATCACAGTGTCAGGATATAGGATGAAAGATTTAGTCCTGGGATGATGAGATATTTCTTCATTCAAAGGTTGATGAATCTGGAATTCATTACTGTAGAGAGCTGCCAAGACCTAATTGCTGAATATTTTTTAATAAGATAGATAAATTCCAGACAGAAAAGGCCACAAGGGTTTTGGGGAAGAGCAGAAATATGGCTTTGAGATAGATGATCAGTTACAATTGTATTTAATAGTTGAGATGGCCCGCTCGTGCGCCTATTTCCAGTTCCCTCAGTCCCTTGATGTAATTCCGCACGATATTCTAAAAACATAATTTGACTGTAATTTTTTCACAATGTAATATAAACTCTGTAGTTTTGTTTCTCAATATTTACAATATTTACATTTTTCCCAGTAGCTTGTAGAGCATCCTTTTCAGGGAATTGCGTGTAGTTTAGCCTCATCCCTAGCACAGATACAGGGAGACGTAAGCAGGTGAAATTCCACTGGAAAAAAGAGATATAAGTTAAGAAGTACAAGTTGACGATTACAGTTATTTTATTTGTTAATAACAATAAATTGATATTGTAACTTAATTGGACTTAAATTCATGTGAAGTAAATTGTTGTTGCTCTATGTAAACTTTATACCAATTAATAACATTTTGAATTTATAATGTAGGGTAATTTTGAAAGTTGCCGAGGAGTAACAGTTGAAGAAAAATGGTCAAATAGGTGTCTGTTTAGGAGCATCTTAAACAAGAATTAGAGATGACAAAAGGGTTTTAAGCTTGGCTATTAAAGGCAAAGCAACAATTACTAGAACAATGAAAATCAGCGGGAAGTCAGGACTGAAGGAGCGCTGATAACCCAGAACTATTTTTGACTGAAAGAAGCTAAGAGAGGGACAATATCAAAATGTTATTTGCTGCTCTTGAGCCCAGCCTGTCATTGAGCAGTTATTAATCGCAGAAATGAACCATCTGCAAAGATTGCATGGAGATGCAAGGATAGGAAATGTTAGAGAAAGCAGAGATGTATACTTTGTTTTGGATGCCATGGCAGAAATTTAAAACACGGATGAGAATTTTATAAATCAAACATGATTGGGCTATGTTAATAATGTTAATCACAATAATTTTAATATATTGATATGTTCAACACTAATATGTTGGAATTTTTAAATGATGCAATAAAAGGAGCACTGGGCTGAACATGTCTTGTGAAGAGTTAATTCAATCCATTTTAGGGGTGTAGCATTTAGTACTTTTAACAATAGAATCTGAAAACTGGCACAATGGTGTCATTAAATGGAGTTTTGAGGGCCCATATGCATAAGACATGTCATGTTAAATTTACAGCAGAATTATTTTTATTCTACGATCTTTAATTTTATTTTGTAGGTATCACAATTGAATTGGATCGAAAGGAGGGCAGCAGCCACTTTCTATGGGACGCCTCCAACTGCCACCATTGATGAAGCTCTGAAAAACTTTTTAAAGGTGAGATCAGATTTCAAGTTGCTGAGGAAAGCTGACTATGCTTCAAGACTGACTCTTTATGGAGTCCGATATTGTAAAAATAACAAGTACTTTGCACACTGAATTTTCTACAAAAAAATGTATCAGATGCAAAGACACGTAAGTAACCTTTTCCAATGGGCCAGAATGGAAGGTAATAGCTACAAGAGCCTTGAATAAGTGTTTTATAAAGTCATAAGCATGCAGGTACAGCAGGCATTGAAGAAAGCGAATGGCATCTTGGCCTTTATATCAAGAGGAGTTGAGTATAGGAGAAAAGAGGTCCTTCTGCAGTTGTAGAGGGCCCTAGTGAGATCACACCTGGAGCACTGTGTGCAGTTTTGGTTCCCTAATTTGAGGAAGGACATTCTTGGTATTGAGGGAATGCAGCGTAGGTTTACAAGGTTAATTCCCGGTATGGCGGGACTATCATATGCTGAGAGAATGGAGCAGCTGGGCTTGTATACTCTGGAGTTTCGAAGGATGAAAGGGAATCTTATTGAAACATATGATTACTAAGGGTTTGGACACGTGAGAGGCAGGAAACATGTTCCCGATGTTGGGGGAGTCCAGAACCAGGGGCCACAGTTTAAGAATAAGGGGTAAGTAATTTAGAACGGAGACGAGGAAACACTTTTTCTCACAGAGAGTGGTGAGACTGTGGAATTCACTGCCTCAGAGGACGGTGGAGGCCGGCTCTCTGGATACTTTCAAGAGAGAACAAGATAGGGCTCTTAAAGATAGCGGAGTCAGGGGATATGGGGAGAAGGCAGGAACGGAGGAGTACTGATTGGGGATGATCAGCCATGATCACATTGAATGGGCGGTGCTGGCTCGAAGGGCTGAAAGGCCTACTCCTGCACCTATTATCGATTGTCTACTGAAAAGAGAATTTTAGATTCATATGATAAAAATAACCTTCTTAATTTCCCACCTTTTTAAAGTTCTAATGAATTGTCAATTTCGGTCTTTGTAAATGTTAAAATGTTTAAAAGTATTGGAGTTTTTAAAAGTACTTTGTATGTTTTTGTTTATTTCAAAGACAACTTTTCAAGATTTTAATTTGTTTGTTATTAAATTTCCCCTTTGGGCAAGAAACATATAGGTCAAGGAAATCCAACATATATTTAAGGAATTTTTATCTTCCCTTTCATGCTGTCTTTCCCCAATCTATATTAAAATAATTGAAGATTCCCTCCCCCCACTCTCCATTACCATTATTAATTGCTTTTGTTTCTTTCTGAATGTGTTGCTCAATCACTGTCCCACTATTTAGTGGTTCTTTAGGATATAGGCAGCAGTCTAAATATCTTTCCTTCATCTCGGTAACCACAGATTTTATTTTTCAATCTTCAAATAATGTAGCATGATATTTCTATGCTAATTATCCTGATTAGATTACTGCCAGCAGTGGTAACGGGGCTGTCCCACTTGGGCGACCTAATCCGCGAGCTTGCCCTCGACTCATACTCGCAGCATGGTTGACACGAGGTCTTTGTAACTCTCCTTCATGCTCGAGGTCTCAGCTGAAAAATGCCCGCGAGTAAAAAAGGTCGCCATGGAAAAAAATCGATACTTTTTTACTCGTTGGTTTCGTCGTAGTAGGTCGGCATGTTAGTCGTAGGTAATCGAGGGTAGTTGAAGGTAGTCGTAGATAGTCTTCATCATAGTCAAAGGGAGGTCGAAGGAGATCGAAGGAGGTCGTCTTCACTCTTCACAATTCGGTGTCCAATTTTCCCGAAGTTAGTTGTAGCTAGTCGTAGCTAGTCGAAGCCAGTCTTCAACATAGTCGAAGGAGGTCTTCTACATAGTCGAAGGAGGTCTTCAACATGTAATTTTTTCAAACTCTCCTAAACTCTTCTAAACGCGGCAATTAGGTCACCCAAGTGCGACAGCCCCTTGGTTGTTTTGTCATAACCCATATGGCAGCTTAAGACAACATGTTTTTGGTAACTTGCAAGATCATCTTAGTGATTTTAAGGGAAAACTGGGAAAACATTGAGTTTTAAATTCAGGCCATTAACAGATAAGGCACAACTTCAGTGCCCTAATGATTGTGCGGCTGACTTTCACGTTTGTTATTGAGACCTTTGTAACAGTATTTTCCTCCATGTTTTAATGCATCTGACTAACATCTAACCTGTTTGCTACACGCACCTCCCCCCCAACTTATTCAGTTCCAACCAACGAATGGAATTGAAAATCCATGATTATTCATTTTGCTCTAATGATCTCCCAACTCTCTAACTCTGTAAACTCCTCCAGCCTCCCCCAATCGTACAATACTGGTCTGAGGAAACTGGCAAGCCCCTACATGATGGCTTTGGGTCGGTGACTGGTCCATCTTCAAGGACTCAGTGGCCAACTTTAATGAGTACACCACTGCGGTCCAAACTTCATCAGTAAGTGTGTAGAGGACTGCATGTCAAATAAGTAAATCTAGGTGTTATCCAACTGGCAAACATGGATAAACCATGAGATTCGCTCCCTAGTGAAGACCAAGTCATAGGCATTCAAGTCAGGTGATTCTGACGCATACAAAATCCAGATATGACCTTCTAAAAGTCATCATGGACACAAAATCACAGTTCCACACCAAGCCAGAGTCCCAGGCTAACCACACAGTTACCTGTCGATTGTGACAATGCTTGTAAACTATCATGCAATGTCAAGCAGAATCGCTGGAAACAACGCATCCCTTCTCAATGCTTGCTTTGAAGAGGTCACTGGTATGACATAATCTGCTCCAACAGCCTGAGGTGGCCGTGTACCCACGGTCAGCATTGCAAATATTGGTCCAGCCTCCGTGAGATTGAAAGCATAAAAGGTGACCGGCATGGATGGAGATGATGGCCATGTCCTCAGATCCTGCGTGGACCAGCTGGCAATAGTACTCATGGAGTCCAAAGAAAAACAAGGTAGTGTGTCTTAATGACTACAATCCATTATGAAGTGCTTCAAGGAGCTGGTCATGTCACATATCAACTCCAGCCTCCCAGAGATCCTTGATCCATTGCAACAGGTCCAGGACAGATGCCATCTCCCTGATCCTACACTCATCCCTAGCACATCTGGATACCAAGGACTGCTACATCATTCTATTTATTAACAATAGCTCCATCTTAAACACAATAATTTCAAACAAGCTCATCTCCAAACTCCTGGAGCTAGGACTTGGCACATCCACCCCCCATCCCTACTCCAACTCCGCCAGCAACTGGATCCTTGACTTCTTGACCCATGGACTGCAATTAATAAGTGACAAAACATCCCCTAAAGTGGTTTCAACACCAATCTCCTGTGTTCTCAGCCCCATACTACCCATACACTCAAACTACACAGCCATATTCTGTTCTAACTGTATTTACAAGATGACACCACAATAATGGGCCTGGTCATGAGCAATGATGAGACACAGTACTGGAAGGAGATAGCGAGCTTAATAACATAGTGTCAAGACAACAACCTCTTCCTCAATGTCAATAAAACAAAAGAGCTGATCATCACAGGAAGCAGTTGCAGTCCATGCCCAGTCTATATCATGGATGGAGACCCCGGCCATGTCCTCAGATCCTGCGTGGACCAGCTGGCAATAGTACTCATGGACATCCGTAACCTGCTCCAATCTGGATATGGTCAAGAGCTTCAAGATCCTCGGTGTAAGTATCACCAACGATTTGTCTTGGTCCAACCTGATTGACGCTAAAGTCAAGAAAGCATAAAAATGCTTCTAGTCCCTCTGAAGGTTGAGGAAACTCAGCATGTCTCCAATAACTCCTACCAATTTCTACAGCAACATTATAGAAAGCATCCTGACAGGAGTATCACAGACAAAATGTGTATAAATGAACTTTCTATACATGTGTAGATGTTGGCATCATAATTTCAATTTAGTGAAGCTCTTGTGCAAGTGATATTTATGTAGGCCAGTCACAATTGCGCATTTATTACATCCTTGAGTTATTTCAGCTGTAAATTAGTATGGAGAAATTGTGCTCCTTGGAGCAAAGAGATTTTGATATGTCATTGTTGTGTATAACATCAAAACTGGTTTCGACAGGATAAAGAGAGAGGAACTTTTTTGCCATGTTTAAGGACCAAGGAATGCAGATTTGAACACACATTGAGGATGCGATGAAAGTGTTTTCTTCAGTGAGAAATTATGATCTGGAGTTTACTGCCTTTGTGAATCTCTCAGGCAAGGTTTTCGAAAGGAAATTAGATCAATATTTTGCAGGACTAAAGGGCCTGTCCCACTTACGCAACCTTTATAGGCGACTGCCGGCACCCGTGATAGGTCGCCGAAATTTTCATAATGTTAAAAATTAAGCAGCGACCAGAAAGACGCTACGACTCTTTGGAGACCTCTCACGATCATAGGAGACCTCTCACAACCATACAGGCTGTGATCACCTGGTCGCCGCTGAATTTTCAACATATTGAAAATTTTGGCAACCCATCACGGGTACCGGCAGTCGCCTGTAAAGGTCGCAAAAGTGGGACAGGCCCTTAAGGGAAAAGTGATAGATAGATAGATGTGATTGCTCGCCACGGTGTTATATTGGGCTTGCTAAACCAAATAGTTCTTGTTATTGAATAATGAATAAAATAATTAATTAACAGCTATTGATTTTATCTAAAGGGGTCTTAATGAGAGGCATGGGAGATACAATAGTACAACATAAGATGTATAAAATTTGACATTGGTAAAGTGCGATGAGAGACCATTAACAATGTGCATCTCTAAGTCCAGAGTAGAGTTCTGTTTGAGTGTTTAGCATTCCTCATTTGCTTTATGATTATTTTTTTGCCAGACCATAAATAATTCTTGGTTCAGCACAGGATCCAAAAAAGCACAACTAAATGTCAATTCTTTAACTGTTTCTGTCTGGACAAATCTGAATTCCCATCCTTTTCTCCATATCCTTTTATATTATTCAACTTCCAAGACTCTGTGCCCTAGGCCTGGAACCAGTTAAACTCTGTAGAGCAACACATTTATTATGTAACTTTATATTTAAACTGCAGTACTTTTCAGCATATTGTAACAGACTCTTCCATAATGCATTCAGTATTTAGATTATCCATGTACATATATGTTGCTTTATTCCAAGTTGTACTTTGAACTAGATTGAATGCCAGGCACTCAGAGCTAAGTTTAACCTTGTTTCAAGATGAAGAGCAGCTGGCGATGAACCAGTGAGATACTAATATTGCATTTCAAAATGCAAATAATTTACCAAGACTTTTGGCGAGTGATTTAGGAATTAATATTTTTAACAATTGCTCAGCAGTTAGATGATATGCTGCTCATAACCCATCACCAGTATGAACCAGTAAAGTTGTTCCTTAGTAAATTTGTACCTTGTTTGTTCTCCCTCTGTTTCAGTGCATCTTTGTTAATGTAGCAGCTCACCCATTACGTTTTTAGACAAGATGTAAATCCAAGGAAAGTAAACATTTAATTATGAGAGTAAACACTAAATAGCATTTGTGTCCGAGTGACAGTATATTAGAATATTTTGTTTTACTGCCAGTGAGAGGACGATTTAAATTCCCATGAACTAACAGATAAGGTCGCAACTGTTCAAAATGAAATACATTTGCAAAGTCTGATGTGTCTGTAGCACAAAATTGCCTTTAATTTAAGCTCACTAAAGTTCATTAATGCCTTTTCATAAACTGTACAAACTGTTAAAATAGATTGTTTGAAGATCATTTACCAAATGTGATTTTTGTACCAGGATTACAGGTGCAAAACTGAAAAATTCTGTCATGGTGCTTTTCATTTTAATGACATAAATTAGTTCCATTAAAAGAAAAGTGATATTCCCAATCTATGTAAAACCAAGCACTATCGATAAACAAATGTTGTTATTTTAATCCCGTTTTACAGGCTGATGAATTGAGTCCAGGATATTCCAAGTCCAACTCGTTCTACATTGCGAAGGTATTCTTATGCTTATGTAGGTTTTGTCTGGCACTGACAATGCCAGTACAGGTGCACAACCTTTTATCCGACAGCCTTGGGACCAGACACTTTTCGTAATTCGGAATTTGTCGGTCTTCGGAATGGAAATTTTTTAGCGTAGATTTTAATGGCTGGCTCAGTGGTAGAGTGCTCGGCTCATATCCGCAAGGTCGCGAGTTTGCGCCTTGATCCCGGCAGTTCCTCGGTCGCGAGTTTGAGTCTTCAATGTAGTTTTTTCTTGCAGAATAAATGTCTGTATGAAATGCAGTGTGTTGAATGAATTCCTGAATTTGTAAATGTGACCGCAGCATTGAATCACCTCTCGCACTCATGTCACCCTAGCGGGGCTACATGCCCTTAGGCGGCCTAAGGCGACATTTTCACACTCTTATATCCGTGTGCAGCAGAGGCGACGTGCGTTTGGCGCCAAACGCGAGCTTTGGTTTGCAGAAGACATCCTGGAAAAAATGTCCAGTTTCTTCCAGGTAGGCGATATACCCTCCCGAGCAATATACCCTCCACTTCTCTTTTATGAAAGGGATTTAGTTCCCCTTTCTTCCAGGACCGACCGGAGGTTCCGCTGTCACCTCTGCGGGCCACCCTTGGTGAACGCTCACTCAACTTTGTCTTGGGATTCCTACTCTCCCACGCAATGTACCCTCACCTTCTCTTTTATGAATGGGGATTTAGTTCCCCTTCCGTCGAGGACCGACCGGAGGTTCCGCTGTCACCTCTGTGGGCCGCCCTCGGTGAACGTCCTGTCTCCCTGTCCCTGGGATAGCAGGGGGCGATCAAACAGCACAATACCCCCCTCCCCCTCCAACTCCAGAGGAATCCGCTCCCCGATGGGCCGCTACGGCGACAAGTGGCAGTTCGCCCACAGCCCGAGCTGCGCGACCCCAAGAACAAGACGTACCTTGCACACCATCAGCTTCTGCCCCTACGGGGAGCGTGTTCCTCTGGAGTTGGAGCGGGGCTGGGCTGGAGTTGCTGATCTGGGATCTCCGTGCTTGCAGTGGGCCTGGGGGTCGGTGTCCCGATGAGGGGGCGCAGCTCGGGCTGTGGGCGAACTGCCACTTGTCGCCGTAGCGGCCCATCGGGGAGCGGCTTCTGGTGGTCCTGATGTCTCCCGCTAGTTTGCAGTTTTCCTCTGGAGTTGGAACGGGGCTGGGCTGCTGCTGGCTGTGGGTCTCTGGGATCTCCGTGCTTCCAGTGGGCCTGGGGGCCGGTGTCCCGTTGGTCCTGACGTGTCCGGTGACTGGCACTGTATGCTGGCATCGCCGACTTGAAGACAGTGCAAAGCCCCCACGCCGTTGCAATGGGCAGGGAGCTGGAGAGGGGAGGGAAGGGGTCACACACATGGCCGGGAAGCAGAGGGGTGTAGGTGGGGTGAAACTGAAGGGAGCGACAATCTGCTGCTCCCTGCCTGCTGAGTTAAAAAGTTCCCACACAAGACTGTGTATCGTGAGTCTACCGTGGGAACTTTTTAACTCAGCGGGCAGACAGCAGCACATTGTCAATTATTAACCCTCCCGCGCAATATACCCTCACCTTCTCTTTTATGAATGGGGATTTAGTTCCCCTTTCTTCGAGGACCGACCGGAGGTTCCGCTGTCACCTCTGCGGGCCGCCCTCGGTGAACGTTTTCAAGGACCTTTCTTCAAGGACTGAAAAAATGTCCGCTATTCGGAGGTTTTCGTTATTTGGATCTTCGGATAAAAGGTTGTGCACCCGTATCAAGAAAGGTCTGTGATCCATTGCTGCATTATTTCACATAAATGTCCCTATTTATTCATGGTCTATTTTTGTTTAGACTTGCAGGTTACTCTGATTGTTTAGCACATTCTCATTGTGAATAAAGCTTAAAAATAAAGTATAAAATATAACAAAGTATATACTTTGATTCTATGTGCTGTATCTCAAAGAAATTTACCTTTCTTTATACAATTGTAAATAGTTTTGCAAGTCAGCAGCAGAAAAATGGTGGGTAGAATAATGGAATGAAACCAGACAAACGCCCATAGTCTGGGTCGAACTCAGGTCTCTGGTGCTGTAAGGCAGCAACCTTACCGCTGCGTCACTGTGTTGCCCCTTAACTGTTCCACAAACGAGTAGTTTATCTGGACCAATGATAATGGTACAGTCTTATTATCCCTGACTATGATGGTAAAAAGATCAGCCACACTTTTCAATCCCGATAACAAAGTAAACATAATTTGGCAGCAGCACTTGTATATTTCAGTCAAAAATAATCACATGATCAAGTCTTTTGCTTCAGAATACAGTGGTTCAGCACTGCCTCGCAGTTCCAGCTGCATGGGTTTGATCCTGACCATCAGTAGTATCCTTCTGGTGTCTATATATTCTTTCTGCAGCAGCGTAGGTTTTCCCATTCTCTTCATAATCCCAAATACCTGCTGCTAGATTAAGTGGCTGCTGTAAATCGCCCCTCTAGTTTTTGTTTGGTAAATCATGGTGGAGTTGATGAGCAGGTGAGAGAGAATAAGTTTCTGGCATATAGAGCTGCACAGACTCAGTGTGCTGAATGGCCTTATTTTATGTCATAAGAAAACATTAAAGTTTAATCTGGGATGGCATCCAAAGGAGAAGAACTGCCCTGATTTTGTTGCTACCCTATTAAGGAAAAGACACGAAAGCACAATTTAAATCACAATTTTACTTCGGAGCCACGTGAGTGACTACATGAAGAACCCGCCAGGATGCATGCATGTCATATCTCTTCACGCATTGCGAAACGATAGGCGGGGTGGAGCGTTCCCCTGCAGCGGTAATTTTGAAACCAAGACCGACAGGTAAATGAATTACTCTGCGGTCATTTTTTGTTTCCCGTGCTGTTTTTGACGGAGAAACTATGGACAAAAATAGAGTCCACAAGGGCTGCGTCTAAGCTGGCTGGGGAGGACCGCGGAGTTGCGGGCAGCCAGCAGCAGCTGAAAGCACCAGCATCACCGTGAGTGGGATCAGCTGTGCCCGACTTGGCACCCGCGCCGGCCAGATCAACACCACGGCCGGGCGGGAAGCCTACACAGAACAGAGCCATTGACTCTGACAAGTCAAAACGGCAGGCGGAGGGAGCATTCCCCCGCAACAGCAAGTTTAAAACCGAGACCGACAGGTAAGGGAATTACTCTGCGGTCGTTTTTTGTTTCACATGCTGTTTTTCACAGGGGAAACTATGGACAAGAGTCCACAAGGGCTGCACTGGCTGGAAAGAACCATGGAGTTGCGGGCAGCTAGCAGCAGCTGACGGCACCAGATCACCGTGACTGGGATCAGCTGTGCCCGACTTGGCACCCGCGCCGGCCAGATCAACACCACGGTCGGGCGGGAAGTCTATACGGAACAGAGCCATTGACTCTGATAAGTCGGACTGCAAGAAATGCCGCGGGGACCAGCGTTGCTGGGGCCAAATGGAGCGGCTTATGGAGCAGATGCTCCAACGTGACAGACTCCTGGAGATGGGGTCTATTAATAATAATAATAATAAATTTTATTTATTGGGCGCCTTTCAGACATCTCAAGGACACCTTGGTTAACAGGAAATATAAACATATAATCAGAATAAAATAAATAATAAAGACATCACAGAAACACAAATTAAAAACAGAATTCAGTCCAAAAACAAAAATCAAAAACACAATGGGTCACCATGGGTTATGCAAAACACCCACAGCAGCACCTTACGTAGGGCTGCACAGTGCATCTCCCTCGGCAGAGGGGAGTACTGGGGGTCAATTCTGGGCTGACCCTGAAGAGGGGTTTGCTGAACAAACAACAAGTGTGCAAGGGGTGCAGGAAGGAGAAAGAAGGAGCTCGATGAGGAGGCAAAAACCCTGGGGCTCATAAAGGCGACAACAGGAAGGACCTCCTACACTCAAAGACAGCACCCTTATGCACCCACCAGCAGAGCAAGACAATCAGAAGCTGGTGAAAGCTCAAAGGCCGGACATACAGGACAGCGGTCTTTTTTAGGCCATGGCCCA
This sequence comes from Leucoraja erinaceus, assembly GCF_028641065.1. Taxonomy (NCBI): domain Eukaryota; kingdom Metazoa; phylum Chordata; class Chondrichthyes; order Rajiformes; family Rajidae; genus Leucoraja; species Leucoraja erinaceus. Next base: position 60,470,111 of record NC_073385.1, read on the forward strand.
GACCGGCCTTCGTGGAAAATGCGCAAACCCCAAACCCAAACCCAGACACCGGCGCCTCAACGTCCTCGAAGACTACACAGGAAGAAGTAAACTTTCCACTGGTAACCATGGAGGTAGGTGGGTCTGGTCCCTTACAAATTATAGGAAGTGTGGATAATACACATATCGGTGGGAGATTACACTTCTTTTGGGAGGCATGGAGTGCATTAACAACAGACACATATCCTAAACAGTATCCAGGGATATACCATTGAATTTGTGCACAAAAATAGCCCCCAGTTCAGCATGTACCGAACCGAACGTTCGTGCTTTCACGAAAAGAAAAATTGGAAGCACATGCTGAACTGGTGAGACGCCACGCTAAGGGGGTTATTGAAAACACCCAACACGATTCTCTGGTTTTTGTGTCTAATATCTTTACCAAAAAAAAAAGGGATGGTGGTTATCGCATCATCATAGATTTGACCAAATTGAATACATTTGTGCAGTATATTCATTTAAAAATGGAAACCTTTGTTACTGCCAAACAATTGATTTCCACAGGCTACTTCATGGCTAGTATCGACCTAAAAGATGCTTACTATTCAGTGCCTATACGGACTGATCACAGACGTTATTTAAAATTCAACTGGATGGGGCAGCGCTGGCAGTATAGAGCTCTACCAAATGGGTTAACATCAGCCCCGAGGCTGTTTACAAAAATTTTGAAACCAGCCCTAGCGTTTCTTCGGAAACAAAAAAAACATATGATCATGGCCTATCTAGATGACATATTGGTTGTGGGCTAAACTTTAGAATTAGCCAAACTAGCTGTATCAGCCACCAAACAATTGTTTGAGAAACTGGGGTTTATCATCCATCCAGTTAAATCTAAACTAACGCCTTCCACCATAATGGATTATTTGGGGTTCACTATTGACTCAGTTCACATGTCGGTGACTTTACCAAAGGACAAGGCTACAGTCTTAACTGAGGCCTGCAACCTCATTGACATCAGTGAACCTTCTATCAGATTGGTAGCAAGGGTGATTGGCAAAAAAGTGGCTGCTTTTCCAGCCACACAATTTGGACCTTTGTATTATCAAAATTTACAAAGGGCAAAAATACAAGCACTCAAAATTAATGCTGGTCATTTCGACAGACCAATGAAGCTACCAATCAAAGTAATTATGGAATTAAAATGGTGGAGGGATAACATTCGGCATTGTTCCAGCCCTATCATTATCAGCAACCCCTCAGTGGTGCTACAAACTGATGCCAGTGCACTTGGTTGGGGTGCTACCAATTCCATCTCCAGCTGTGGAGGTAGATGGAATGCACAGGAGGCATCATTACTACAGACACTTGGCATAAACTACCTGGAAATGTTGGGTGCATTCTATGGCCTAAAGTCATACTGTTCTGGAATATATCACCAGCATGTTAGACTACAGATTGACAATACCACCGTGGTGGCATATATTAACCATATGGGTGGAATCAAATCGACATCATGTGACAATCTGGCTAATACAATTTGGCAATGGTGTATCCAGAGAAATATTTGGATATCAGCTACTTACCTACCAGGTAACCTAAATTCAGTGGCAGACACCAGGTCACGCAAATTCAATGAAAACATCGAATGGATGTTGGATATAAAAGTATTTGCTGATATTGTAGCACAGTATGGAACACCAGATATCGATCTATTTGCATCTAGACTCAATCACCAGTTACCAAACTATGTTTCTTGGGAACCAGACACTGGGGCATCAGCGATAGATGCTTTTTCACTGCATTGGGGGAAATTGTTTTTCTATGCATTCCCTCCTTTCTGCCTCATCAGTCGGGTATTTTACGCAAAATACAACAAGACTCGGCGTCTGATATTTTGATAGTGCCTGATTGGCCTACTCAACCATGGTTCCCTGTGATACACGACATGGTCTTAGAACCATGTATCACCATCCTGAAACGACCAGATTTGTTGGTTCATCCTGTAACTGGGGATAGCCATCATGTCATAATACGACAAACTTATTAATTTGTAGAGTCTAAATAAACCTCTACTGGAACTGGGACTGACGGACCGAACATTGAACGTTATCTCAGCGGCTCACAGGCAGTCCACCAAAAAACAATATCTGGTATACATCAGGAAATGGGAGATATATTGTCACAGAAACAACAGAAAACATCACTTACAGCTCGATGAACATAACGTCTGTTCTGGAATTCCTGACAGGCCTCCATTATGATGAGGGGCTCAGTTACAGTGCCATTAACTGCGCCAGAAGTGCCCTTTCAGCATATCTATGGCGAGGATCAGAGCGTCATTCTGTTGGGACTCACCCCCTGGTAACCAAACTTATGAGGGGAATTTTTATATCAATCCCCCAAGAACCAGGTACTCTCAAATATGGGATGTGAGTATTGTCCTAACGTTGCTAAGGAACTGGTCTCCAGCAACAGCTCTGTCCCTGCAAAAACTGACGCATAAAACAGTCATGCTGATGGCTTTGGTCACAGCACAAAGGGTACAGTCTTTACATAAGTTAAGGCTGGACAATATGACTTCTTCAACAAGAAATATAACTTTTCATATTCACGAATTAGTCAAACAGAACAGACCGGGACCATCAGGCCTCAAAATAGAATTGAGGGCTTACCCTATAGATGATCGTCTCTGTATAATAAGACATTTATTGTTATATATGGAGAACACCAAAAACATCAGAGACTATGAGATGGCACTACTAATCAGCCACAAGCAACCCCACAAAAAGTGTCGGTTCAAACTATTTCCAGATGGCTGAAACAGGTTTTAACAACAGCTGGGGTGGATACTAACATACTCAAATCTCATTCCACCAGGGCTGCAGCTACATCGGCAGCTATGGAGTTGGACGTACCGATGGACCAAATCCTGGAGACAGCAGGATGGTCAAGGGAAAAAACGTTCCAACAATTCTACCATAAACCAGTGGTTAAACCTGGAACTTTTGCAGAATCAATTTTAAGTTCTGTAATATGATTTCACCCCATGAAATAGGGGCTATAATTTGTTGTTAATAAATTTATCGTGGATTTCAATGTCGGATTCATGTTTAAACATGTTAACACAATTCCTCCCTTAGTCAATTAAGGCAGATGTGATGCATGGAACGTTTCCACGGCATGAAATCACAGAGCTTTGAAATCTTCACATAGTCACTCACGTGACTTCGAAGTGAAATAGTAAGATTAAACGAGAACTTACCAGTTCGAAGTTTGATCGTTATTTTATGAGGAGTAACGTTGAGGGATTACGTGCCCTCCGCTCCCACCCTTGATCATAAAGTTCAATGGTATCCTCTTCTCTAATCTTACTATGTTCAGTCCTTACTGTTATCTGTGATTTCACACCGCTGCTTTGAAGAATGACATGCATGCGTCCTGGCGGGTTCTTCACGTAATCCCTCAACGTTACTCCTCATAAAATAACGATCAAACTTCGAACTGGTAAGTTCTCGTTTAATCTTACTATTAATTGTACAATTAAAAGAAGAGCAGAAGACCCCAGTTTGGTATGTCAATCAAACCAGGCCTCAACATATTTAGTTCCAGAGTTGGTAGCTCCTGGTTCTGCCAGGTTCCAGTGGTTCATTGGCAACATTCTTATTTCAGTCATTATGTACAGTGCATTCAGAAAATATACAGACCCCTTCACCTATTTGACATTTGTTACGTTACAGCATATTTTAAAACTGATTAAATTCTTTTTTTTATCACTAATCTACACACAATACCCCAGAACGAAGAAGCAAAAACAAGTGTTTAGACATTTTTGCAAAGTAATAACTGAAACTGGTATTGTGTGTGGATTGATGTTAAAAAAATGGATTTAATGCACTTTCAAAAATACTATATTTTGGATGAAATAATCAATCAAGATACCGATGGAATAAAAATCATGAAATGTTTTGAAATCATGGATGGGCGAAGGAGTTAATCTAATGTTTGATTTATTCCTCATCCAGCATCATCAAAACAAATTATATCATCATTTGGTGTTGCTATTGGTTTATTAATCGTGTTATCCAATTATCCAATTAATTGGATAACACCATTAATATGAATTAATTGGTGTTATCCAATTAATTCACATTGCACATGAGTACGATCAACTTATATGCAGGTACAACAGGTACAAAGAGAAACATGTGTGCAGAATATAGTCTTATAGCATCATGCGCATACAGCTACAGAGAAAGTGCAATTAAAATTTTAAAAATGCCACAGTGAGGTAGATTGGGAGATCAGGACCACACCCTTATCATATGAGGGGACAGTTCAGTCATCTGATAACAGTGAGGAACAAGTTTGATAACACATGCTTTCAAGCTTTTGTATCTCTACCGGACAGAGAGTGATGGAGATGTCCTTGATTATCTTGATGCTGCTGCACCCGCTGAGTTTCTCCAGCTTTTCTGTGTATCCTTGATTATCTTGGTTGCTTTCACAAAGCATTTAGCTATTTATTGTCTGTGATACCTTGCTATGAATAAACTGGTTGCCTTCATTTCTTGCATTTCTTGCTATGGTGAATAGTTGTGACACACTTTGTAATTCAATGACCCATTATAGAACATTTATTTGCAAGGATACTAGGCAAGAAAAAGACTAGATTGGGCCATCAGTATTCCTGGGTAAAGGGTGTCATGCAGCTTACATAATTGATTTGAGCAAGTTAAGACATACAGCATGGAAACAGCTTCAGACCAACTTGTCCAACTCAACTAAGATGCCCCATCTAAGCCTTTCCCATTTGCCACATTTTGCTTATACCACATTTTGCCCAAACCTTATTTTTGAATTATCCAAGTATTCCCATCCATTGTTCTGAATTATTGAAATGTGTTATCAGATATTTTAATGCATTTTAATTTTTTTAATTACATTGGTGAGCACATACAAATCATTTCACATAAGTTCCCAAACATGAACTTAGTTAGTCCTATCTTTGGGGCACAAATTAATGCAGCGAAGCAATGCACTGGTTTCATATGAACTTCCAGCAAACAGATAGACAAACAGAATTACTACCAGATACCAGTTGGATCATTTACAATGTATGTGAACATTAAGCTAGTCCACACATTGGAATTACTTAGGTAAACAAGGGTTATGTGATTGAATCCAGCGGAGAAAATAAGATGCTTGGAGAGTGAGCAAAAACAACAGAAATTGTATCATGTATCTAATAGCATTTTTGGCTCTCTAGTTTCTCAATTCCCTGGAAATCATAGAACATTCTGCTACATCGGTAATGCCAATGAATTCCTCACTGAGAGTCCTACAAGATCAAAAATAACATTTCCTCTTCTTTGGTTAATGGCACTATTTCTTGTATACTGCATACCAAGCAGCTGATGTATTGTTGCATGAAACTATTAGTGTTTACACTGAGGAAATAACATTTGTACTTGTCAAAAATAAGAATAGAAAATGCTTGAAACAGACGACAGGTTAGGTAGTATCTGTAAAATGAAGAGGTATAAAGAGGATTGGATGTGCATCTTCAAATCCTGATTATTGCACACTCCAAACTTGTTTGTACTCTGCGGGACTTTAATTTAACCTTTTGGACATGTCAAAGGATTTCTTGCTCTGTTGCCATTGTTTTTTTATCTTTTTTCATACAGTGATCCTTTTTTATTTCTCAACTTAATTAAGCTTGCATGGTTATCCAAATAAATGCTAGCTGAATCTTAAAATCTTAATATTCATGAAGAAACATTGTTGATTTTATATGTTGGATGTAATCAGTTTTGATATTCACAGTGCTACAAGGATCTTGGCAATAATACAATTGCCCTAAATTGGCTGAACTTCGCATCTGAATTGTCTATCAAATCAAAAGACGTAAGTGAATTCAACAAAAGATTAGTATAATGTCTGCATGAAACTCTTAAAAAGTATTTCATTTTTTTCAGTTGACTAAAAATTTATATTTATCAATGTTTTGCTAATATCTTTATATCATTATAAAACTTCTTTAGATCATAATTTTGTTGGACATAATTTTAAAATGATCTACCTTTGAAGCGCGCAATTGTAACCTTCCATGAGCACAACACTATAATTTTGGATTGTGGCATACCAATATCGGTGCAGTGATCAGATACTGAGAATATCTCTCACCTTTACTCCCAGATAATCATTTATATTAATTTATCTTCTTTTATTTTAAATAGCACCTGAATACAATGTGGTGCTTAGCCCAGAAAGAGAGAGCCTCAGTCTAGTTGCTAAATACATCAACAGGTGTTCATAAGAACAGGCCATCGTCCTTTTAATCTAACTGCTGTCAGTGTGATTATGCCCAATCTGCTTTTTAACATCCACCCAAAGTGATTCAATTTTCTTAATTATCATTGGCTATCAAAACTCGTCACAATCTCAAATTTAAAATGATTAACTGAGCCAGCATCTACTGCTTTTGTGGGGAAGAGTTCCACACTTCTACTGGTTTGCAGATATGTTTCCTAACTTCTCCTATGAAAAGCGTGTCGTATTGTTTTAAGATTTCCAACCACTGAAAATAAATCAACACATACCTTATCAATTTATTTAAAGATGTAGGAAACTTCAATCAAATTAACCAAGCAAACAAAATTTCGGCTCTGGTAGCCCGTCAATATCACAGTGTTGCTTCCAGAAGATTGCATTTGAGTTGATTGTTAAAAAATAATTACTTCAGATTTTCTGCCCACAGCTCCAGATTAATCATAAAACTCGCTAAATTGCAGAATATGGAATTGCATTGTAACAGCACCCTAAATCCATTTTTTCACATCTACACTGTTTTACTCTAATGCATGTTTTTGCACATTTTCTTAAATCACTATTTGTTCTCTTAATCTAGGACCTAGAAGCCCAGAACAGCCTGGAAGAAATGCAGAATGCCCTCGCCCAAAGCAGCTAAGTGCTATCCTAATAACCAGGAGGAGCTCAGAGAATTTTTATCTTGCTACATACAGACTGCCCATGTGTTGTGTTATCACATCTAACTTTGAATACAACCTCTCTCAATATTGTGGTATTTTGTTCTGTTGCTTCCTAACCACAAAATATCATAAATCATGCAAGGCTGATGAACAGAGATTGAAAATTTTCACCGTCACAAAGGGGCAACTCTTTACTCAAATACATTTAAAGAGCCAGACTTCAGATGCTAATGAATTGAAAGTTTTATGTGCAGTTAGATTTCTTATTCCATGTGAAGAAATTGACATCATTGACATCCCTGAAAAAAAAACAACGTAATTTTTGCAAGGCTCCGTACATGTTTAGTTTTAGTTTAGAGATACAGGAAACAGACACTTCGGCCCACCGGGTCCGCGCCGACCAGCGATCCCCACACATTAATGTGATCCTACACCCACTAGGGACAATTTATTTTTATATTCACCAAGCCAATTAACCTACAAACCTGTACATCTTTGGAGTGTGGGAGGAAACCGAAGATCTCGGAGTAAACCCACACAGCTCACGGGGAGAACGTACAAACTCCGTGCAGACAGCACCCGTAGTTGGGATCGAACCCGGTTCTCCAGTGCTGCATTCGCTGTAAGGCAGCAACTCTACTGCTGTGCCACCGTGACCGCCCTTTTAACAATAGCTTTGCATGCTGATTTTAAAGGTTTTGCTTGCTATTTATTTGGTCAAATGTATATAGTCAGTAGATATAATGAATACATTTTATTTAATTTTCAGGGTTGATCACATGCGAGTTTCATAAAGTCAAAGTATGGCTGTATCAGAAGTGACTTAGAGTGTATTATTACAGCGTACATGCCAGCAGTTGAAGTCCCTATGTACCTTTAATGTTAACACACTGAATATTAAGCAGAGTGATGATTATCTATGCATTCCTTAAGTGAATGTACATAATTGATGGTAGAAAGGGAACCCATCCAGTGGTTATTTGGTGAGGGAAAGTGTAGCAATCATTAGGGCAGAAATCCCAGGTAAGTTTCTCGTTCTTTGTTGCCTCAGCATTCAAATCAAAAGCAGTAAAAGCCCTGTCCCACTTACGAGACTTTTCAGCGAACTGTCTGCGACCTTCAAGCTCGGGGACACTTGACTGAAAAACCGCGAGCTGGAACGACCGTCAGCACGGACACACACACAAACACATCACAAAGGCGGGGGCCAGGGAAAGCGAGGAAGCGCTGTCTGAAATTCAAACGGTGCAAAGCCAAGGTGATACCCACGATGAACAGGAAAGTTAAAGACAGCTAGTATAGTATATAGTAAGTCATTTAAAAGAGTGGAGGGTGGGGGGAGAAGGCTGGAGAAGGGGGGGAGAAGAAGTGGAAACACCTTTTAAGAAGCCAGCCAACTTTTAATAAGCCAGAGATACACAGCTGTGAAGTTTAGCGGGCATTTAACATTACCGGTCGGTTATCCTTGGTTCTGAAAACTCGTGCTTACGTTTTTTTTTCCCCAATGAGCCAATTAAAATGCCCGGTCAGCAAAGGAGATTTCCTACGGCTACCTCGACTGCCTACAACGACATGGCGACCCCACTACCACTACACTACGACTTCAAAAGTATTGATTTTCTCCATGGCGACCGATTTTTGGTCGTGGAAAAATTTTCAACATGTTGAAAAACTTTATGCGCCCATACTGAGGCCGCGAATAGTTACCACCATGCGGGAACTTCCCTCGACCATGAAGGAGACTCACCAGAGACCACCTACGGACATGTGGCGAGCGCAGAGTCTCCTAAACTCGTCAATAAGGTCGCCTCAGTGTGGACAGGCCCTTAACATTTGAACTTGAAAGTTCTCTACTGAGACCAAGAGAAAAGTCCACATTCGTGAAGTATAAGTGCATATGACTATTTGGATAGGGTTAAAATTGGAACATCACTGACACAGGCCATGATGTCTGAGAGAATTTATGGCTTGGCTATTTAGGAGAAGTGTGCAGGATGCTTGCAATGAACAGTCCCGTCAAATTCTTCCAGAATGTAAAGAACTGACAGAGATGGAAAAGTTATGTGTGTTCTAGTATTTCACAACAAAAAACATGAGACTAGTTATGTTGTTACCCAATTATGTCGTATGCCTAGATTTAATTTGTCCAAGATTTGCTCATCAATATTGCACATTTTTTATATCATAGCATAATAAATAACATGGAAAATCAAAAACAGAAGTGGTTTAAAAACCACTTACATCTGCTGTGCCACTCAAAAGAGCATAGACACAAAATGCTGGAGTAACTCAGCGGGTCAGGCACCATCTCTGGAGAAAATAAATAGGTGACATTTTGGGTCTAAACCCTTCCTCAGACTGAGGGTCAGGGGTGAGGGAAACTGGAGGTATGAAAAGGTATACAACAGATCAGAGCCAGCACCGGTCATGGTCCATCTTGGGCTGTGAATGAGGTGCTGATGAGGGGATATGAACAGTAGAACTAGCAGGATGACTAGGGTGCGGGAGTGACTAGTTTTACCGTTCATATCCCTTCGTTATCACCTCCTCCACAGCCAACAATGTACGATTGTGGGCTCTTTGGCCATTGGTGCCGGCTCTGATCTGTTTTGTACTTTTTCATACCTCTAGTTTCCCTTTGCCCTGACTCTGTCTGAAGAAGCGTCTTGACCCGAAATGTCACCTATACCTTTTTCTGCCTGACCTGCTGAGTTACTCCAGCATTTTGTGACTTTCTTCTGTGTAAAGCACCTTCCTACTCAAAAGAGCATGATGGATTCTGTGCCCTGTTCACTTTCCCACTCGACCACCATGTCCTCTGACACGATCTCTATTAAAAAATTTATCATTCTTGTGATCTCAGCCTTGAATATATTACATAACCTGACCATTCACAGTCTCGAAGGCAAATTATTCTATTTTATCTGGTCACATTCTTTGAAATTCCAATGAGTGTGAGCCAATCTTAATTTCACCTTCTGGAATGGCACCAGCATCTCATGAATCTGTTGACTGACTGTAGTGGCAGATTATTATATAGTTCAAGGAATTTTTCCTCTAGCCACTATGTGTGAAGACAGGGGTAAGGAGATAGTTTTGTTACGCATTCGAGCTCTCCACGAGACTTTCAAAGCTGTCCAAAGATAAATCTTCAAAACACAGTCTCTTGATTAATAGTTCCTTTATTGTCATAGTAAAAACAGTAAGATATTCATCCAAACCTCTTCTTGTTTAAGTACATTTTGATCGTACTCATATTCAAACTTCTGCATGGTCGAAAGCTGTGCCTTCCCCAGGCTTCTTCAACTAAACTAAACACTAAAAACTACTAGCGTGTCTGCGTGAAAATACCAGCCACAAACACACCTCCGACTACGTAATAAATCCCACCTACATAATTACAGGCAAATAAAATTTAAAGGAAACTGGTTATAGTTATGTTACTGAGTTAAGCTAAATGGCTACTACATACTGGCCCCTAATTGTTCTGAGTATATAATGAGGCAATCACTAATAGACCAAAAAAGTAGCTATAAAGGCTTAACATATATTAAAAACAAAAAATAGCATGCATTATATATCCGCATTCAGACTTCTTCAGCGGTTCTTCCATCTTCAACTTCGCCTTCTAGAAGCAAGCATAACTTGGTTATTGATCTTATTAAAACATTGTTCTTAGTCTGAAGTCGTACCGTGCGCACCAAACCCTAAACATCAGGCATGATACCCAGTATATATTCCAAAACACAAAAGTCCAAAGTTTTGACAGCATAAAACTTCTTCCTCCATGTCCGATCAATTCATGGATATGTCGTAACAATAATGTTGAAGTGTGAGAAATCCTTAAAGAGAATAATAGGATTTTTAGCAATAACGTTCACTGTGAGGTTTTGTTCAATTTCCAGATCATTAACAGAGATTTCACATTCCAGCTTGGTTCAAGTTTTGGCCATTCTCTGTCTGGCTTACAGAGAAACTCTGGTCCATTGATTCATCTCTTATTGCTTAAGAAGCGGTCTGCTGTCAGTCCTCTAGAAGATTCATCTGCAGGATTTACTTTTGTGTTAACGTATTTCCATTGTGAAACATCAGTAACTCCCAATACAAAAGAGATTCTGTTTGCTACAAATGTCAAAAAACTTTTGTCTTCATTGTTGAAGTATTTAAGCACCATAGTAGTATAAGTCCAGAAGATAGATTCTTCCAGTTGAAGCTGTAGTTCTTTTTGCAGCATCATGCCAACTTTATCAGCTAAGTGCGGCAGTAAGTTCCGTTCTGGGAATTGTCATTTGTTTCAATGGTGATATTCTGTCCTTTCCCATTAAGAATGCAACATGTACTTCTTTGTTATCATTTTCCAGTCTTAGATATGAAACCGTACCATAGCCACTTTCACTGGCATCTGAGATATGATGCAGCTGTGCACCTCTGATCTTACCAAAGCTTCTAGGCTTCATGCACCTGTCCACTTTGAATTCTAAGATCTTGTTAACATCTGCTAACAATTTTGTCCATCGGTGAGAGGAAGTTTGTGTTATACTCTCATCCCATCCAAGTTTTTCCTTACAAAGATCCTGCAAAATCAACTTGGCTGGCAGAATGGTGCAAGAAATCCCAAAGGGTCGTAAACGGAACCAAGCATGGATAGGATACCCCACCTAGTACATGGTCACACTTTAATCGAGATTCTAAACTTGAACACATCTGTTTCAACGCACCAGTGCAGTCCCAATTCTCTTTCCATTGGCAAATAGTCTTTGTCCAAATCCAACTCCCTGGTCTCCTTGGCTCTATCATCTGGTGGAATGCTTTCCAATACAACACGACTGTTGCTGATCCACTTGGAAAGTGTGAATCCTCCCTTATTGCAGAGGGAAGTCAGATGTTTTACCATTTGAATTGCCTCAAGCTCAGTAGACATGGATTTTAAGCAATCATCCATGTAGAAATTATTCTTCACAGTGGTTATCACATCTTCTGGAAAATTAGCTTTATTGTCTTCTACGGTCTTCTTTAATGCAAAGTTTGCACAACTTGATGATGACACTGCTCCGAAGAGATGTACCTTCGTATTCAACAAAATCTTGGTGTGCATCCCCTTCAGGCCACCCATAAGAATAGGAAGATTAAACGAGAACTTACCAATTTGAAGTTTGATCTTTATTTTATGAGGAGGAACGTTGAAGGAATACTTGAAGAACCCCGCTAGGACGCATGTGTGTCATTCTTCAAAGCAGCGGTGTGAGATCTCAGATAACTATAATGACTAAACAGTAAGATTAGGAAAGAGATACCAGTTTCAGATCTGACCAAAGGGTGGGAGCGGAGGGCACGTATTCCCTCAACGTTCCTCCTCATAAAATAAAGATCAAACTTCAAACTGGTAAGTTCTCGTTTAATCTTCCTATTTCACTTCGGAGTCACGTGAGTGACTACGTGAAGATTTTAAAGCTCTGTGATCTCATGCCGTGGAACGAGTCCATGCTTCACATCTGCCTTGATTGTGGGGAGAATAATGTTAACAGTATTAGACATCAATACAAACTTGATGTAGCGAAAAGGAATTTATTAAATCCAAACCATAGCCCTTGATGTGGGTAACTCATACTACAGAACTTAAAAGTGTTTCTGAAAATGTTCCTGGTTCTATGACCGGTTTATGATAATAAGATTCAGATTCAGATTCAATTTTAATTGTCATTGTCAGTGTACAGTACAGAGACAACGAAATGCATTAAACATTAACATTGGAATGTTTGTTCTGTTGACCATCCTGCAGTCCTGAGGATTTGGTCCATAGACACATCCAGGTGTTGTGCTGCCGATGTAGCTGCAGCCCTGGTGGATTGAGATTTTAAAATGTTAGTGTCTACTCCCGCCTTCTTTAAGACTTGTTTTAGCCATCGCGAGATGGTCTGGGTTGTTACTCTTTTGTATGGCTGTTTGTGGCTAATTAACAGAGCCACTTCTTTCCCTCGGATGATTCTGGTATGTTCAATGTATAGCAGTAGATGAGTTACTATACAGAGGCGTTCATCAGTCGGGTAAGCCCTAAATTCTATTGTTTGTCCAGTAGTTCCCCGTCTGTTTTGTTTAATAAAGTCATGTATAATAAACGTCAGCTTCCCAGATGAAATGGTCAAGTGGTCCAGTCTTAGTTTTTGTAACGACTGGACCCTTTGTGCCGTGACCAAAGCCATCAGCATAACCATCTTCATTGTAAGTTTCTCCAGGGACAGCGCTGTAAGTGGGGACCAGTTTCTTAACATGGTCAAGACAATACTCACGTCCCAAATTCGAGTATACCTTGTTCTAGGTGGATTGGTATTAAAAATGCCCATCATCAGTTTGATTACCAGGGGGTGAGTCCCTACTGAATGCCGCTCTGTTCTTTGCCAAAGGTAGTTAGACAGAGCACTCCTGGCACTGTTGATGGTACTGTAGCTTAGCCCCTCTTCATAGTGAAGGCTGGCCAGAAATTCCAAAACAGACGGGATATGATTGGATCTATGATCGAGGTTGTTATTGTGGCAGTACTTTCCCCATTTCTTGATATGCCCCAAGTACTGTTTTTTGGTGGACAGTCTTTGGGCTGATACAATCATGTCCATAGTTCTGTTCGTCAGTCCCATGTCTAGTAGCGGTTCTTTCAGACTCTACAAATTAATAAGTTGGTAAACCTATGACATGGGTGACTTTCCTGAGTTACTGGATGGACCAGCAAATTAGGTCTATGCTGTATAGTGATACATGGTTCTAACGCCATGTCCTGTATCACCGGGAACCATGGTTGGGTGGGCCAATCGGGTACTATAAGAATCCCAGATGCCGAATCCTGTTGAATCTTCTTTAGTACCCGATTGATGAGGCAGAAGGGAGGGGATGCATAAATGAACAGTTTCCCCCAATGCAGCAAAAATGCATTTGTAGCTACTGTCCCAGGGTCTGGTTCCCATGATACATATCTTGGTAATTGGTGATTGAGCCTGGATGCAAAAAGATCGATATCTGGTGTTCCATACCGTGCTGTAATTTCAGCAAACACATTTTTATCCAACATCCATTCCGTGTTTTCTTTGAATTTGCGTGACCTGGTGTCTGCCACTGAATTTAGTTTACCTGGTAAATATGTAGCTGATATCCAAATATTCCTTTGGATGCACCATTGCCAAATTGAGTTGGACAATTTGTCACAGGATGTCGATATATTTCCACCCATATGGTTGATATATGCCACCACAGTGGTGTTATCAATTTGTAACCTAACATGCTGGTGACTTATCCCCGAGCAATATGACCTAAGGCCATGGAATGCACTTAACATCTCTAGGTAATTTATACCTAGTGTGTTCAATAATGGTGTCTCCTGTGCATTCCATCTCTCCCCACAGCTCGAGATGGAATTGGTGGCTCCCCAACCAAGTGCGCTGGCATCTGTAACACCATAGACGGGTTGCTGATAATTAGTGGGTTGGAACAATATTTAATATTGTGTTCCCACCATTTTAGTTCTATAATGGCTTCTGTAGGTAGCTCCATTGGCCTATCAAAATGGCCCCTGTTAATTTTGAGTGCTCTAATTTTTGCTCTCTGTAAATTCTGATAATGTAAAGGTCCGAATTGTGTTTATGGTGAACCCCAAGTAAACCATATTTGTTGAAGGCGTTAAGTTAGATTTAACTGGATGGATGCTGAACCCCAGCTCTTCGAACAGTAGTTTTGTGGCGGTTACTGCTTGACTAGCCAATTCAAAAGTTTTGCCAACAATAAATATGTCATCCAGATATGCCATAACCATATGTTTTTGTATTCGTAGTAACGCCAAGGCAGGTTTCACAATTTTCGTGAATAATCTGGGGGCTGAAGTAAGCCCAATCAGTAGTGCCCTGTATTGCCAGTTCTGTCCCATCCAGTTGAATTTTAAATAACACCTGTGTTCACCTCTGATGGGTACTGTATAGTAAGCATCTTTTAAATCGATACTTGCCATATAGTAGCCTGCTGAAACTAATTCTTTAGCAGTAACAAAGGTATCCATTTTGAAGTGAATGTATTGAACAAATGTATTTAAAGTTGTTAGATCGATGATGATACGGCACCCTCCGTCTTTTTTGTTTTTTATGAATATATTAGATACGAATTCCCGTGGTTCATGTTGTGTACGCTCAATTACTCCTTGTTCATATAGACGTAGTAGTTCTGTATATGCTTTAGATTGTTCTATGTTTGTGAGTATGAACGTCCTGACTGGTGTATGCTGTACTGGAGCATGTTTTTTTTTTTTAATTTTATTTTTATTAGCAGTACAGTAAATCACATTAATACATCGCATATATCTTATTACATTATGTTGTACCACTTCATTTTTTGAGCTTTAAAAAAGATAGAAATAAAAAAAGTAAGGAAAGTAAGCAAGAATCGTGAAAGTGCAGGAAAGTGTTGGGAGAAGAGAACCCCTTAGGGAAGGAATTAGAGAAAGAAGCGAAGAAAAGAAATAAGACCCTAGAAAGAAAAGAAAAAAAAAAGAAGAAAGGAAAATCAATCGCTCTATTGTAACACAAAACTCCACAAAAAAGGATATACCAACCGTGTTTTTATTAAAAAAATATTTTATACCCCCCATTACCAGGTCCTGGTAGCCTTTATGTTTTAACTTATTATTGCACCTTATGCTTGTAATAGTTCCATAAATGCAGACCACGTCTTTTGGAAGTGATCTGCTTTGCCTGCTAGGAGGAGTCTCATCTCTTCCAAGTGTAGTGTTTTTCACACAGAGAGTGGTGAATCTCTGGAACTCTCTGCCACAGAGGGTAGTTGAGGCCAGTTCATTGGCTATATATAAGAGGGAGTTAGATGTGGCCCTTGTGGCTAAGGGGATCAGGGGGTATGGAGAGAAGGCAGGTACGGGATACTGAGTTGGATGATCAGCCATGATCATATTGAATGGCGGTGCAGGCTTGAAGGGCCGAATGGCCTACTCCTGCACCTAATTTCTATGTTTCTATGAACATGTTTGAAATCCACATTTTTGTTGTTGGTATTGGAGCATTTTCCCAAAATTTAACTATAAGCTTTTTTCCCATTATTAGCCCATAATTAAGTAAGTTCTTTTGAAACATATTTAATTCTGGGTTACCTTCCGATATTCCAAAAATGATCCATTCTGCTTTGGGTAGTAGTTTTGTTTTAAATAATTTTGTAAAGATTTCAAATATTTCGTTACAGAATTTTTGGATTTTTATACAGAAAACAAAAGAGTGCGCTCTGTTAGCTTCTTGTGACTGACATTTATCACAAATGGGTGTGACATTGGGGAAAAGTTTATTTATTTTAGTTTTTGAATAATATAGTCTATGTAATGTTTTATATTGGATTAGAGTATGTCGTACGTTGATCGAGCATTTATGCACATATAATAAGTGTTTATCCCAGCTCTCTTTTGAAATTTTTATAGCTAGTTCTTGTTCCCAGTCTCTGCTGATATTATCTGTTGTAGGTATTTCTATATTCAATATAATATTATATAAGTATGATATTAGATTTGCTGATTCAGCCTTTATCTTCATGGCTTCATCACGGATTTGAAGATATTTAAAATATTGATTATTTTTCAAGTTATATTCAGTTGTAATTGTTGAAATGGTAATAATTTCCCTAATTCATACAGGTCTCCGAGCGTTTTGATTCCCATTCTTTCCCATTGTGTAAATGATTTATCTATAATTGAGGGTTTAAACGAAGGGTTATTGGCTATTGGCATTAGCAGAGATAGGTTTCTTAATTTTAAGTTCTGTTTTATTTGTTTACAAGTTCTAATTGTACTATGTATCATTGGATTTTTATTATAATGTTTGTTATTCAAATTCGTTGGTGAGAGGAGAGTCGCTCCTGTATTACCAGGAGCGCAGTCCTCTCTCTCCATTATAATCCAATCCACCTGCTGGGCAGAGTTGTCCAGCAGGTGAATCATATTTTTAATATTTACCGCCCAATTATAGTACATAAAGTTAGGGAGTGCTAGACCACCCATCTCTTTTGGTTTACTGAGGTGTGCTCTTTGTATTCTGTGGGATTTATAATCCCATATAAAGTTTGTGATGTCTGAGTCTAATTTTTTGAAAAACATTTTTGGAAGATATATTGGAATTGATTGAAATAAATATAGGATTTGTGGTAAAAAGATCATTTTTATAGCATTTATTCGACCTATTAAAGACATCGGCAGCGTTTTCCAGAATTTAATTAAATTGTTTAATTTCTTAAGTAAGGGGCTATAATTAGCATTAAACATACCGTGATAATTTCTAGTGATTTCAATTCCTAAGTATTTAAATTTTTCTGTAGCTATTTTAAAGGGGAATTTCAAAAGATGTGTTGAGTCTTTCGGTTTTATCGACATAATTTCACTTTTGTTCCAGTTTATTCTGTATCCTGAGAAAGATCCGAAATCCTCGATTAGGTTTAATATGTTTGGTATGCTGATTTGGGGTTTTGTGATATACAGTAATACATCGTCTGTGTATAAGGATATTTTGTTATTTGAATGTTTTGTATTATAACCATAGATGTCAGGATGTGTTCGAATTTTTTCAGCTAGAGGTTCAATTACCAGAGCGAATAATAGCGGTGATAATGAACACCCTTGTCTATTGCCCCTTGTTAATTGGAATTTCGTAGATAGTGTATTATTAGTTAATATTCTAGCCGTGGGTTTGTTATATAATAATTTTATCCATGCGATGAAGCTCTCTCCCATTTGAAATTTTTGCAATACTTTAAACATATAATCCCATTCTACTTGATCAAACGCTTTTTCTGCGTCCAATGAAATGATAGATAACTCTTGTTCTTGAGATTTGTGAGAGTGCATTATGTTAAGCAGACGTCTCAGGTTATTAAATGAGTCTCTTAGGTATAAATCCAGTCTGATCCTTATTTATTAATTTACTGACATATTGACTTAGTCTTCTAGCTATTATTTTCGCTAATATTTTTTGACCAGTATTTAACAATGCAATAGCTCTGTATGATCCTGGTTCTTCTATATCTTTATCTTTTTTAAGTATTAGTGTGATCATTGATTCTGCTAGTGTTTCAGGTAAGGTTTGTTCTTTAAAAGCAAATGTATACATTTTCTGTAGACGTGGGGTCACCGTATCGTAAAAACATTTATAGAATTCATTACTGAATCCGTCTGGTCCTGGTGTTTTTCCGTTCTTAAGTGTGTTTATTGTGTCTTCTATTTCCTTAGCTGTAATTTGTGCTCCCAGTTCCTCTTGTTCTTTCAATTCTAGTTTTGGGAGGTTACAATCGTTCAAAAATTCTGAAGCTTTATTATTGTCTATTAGCATTTTCGATGTGTATAAATTCTTATAATATTGAGCAAATCTTTTATTGATATCATTAGGTAGTGTTAATAATTCCCCTCTATCTGATTTAATCTTTAAAATTGCATGATCTCTTTCCCGTTTTTTCAGTTGGCGTGCCAAACGTTTATGGGGTTTATCCTCAAATTCAAAACATTCTTGTTTGGTAATTTGGAATAATCTTATAATCTTCTCTGATAGTAATTTATTTAGCGTAAATTTCAGAATTAAAATTTTATTATGTTTATCCATAGTTGGATCTTTAGCATTATCTATATCTAGTTGTCTGATTTGTTCTTCTAATTGTCTTTGTTCATTTTTATTCTTTTTGTTTTGAAAAGCTTGATACGAGATAATGACTCCTCTAATAAATGCTTTGAAGGATTCCCATAATAAAGTAGGCGAAATATCTGGTGTATCATTTATCTCAAAAAATAGATCCATTTGTTTTTTTAGATATATACTCCCTTGTGGGTCTTTCAAAATTTGCGAGTTAAACCTCCAGAACGATTTGTTCGTAGAGATTCCTTCCAGTTTTAAAACAAAAGATAGCGGGGAATGATCTGAAATCATATTGGTGTGGTATTTAGGGTTAAGAGTATAAGGGATTAGTTTTGAATCCACTAGGAAATAGTCTATACGTGAGTATGTTTTATGCACCATTGAATAAAACGAGTATTCCCTTCCAGTCGGGTTCGCGATCCTCCAAACGTCTGCTATATTTGTATTTTTTATATAAGTATTTAAGAGTTCACTAGTTTTAGATTTCATATTACCTCTTTGTTTTTGCGTCGATTTATCTAAACACGGATCTAAAGCACAGTTGAAGTCTCCTCAAATTATAACATTTTGGTAGTTAGATTCTGCGATTGTATTCAGAATTTTATTAAAAAATTGAGGATATCGCTAATATTTTTTGACCAGTATTTAACAATGCAATAGCTCTGTATGATCCTGGTTCTTCTATATCTTTATCTTTTTTAAGTATTAGTGTGATCATTGATTTTACTTCGGAGTCACGTGAGTGACTTCGTGAAGAAGCCCGCTCAGGGCGCAGGCGCGGCATTACGCCAGCAAGTGCAACAGCGGCGGCAGCTGGAGTCAGGCTCTCCAGCTGCACTTTAAAAGCGCACCTTCAGGTAAGTGGACGGTGCGTTGGGAACGGAGCGAGTTGGAGTTGGTTTTTCTTTTGGAAAGAAACATGTCCCAACGTAAAAAACTCGCGAGTAGAGCTGCCCGAGCTTTAACTCCACCAGAGGAGTCAATTCCAGCGGGGCAGCAACCAGCGGTACTACCGCTGGAACAGCGGTTTGAAATTCCTCAGACCGAGCCGGTCCCAGTCACGCCAGAGCCTACACGGCGGACTGGGAAAGCCACCCGGAAGACAAACCGGCCGGTCGATTCCGACTCGTCGGAGGAGGAGATGTCCACCCCGAAGCGGGGGAGAGACAGCCGCCTAAGCTGCATCCAGCAGCTATTGGAGGGGATGGTCTACCGGGAGCAGCAGCGCTCTCGGTCAGACAGGACAGGCGCCCCCTCCATGGTGCTGAGTCCGGCACCTCCCTTTGCGACCTCGGACCAGGAATGGGAGGTCAGCATCGGTGACCAGGGGCAGGCTGGTCTGAATATGGGGCAGGCGGAAGGAACCGAAAGAGAGCAGGGTGTGCAGGAAGAGCTGCTAGGGGTCGTAAGCCGATTCGTCGCTACCCCACGGGTTGGAGCACCACTGCAGCCTAGAATGGCTGCCAGTATAAACCATCTCTCCAACAAACCACTGCAGGAGAAGGTGCTCGCCCAAGTGCTGGACGAGCACATAGCCCCGGATAATTGTGAGGCCCTCAAGGTCAAGAGCCTCAATCCTCAAATATGGGGCAACGTGGGGGGACCGATTCGGACTCAGGAGGTCAAACTCCAGCGCGTACTTCGCCTCCTGACGGCGGCTATAACAACCTACGCGCGGGGTGTCGAGACCGTAGACATGACAGCTCACCAACAAGATGTCCTGGCGCTCATGTGCACGACACAATATGAGCTGAACAACCTGAGAAGAGATAACATCAGGCCGGCCCTCAATCCTAAATTTGCAGGATTGTGCAAAGCTCCATCAGTAGAGACCGACTCATTTCTTTTTGGGAAGGACTTGAACAAACAACTCAAAGAGATGGAGGAGGCTTCTAAGACCTTTAGCCTCATGAGGGCACCACCGGCAGCAAATATACCAAAGCTCTTCATTACACCCAGGCGGCAGCACACCGCTGCATCTACCAGTCGGCATCCCGCATATGCGACTGGTCAAAGCTTGGGGCCGCACTATCCCCAGAAACCTTTTTTAGGTCAGGGCCTGCAGCGGACCCCCTGGAAAATGCGCCTCCCCCCAACATCGCCAGCACGTCGACAGAGAACACTCAAAAAGAAAAAACCACAACCCCGCCAATAACCATGGAGGTAGGTGGATCTGGTTCCTACCCGCATATTGAGAATAAGGGTGAATTACTAACAGGGGGAAGGTTACACTTGTTTAAAGAAGCATGGGGAAGGATCACAGATGATAAATATATACTTAATAGTATTCGAGGGTATAAAATAGAATTTATTTCAAATATACCGCCAGTTCAACACATGCCCGAGAGGGCATTTGTACTCTCCAACAAGCAACAACAGGAGGGACAAGCTGAACTGGTGAGGCTTATAAACAAAGGGGTCATAGAGAAAACTACTCATGAGCCCTTGGAATTTGTTTCCAACATATTTACTAGAAGTAAAAAGGATGGTGGATGTCGCATCATCATTGACTTGACATCCTTGAATGTATTTGTTAAGTATATACATTTCAAAATGGAAACATTTGTGACTGCTAGACAACTGATTTTCAAAGGATACTATATGGCCAGCATCGATCTCAAAGATGCTTACTATCTAGTACCTATACATAAAGATTATAGCAGATATCTTAAATTTATCTGGATGGGGGAGCTTTGGCAGTATAAAGCACTGCCTAATGGGCTTACTTCAGCTCCAAGACTATTCACTAAAATATTGAAGCCAGCCATGGCAACGTTAAGGAAACAAAACCATATAGTCATGGCATATTTGGACGACATCCTCATAGTTGGGAAAACTATGGAATTGGCTGTAGCAGCAGTATCAGCTACTAAACAGCTCCTAGAGACTCTAGGCTTTGTCTTACATCCAGATAAATCTAAGTTAAATCCATCCACAATTATGGACTATCTGGGGTTCACAATTAACTCAGTCCAAATGACTATTACCCTGCCAAGGGGAAAGATGATTGCATTGATACAATCATGTAATAACTTAAAGATAAAGGAAAGACCAACTATTCGACAAGTGGCAGCAGTAATTGGCAAAATGGTAGCAGCATTTCCAGCTATCCAATTTGGACCTTTGCACTATCAAAATTTGCAAAGAGCAAAGATAACGGCACTAAAACGGCACAAAGGTCATTATGATCGGGTCATGACAATACCCCCTGAAGCAATATCAGAGCTACAGTGGTGGATACAATATATTTGGCACAGTTATAGTCCTATTGTTATTACTAATGCTACTTTAGTACTCCAAACCGATGCTAGTGCTCAAGGCTGGGGAGCAACTAACTCCATATCCAGCACAGGTGGTAGATGGACTAACTCAGAATCCTCATTACTATCTACACTGGGCATTAACTCTTTGGAAATGTTGGGCGCCTTTTATGGTTTGAAAGCATATGCATCTAATATGCATCACTTGCATGTTAGATTACAAATAGATAATACAACGGTGGTGGCTTATATTAACCGTATGGGCGGCATAAAATCTTTATCATGCGACAAATTGGTCAATACGATTTGGCAATGGTGTGTCGAAAGACATATTTGGCTTTCAGCTACCTATCTACCAGGTAAGCTAAACACAGTGGCGGACACCAGGTCACGGAAATTCAATGACAACATCGAATGGATGTTAAATCCTAAAACATTCGCTAAAATTGTAAAGCAATATGGGAAGCCAGATATAGATTTATTTGCATCAAGACTGAATCACCAACTACCTATCTATGTCGCGTGGGAACCAGATCCGGAGGCAGCAGCGGTAGACGCTTTTACGCTGGATTGGGGAAAGTTTGTTTTTTATGCTTTTCCTCCCTTCTGCCTCATTGGTCGGGTACTTCGAAAAATCCAGACGGATTCAGCGTCTGGAGTTTTGGTAGTGCCCGACTGGCCTACACAGCCATGGTTCCCAATTCTCCATGACATGGTGGTGGAAGCACCTATGGTGTTCCCCAGTCATCCAGGGTTACTGACTCACCCAGTATCAGGCATCAGCCACCCATGCCACAAAGATATAAATCTCCTGGGTTGCAGATTTTAGACCGACCTTACCTGGATCTGGGGTTATGGGAACAAACCATCGCCACCATGTCAGCATCCCTAAGAACATCTACAAAGAGGCAGTACCTAACCTGCATCAGGAAATGGGAAACGTACTGCCAGAAAACGGGGACTGCTTACAAAACAGCCACAGTAGCGGATGTTCTGGAATTCCTGGCGGATTTACATCATCGTGAAGATATGAGCTACAGTGCCATCAACACGGCACGTAGTGCTCTTTCTAATTACCTCAAACCTGCAGGACATCAGGCCATGGGATCCCATCCGCTGGTGGTCAAACTGATGAGGGGCATATTTAACAGCAAGCCCCCCACCCCTAGATATATAAAAATCTGGGATGTCAGTATTGTACTCGCATACCTTCGGGACAGACCACCAGCAAGATCTCTCAGTTTAGAGCAATTGACTTTAAAAACGCTCATGCTGATGGCGCTAGTATCTGCACAGAGGGTCCAGTCCTTACATAAACTTCGACTGGACAACATGGACACAACATCGGATCAGATCACATTCACTATTCAAGGTCTGATAAAACAGTCCAGGCCAGGAACATCCAACACGCTAGTGGCGTTCCGGGCTTACCCACTAGAGCCACGATTGTGTGTGGTGACCCACATAAATATTTACATAGACACAACCCATAATATCAGAGGAAGTGAGAGAGCCTTATGGGTCAGCCACAGGAAACCACATGGCAGGGTAACAAGCCAAACCATTTCAAGGTGGTTGAAACAGGTTTTGGAAGCTGCTGGAATAAACATTAATATATTTAAATCTCATTCCACCAGGGCAGCATCCACATCATCGGCAGCCAGAATAGATGTGCCTGTGGACATAATCCTCAACAAAGCAGGATGGTCACGGGAAGCAACATTCCGAACATTTTATAATAAGCCGTTGGTGGAACCTGACGTATTTGCAGCCAGCATTTTAGAAACTGCAAATATTTAATTTAAAGCCCGGGGGAGCTATTTTTTCTTTTGTTATTGTTAATAAATACCGTTTTGTTTTCAAAACAGATTCATTGGTTGATTACAATAACACTTCCTTCCTCAAGAGCTTTCGGTAGTGAGTGAGAAAAACTGTTACACGGTTTGAAATCACAGAGCTTTGAAATCTTCACGAAGTCACTCACGTGACTCCGAAGTAAAATAGTAAGATTAAACGAGAACTTACCAGTTTGAAGTTTGATCTGTATTTTATGAGGAGTTACGATGAGGGATTACGTGCCCTCCGCTCCCACCCTCATTACATGGATCAAACTGATAATTGATGTCTCTTTATTCTTCACTATGTTACTTCAAATACGTGTGTCTGTCTGTGATTCCACACCGCTGCTTGGAAGCATGCCGCGCCTGCGCCCTGAGCGGGCTTCTTCACGTAATCCCTCATCGTAACTCCTCATAAAATACAGATCAAACTTCAAACTGGTAAGTTCTCGTTTAATCTTACTATTCTGCTAGTGTTTCAGGTAAGGTTTGTTCTTTAAAAGCAAATGTATACATTTTCTGTAGACGTGGGGTCACCGTATCGTAAAAACATTTATAGAATTCATTACTGAATCCGTCTGGTCCTGGTGTTTTTCCGTTCTTAAGTGTGTTTATTGTGTCTTCTATTTCCTTAGCTGTAATTTGTGCTCCCAGTTCCTCTTGTTCTTTCAATTCTAGTTTTGGGAGGTTACAATCGTTCAAAAATTCTGAAGCTTTATTATTGTCTATTAGCATTTTCGATGTGTATAAATTCTTATAATATTGAGCAAATCTTTTATTGATATCAGTAGGTAGTGTTAATAATTCCCCTCTATCTGATTTAATCTTTAAAATTGCATGATCTTTTTCCCGTTTTTTCAGTTGGCGTGCCAAAAGTTTATGGGGTTTATCCCCAAATTCAAAACATTCTTGTTTGGTAATTTGGAATAATCTAATAATCTTCTCTGATAGTAATTTATTTAGCTTAAATTTCAGAATTAAAATTTTATTATGTTTATCCATAGTTGGATCTTTAGCATTATCTATATCTAGTTGTCTGATTTGTTCTTCTAATTGTCTTTGTTCATTTTTATTCTTTTTGTTTTGAAAAGCTTGATACGAGATAATGACTCCTCTAATAAATGCTTTGAAGGATTCCCATAATAAAGTAGGCGAAATATCTGGTGTATCATTTATCTCAAAAAATAGATCCATTTGTTTTTTTAGATATATACTCCCTTGTGGGTCTTTCAAAATTTGCGAGTTAAACCTCCAGAACGATTTGTTCGTAGAGATTCCTTCCAGTTTTAAAACAAAAGATAGCGGGGAATGATCTGAAATCATATTGGTGTGGTATTTAGGGTTAAGAGTATAAGGGATTAGTTTTGAATCCACTAGGAAATAGTCTATACGTGAGTATGTTTTATGCACCATTGAATAAAACGAGTATTCCCTTCCAGTCGGGTTCGCGATCCTCCAAACGTCTGCTATATTTGTATTTTTTATATAAGTATTTAAGAGTTCACTAGTTTTAGATTTCATATTACCTCTTTGTTTTTGCGTCGATTTATCTAAACACGGATCTAAAGCACAGTTGAAGTCTCCTCAAATTATAACATTTTGGTAGTTAGATTCTGCGATTGTATTCAGAATTTTATTAAAAAATTGAGGATTATCAAAATTGGGCGCATATATGTTTACCAAGGTGATTGGCGTAGCATAAATCTCTCCTGTGACTATAAGGTATCTCCCTTCCTTATCTGATATAATATTCTTTGATTTGAATGGTATTCCTTTGCGAATAATAATTGCGGTGCCTCTGGATTTCGATGTGT